>NC_059219.1:7743696-8043696 GCF_020615455.1 Coregonus clupeaformis
CACAGCCTGTTCTTCTTCATTATTGAAGCAGCAGCTGGGATGAATAACTCTGCCTGTCGCTCAGCATCTGATATTCATGACACCCTAATATATTTTGTTTTTGTTATTAATGATGAATATAGAATTCCAGCTTCCATCAGTCGGTTAATGGGAAATTGTTCAGTGTGTATGTAGCTTTAGCCTGTAGTATGTTAGTGCTATCCATCCCAGGTGTCTGTGGTTAGCCTGTAGTATGTTAGTGCTATCCATCCCAGGTGTCTGTGGTTAGCCTGTAGTATGTTAGTGCTATCCATCCCAGGTGTCTGTGGTTAGCCTGTGGTATGTTAGTGCTATCCATCCCAGGTGTCTGTGGTTAGCCTGTAGTATGTTAGTGCTATCCATCCCAGGTGTCTGTGGGTTAGCCTGTAGTATGTTAGTGTTATCCATCCCAGGTGTCTGTGGTTAGCCTGTAGTGTGTTAGTGCTATCCATCCCAGGTGTCTGTGGTTAGCCTGTAGTATGTTAGTGCTATCCATCCCAGGTGTCTGTGGTTAGCCTGTAGTATGTTAGTGCTATCCATCCCAGGTGTCTGTGGTTAGCCTGTAGTATGTTAGTGCTATCCATCCCAGGTGTCTGTGGTTAGCCTGTAGTATGTTAGTGTTATCCATCCCAGGTGTCTGTGGTTAGCCTGTAGTATGTTAGTGCTATCCATCCCAGGTGTCTGTGGTTAGCCTGTAGTATGTTAGTGCTATCCATCCCAGGTGTCTGTGGTTAGCCTGTAGTGTGTTAGTGCTATCCATCCCAGGTGTCTGTGGTTAGCCTGTAGTATGTTAGTGCTATCCATCCCAGGTGTCTGTGGTTAGCCTGTAGTATGTTAGTGCTATCCATCCCAGGTGTCTGTGGTTAGCCTGTAGTATGTTAGTGCTATCCATCCCAGGTGTCTGTGGTTAGCCTGTAGTATGTTAGTGCTATCCATCCCAGGTGTCTGTGGTTAGCCTGTAGTATGTTAGTGCTATCCATCCCAGGTGTCTGTGGTTAGCCTGTAGTATGTTAGTGTTATCCATCCCAGGTGTCTGTGGTTAGCCTGTAGTGTGTTAGTGCTATCCATCCCAGGTGTCTGTGGTTAGCCTGTAGTATGTTAGTGCTATCCATCCCAGGTGTCTGTGGTTAGCCTGTAGTATGTTAGTGCTATCCATCCCAGGTGTCTGTGGTTAGCCTGTAGTATGTTAGTGCTATCCATCCCAGGTGTCTGTGGTTAGCCTGTACTATGTTAGTGTTATCCATCCCAGGTGTCTGTGGTTAGCCTGTAATATGTTAGTGCTATCCATCCCAGGTGTCTGTGGTTAGCCTGTAGTATGTTAGTGCTATCCATCCCAGGTGTCTGTGGTTAGCCTGTAGTATGTTAGTGCTATCCATCCCAGGTGTCTGTGGTTAGCCTGTAGTATGTTAGTGCTATCCATCCCAGGTGTCTGTGGTTAGCCTGTAGTATGTTAGTGCTATCCATCCCAGGTGTCTGTGGTTGGCCTGTAGGTATGTTAGTGCTATCCATCCCAGGTGTCTGTGGTTAGCCTGTAGTATGTTAGTGCTATCCATCCCAGGTGTCTGTGGTTAGCCTGTAGTATGTTAGTGCTATCCATCCCAGGTGTCTATGGTTAGCCTGTAGTATGTTAGTGCTATCTATCCCAGGTGTCTGTGGTTAGACTGTAGTATGTTACTGCTATCCATCCCAGGTGTCTGTGGTTAGCCTGTAGTATGTTAGTGCTATCCATCCCAGGTGTCTTTGGTTAGCCTGTAGTATGTTAGTGCTATCTATCCCAGGTGTCTGTGGTTAGCCTGTAGTATGTTAGTGCTATCCATCCCAGGTGTCTGTGGTTAGCCTGTAGTATGTTAGTGCTATCCATCCCAGGTGTCTGTGGTTAGCCTGTAGTATGTTAGTGCTATCCATCCCAAGTGTCTGTGGTTAGCCTGTAGTATGTTAGTGCTATCCATCCCAGGTGTCTGTGGTTAGCCTGTAGTATGTTAGTCCTATCCATCCCAGGTGTCTGTGGTTAGCCTGTAGTATGTTAGTGCTATCCATCCCATGTGTCTGTGGTTAGCCTGTAGTATGTTAGTGCTATCCATCCCAGGTGTCTGTGGTTAGCCTGTAGTATGTTAGTGCTATCCATCCCAGGTGTCTGTGGTTAGCCTGTAGTATGTTAGTGCTATCCATCCCAGGTGTCTGTGGTTAGCCTGTAGTATGTTAGTGCTATCCATCCCAGGTGTCTGTGGTTAGCCTGTAGTATGTTAGTGCTATCCATCCCAGGTGTCTGTGGTTAGCCTGTGGTATGTTAGTGCTATCCATCCCAGGTGTCTGTGGTTAGCCTGTAGTATGTTAGTGCTATCCATCCCAGGTGTCTGTGGTTAGCCTGTAGTATGTTAGTGCTATCCATCCCAGGTGTCTGTGGTTAGCCTGTAGTATGTTAGTGCTATCCATCCCACGTGTCTGTGGTTAGCCTGTAGTATGTTAGTGCTATCCATCCCAGGTGTCTGCGGTTAGCCTGTAGTATGTTAGTGCTATCCATCCCAGGTGTCTGCGGTTAGCCTGTAGTATGTTAGTGCTATCCATCCCAGGTGTCTGTGGTTAGCCTGTAGTATGTTAGTGCTATCCATCCCAGGTGTCTGTGGTTAGCCTGTAGTATGTTAGTGCTATCCATCCCAGGTGTCTGTGGTTAGCCTGTAGTATGTTAGTGCTATCCATCCCAGGTGTCTGTGGTTAGCCTGTAGTATGTTAGTGCTATCCATCCCAGGTGTCTGTGGTTAGCCTGTAGTATGTTAGTGCTATCCATCCCAGGTGTCTGTGGTTAGCCTGTAGTATGTTGGTGCTATCCATCCCAGGTGTCTGGGGTGGTTGGTAGAGAACTCACAGAGTATCCTGACCAGCCTCTATATCAACTATGACACTTGGTGGAGAACTCACAGAGTATCCTGACCAGCCTCTATATCAACTATGACACTACTAGTTATAGCATATCACACCAAACACTATCGTCTGGTGGAAGAGCATATCAAGGTGTGCTAGATGTCAACGCTGTAGTGGGCTTGTTTAGTATTGATATCATATAGCTTACTCCATGCTAGTGGGCTTGTTTAGTATTGATATCATATAGCTTACTCCATGCTAGTGGGCTTGTTTAGTATTGATATCATATAGCTTACTCCATGCTAGTGGGCTTGTTTAGTATTGATATCATATAGCTTACTCCCTGCTAGTGGGCTTGTTTAGTATTGATATCATATAGCTTACTCCATGCTAGTGGGCTTGTTTAGTATTGATATCATATAGCTTACTCCATGCTAGTGGGCTTGTTTAGTATTGATATCATATAGCTTACTCCCTGCTAGTGGGCTTGTTTAGTATTGACATCATATAGCTTACTCCATGCTAGTGGGCTTGTTTAGCATTGACATCATATAGTTTACTCCATGCTAGTGGGCTTGTTTAGTATTGATATCATATAGTTTACTCCATGCTAGTGGCTTTGTTTAGCATTGACATCATATCTCCTCCCTTTGTGCATCTTTTGACTCTCTATGTCCCCTATCCTCCAGGCCGGCTCGGTCCTTCACTCCTGCTCCGTGGCTTGATGACTCATTGCGAGCTCACAGAACAGGGCTCCGGGCAGCCGAGCGGAAATGGAGGAAAACTAGACTCCCTGCCGACCTGTCATCTTTTCACTCCCTCCTCTCTACATTTTCTTCCTCTGTTTCTGCGGCTAAAGCAACTTTCTACCACTCTAAATTTCAACCCTCTGCTTGAATCCTCCTCTTCCTCCCCCTCCCTCCTCCCTCTTTGTGGATGACTTTGTCAACCATTTTGAAAAGAAGGTTGACGACATCCGATCCTCGTTTGTTAAGTCAAATGACACCACTGGTCCTGCTCACACTGCCCTACCCTATGCTTTGACTTCTTTCTCCCCTCTCTCCAGATAAAATCTTGCGACTTGTGACTGCAGGCCGCCCAACAACCTGCCCGCTTGACCCTATCCCCTCCTCTCTTCTCCAGACCATTTCCGGAGACCTTCTCCCTTACTTCATCTCGCTCATCAACTCATCCTTGACCACTGGCTATGTCCCTTCCATCTTCAAGAGAGCGAGAGTTGCACCCCTTCTCAAAAACCTACACTCGATCCCTCCGATGTCAACAACTACAGACCAGTATCCCTTCTTTCTTTTCTCTCCAAAACTCTTGAACGTGCCGTCTTTAGCCAACTCTCTTGTTATCTCTCTCAGAATGACCTTCTTGATCCAAACCAGTCAGGTTTCAAGACTGGTCATTCAACTGAGACTGCTCTTCTCTGTGTCACGGAGGCTCTCCGCACTGCTAAAGCTAACTCTCTCTCCTCTGCTCTTGTCCTTCTAGACTTGTCTGCTGCATTTGATATGTGAACCATCAGATCCTCCTCTCCACCCTCTCCGAGTTGGGCATCTCCGGCGCGGCTCACTCTTGGATTGCATCCTACCTCACAGGTCGCTCCTACCAGGTGGCGTGGCGAGAATCTGTCTCCGCACCACGTGCTCTCACCACTGGTGTCCCGCAGGGCTCAGTTCTAGGCCCTCTCCTATTCTCTCTATACACCAAGTCACTTGGCTCTGTCATATCCTCACATGGTCTCTCCTATCATTGCTACGCAGACGACACACAATTAATCTTCTCCTTTCCCCCTTCTGATAACCAGGTGGCGAATCGCATCTCTGCATGTCTGGCAGACATATCAGTGTGGATGACGGATCACCACCTCAAGCTGAACCTCGGCAAGACGGAGCTGCTCTTCCTCCCGGGGAAGGACTGACCGCTTGTTGATCTCGCCATCACGGTTGACAACTCCGTTGTGTCCTCCTCCCAGAGTGCAAAGAACCTTGGCGTGACCCTGGACAACACCCTGTCATTCTCCGCTAACATCAAAGCGGTGACCCGATCCTGTAGGTTCATGCTTTACAACATTCATTGAGTACGACCCTACCTTACACAGAAAGCGGCACAGGTCCTAATCCAGGCACTTGTCATCTTCCGTCTGGATTACTGCAACTCGCTGTTGGCTGGGCTCCCTGCCTGTGCCATTAAACCCCTACAACTTAACCAGAACGCTGCAGCCCGTCTGATGTTCAACCTTCCCAAGTTCTCTCATGTCACCCCGCTCCTTCAAACACTCCACTGGCTTCCAGTTGAAGCTCACATCTACTACAAAACCATGGTGCTTCCTATGGAGCTGTGAGGGGAACGGCACCTCCTTACCTTCAGGCTCTGATCAGACCATACACCCAAACGAGGGCACTACGTTCATCCACCTCTGGCCTGCTAGCTCCCCTACCTCTACGGAAGCACAGTTCCCGCTCAGCCCAGTCAAAGCTATTTGCTGCTCTGGCACCCCAATGGTGGAACAAGCTCCCCCACGATGCCAGGACAGCGGCGTCACTGACCACCTTCCAGAGACACTTGAAACCCTACCTCTTTAAGGAATACCTGCATCTGCTAAATGACTGAAATGTAAAATGTAAATAGCTTACTCCCTGCTAGTGGGCTTGTTTAGTATTGATATCATATAGCTTACTCCCTGCTAGTGGGCTTGTTTAGCATTGATATCATATAGTTTACTCCATGCTAGTGTGCTTGTTTAGCATTGAAATCATATAGCTTACTCCCTGCTAAGTAGACAGGCTTGTTTAGCATTGTATTCTCATTGTGTTCTCAATTTGTTCTCATCGTGTTCTCATGGTGATCTCATTGTGTTCTCATTGTGTTCTCATCCTGTTCTCATTGTGTTCTCATCGTGTTCTCATCGTGTTCTCATTGTGTTGTCATCATGTCTCATCGTGTTCTCATCTTGTTCTCAATGTATTCTCATTGTGTTCTCATCCTGTTCTCATTTTGTTCTCATTGTGTTCTCATTGTGTTCTCATCCTGTTCTCACCGTGTTCTCATTCTGTTCTCATTGTGTTCTCATCGTGTTCTCATTCTGTTCTCATTGTGTTCCAATTGTATTCTCATCCTTTTCCTAATCGTGTTCTCATTGAGTTCTCATTGTGTTCTCATTGTGGTAGATTGGGTTCTCATCGTGTTCTCATCGTGTTCTCATTGTGTTCTCATCTTGTTCTCATCGTTTTCTCATCGTGTTCTCATTGCGTTCTCATTGGGTTCTCATTGTGTTCTCATTGTATTCTCATTGTGTTCTCATCATTTTCTCATTGTGTACTCATCGTGTTCTCATCGTGTTCTCATCATGTTCTCATCGTGTTTTCATTGTGTTCTCATTGTGTTCTCATTGTATTCTCATTGTGTTCTCATCGTGTTCTCATCGCGTTCTCATCGTGTTCTCATTGTGTTCTCATTGTGTTCTCATTGTGTTTTCATTGTGTTCTCATCGTGTTCTCATTGTGTTGTCACCGTGTTCTCATCGTGTTCTCATTGCGTTCTCATTGGGTTCTCATTGTGTTCTCATTGTATTCTCATTGTGTTCTCATCATTTTCTCATTGTGTCCTCATCGTGTTCTCATCATGTTCTCATTGTGTTTTCATTGTGTTCTCATTGTATTCACATTGTGTTCTCATTGTGTTCTCATCGTGTTCTCATCGTGTTCTCATTGTATTCTCATTGTATTCACATTGTGTTCTCATTGTGTTCTCATTGTGTTCTCATTGTATTCTCATGGTATTCTCATCATGTTCTCATTGTGTTCTCACATTAACCTCTCTCCTGATGTCCTGGTGAAGAGCAGCTAAACCGGAAGCAACATTAACCTCTCCCCTGATGTCCTGGGGAAGAGCAGCGAAGCTGGAAATGACTCTGAGCAGATAAGGACATAGAGATTATTAAGTATTAATATACTTCCAGCATGGCTGAGCTGTTGTAGCATGAGCTGAAGTAGTGACCTCACACTGATGCATCTTGAAACAGCTGCTTTTATTTCGACATGACAATTTAATTTGTGTTTGTTTCAGCAGGACTGAGAGACAGTGTAATGCAGGGTTGCCCAACACTGTTCCTGGAGAGCTACCCTCCTGTAGGTTTTCACTCTAACCCCAGGTGTTACTAACCTGATCCATCTTATCAACCTGCTAATTATTAGAATCAGGTGTGCTAGATTAGGGTTGGAGCATAAACCTACAGGAGGGTAGCTCTCCAGGAACAGGGTTGGAGTTAAAACCTACAGGAGGGTAGCTCTCCAGGAACAGGGTTGGAGCATAAACCTACAGGACGGTAGCTCTCCAGGAACAGGGTTGGAGCATAAACCTACAGGATGGTAGCTCTCCAGGAACAGGGTTGGACAGTCCTGGTGTAGTGGTATTTTAATGAACAGTAGAAGTGACTTCAGTTGTGCCTAGTGAAAGTCTACACACCCCTTGCACAGTTGTACATGTTGCTGCCTTAAAATTACATCTAAGAAGGGATTACATTAGATGTATTTTCCTACAGATATACACAACCTGATCTAGATTTTCAAACTGAAAATATGTTTTGATTGCGTATGTCTACAACACCATAGTTAATACTTTGTGGAAACACCTCAATTTGAATAGATTCTACCAACTCTGCATTGCTGTCCTAACCCAGGGAGAGAACTGAGACGCTATCTCTCCTCTCCTCTCCTCTCCTCTCCTCTCCTCTCCTCTCCCTCCTCTCCTCTCCTCTCCTCTCCTCTCCTCTCCTCTCCTCTCCTCTCCTCTCCCTCTCCTCTCCTCTCCTCTCCTCTCCTCTCTCTCTCCTCTCCTCTCCTCTCCTCTCCTCTCCTCTCCTCTCCTCTCCCTCCCCTCCCCTCCCTCCCTCTCCCTCTCCTCTCCTCTCCTCTCCTCTCCTCTCCTCTCCTCTCCCTCTCCTCTCCCTCTCCTCTCCTCTCCTCTCCTCTCCTCTCCTCCTCTCCTCTCCCTCTCCTCTCCTCTCCTCTCCTCCCTCCCTCCCTCTCCTCTCCTCTCCCTCTCCTCTCCTCTCCTCTCCTCTCCTCTCCTCTCCTCTCCTCCCCCCCACCACCACACTGTGTGGCCTTGAATTGCTAATTGTTTTAAACATACATAATGAGCACAGCGGCAACATTTTGAGCTCTTGGTCTCCCTCAGTCAGCCCTTAGCACAACTAAATATGTTCAGATGGCTCTGTTGAATTACAAACCATTATTTGACTTACTCTTACTGCTGAATGCATAACGAGGCGAGGGGAGACGGAGAGCGAAGGAGCGGGGGGAGACTGAGAGCGAAGGAGCGGGGGGAGACGGAGAGCGAAGGAGCGGGGGGAGATGGAGAGCGAAGGAGCGGTAGCAACCAGCAACACTCCTCCAAATGTAGAAATCTCACACAGAAGAAATTATACACATTACACAGAATAAATCTTACATTTACATTATTTAGCAGACACTCTTATCCAGAGCGACTTACAGTTAGTGCATATGTAGCCGGCGCGGTCTGCTCGTTGCCGACTACTGCGTTGTGTTCCGGTGCACTGAAGACAACACACTGGCGTACTTGAAGGCACTTTATTGTGTACAACTCTCTCAATCTGTTCAACATCAAAGAGAGAAAATGTTCAAAACTCTACCCTCGACCAGAATCCGCCTCTCCCAGCCGAATACAATGCAGACTCAGTATAATCACATTCAAAAATACAAGGAATAAAATACAACATCATTGGAAAATAAACATTGCATCTGGTGTATATCTTATGTATGTGTCATATTCATGTTATCTCTGCCAAAAACTCTGAGCTTTTAGCCTTTACATAATACTGTGCAACATGACATAAACCATCTTTCAAATAGGTAATACATACAGTAATATGCACGAAGCAACATGTAATCCTTCACATTTGAGCTTTTCAGTGCCATTAAACACTAATCAATACATGAAAACATTTTAAATGAACACATTTTTAACCTGATATAGGGAATACATACCTGTTCAACATCAAAGAGAGAAAATGTTCAAAACTCTACCCTCGACCAGAATCCGCCTAACATAAAAAGAACAACGTGAGCTTCGTTTACAAGAGGATAGAATGATGATTGCTAACTTACAGCTAAACAGAACACGAGGTTAGCTAAGTTAGCAATTTCTCAACTCTCAAAAATGGCTATATTCACGACACAGCTTGATTAAATGTACGTACACTCATCATATAATATACATACAAGTTACTATGTGCACTGAAACGTTTTAGTTTTAACAGGTATATCAAGTTTATGTCACGCCGAAGTGAACACGTACCTCTCCCAGCCGAATACAATGCAGACTGAGAAAAGCATGACATCCCTCCGCATATAACCAAACCAACTCTAGAGGGCGCACTTACACAACTAACTCTCCCAATATCTGTAGACTACACGAAATGCTGAACAATACAATATTTTGGGTGAAATCAACTCACAAAATAAAATAAAAATAGAAAATGAACGGTTGCAAAAATCTGTAATTCTTTGACCTGTTACATTCACCCCTCTTTAATTTCACCAAAATCCTTCACACTTCGAGGGTGGAAAATAACCAAAAACATATAGAATAAATCTCTTGTCCACTTGGTCCAAGATAGCCCTGGGACTCCATTTCCCATATACAGCGTATAAAGCTACTTACAAAGTAAGTTAAAGAAAACAGCAGTTGATCAGGCTACTGCCCCTTCTAGTGAATATGATGCCTTATACATCATATGAAATCTTGGAACACTTTCCCTCCAATATGAACATCTCATGACCCAGGTCATACTACTGGTAATAAAGAAAAATATCTTAATCTCAAAAATGTATCTAAAATAAAGAACGGAAAGACAGTGACCTTCTGACTCCTGTAACAAAACCCTTGGTGAGTGGTTTTTGCACCATGTTCTCTATCAAGCGATCGACTGCCTTAACAACCCTGCCAGTACGTGTTCTGACAACCTGACTTTCAAACCCTTGTACTTGGGAGGGTATCTGACTATCAATCAGTGTAACAGGTGAATTGACGTCCGAAGACCCTGTCTCATCTAAGTCAGGAACATCAACTGGGGCAACAGAGTCAGTGTCAGTCATGTGCAAATCAGGGGGGTCACTGGAATCCGACAAGTCTCCCACAGGTGAGCATTCATTTTCCCCTTGGCCTCTGACCTCTTCAGACTGGGCTCCCGTGGGTGTCAGCTGAACAGACCTCCTGGACAGAGAGCGGGGCGTCTCATTCTCCAACTCAGACTCATCAGCTTCTCCAATAGACTCAGAGTCAGAGGATGCGTTTAACCACGAACATGTACGGTCCTCAGAAGCGTCTACTGCTAGGCCACTCAAAGCATCAACAGAAGGAGGCTGAAACTCACTGGCCACATCCGAGGCAGCTCCATTCGTCTCTTCATCGCTTAGTTCTGGCATGGGCAAGAAGCTCACGTCCAACATCAAATTCCGATGAACAACTTTTGTTTTCCCACTTTCGTCTCTGACTTTGTAAACGTGAGTCTGAGGGTTCCGGTCTATGATGGTATACATAGTGGCTTCCCACTTATCCGCTAACTTCCTCTTCCCTCTCTCTGCTTTATTAGCTAACAAAACTCGGTCGCCAACGTTCAAGTGGGTTCCCACGAACTCTCTTGTTGTAGCCATCAGCTTGATGTTGCTGTCCTTTCCTCGCATGCTGCTGAGCTATGTCGGCAGCCACATGGAGGTTCGCCATCAGTTTCTCTGCATAGGTCTTATAATTCACCACGACTGGATCCCTCAAGACTTGTTTGAAGACCATGTCTACTGGGAGTCTGGGCACTCGACCATACATCAAATAGAATGGAGGATATCCAGTTGTTTCATGAGTGGTGGCATTATACGCAAAAGTCAAAGTCTGTATCTGTTGGGCCCAGTGTTGCTTAGCTGTCAGGGGTAGGGCACGCAACATACTGCCAAGTGTCCTATTGAACCTTTCGGTTTGCCCATTTCCCATGGGATGGTATGCTGTTGTGTGTGTTTTCTTAATCCCTGTGAGGCTGAGGAGTTCAGCTATGAGTTTGCTTTCAAAATTGGCCCCTTGATCAGAATGTATTCGCTCTGGGAAACCGTAGATGCAGAATACGTTATCCCATAACTTCTTTGCTATTTGCTTTGCAGTTTGGTTTACGCAGGGAAAGGCATGAGCCAATTTTGTAAAGTGGTCTGTTATGACTAACACATCGACAGATCTTTGCTTACAGTCCTCAGCACTCCAAAAATCAATGCACACCAGCTCCATGGGTGCCGGGTGCGAATGCTCTCCAAGGGAGCTCGGGCAGCTGGTTCAGGGGGTCTTTGCAAGGATACAGCGTTGGCAGCATTTCACATATTCCTTGATGTCTCTTCCCATTTGCGGCCAGAAGAAACGCTGTCGGGCGAGGTGTGCTGTTCTAGCCTGCCCTTGATGCCCAGCGAAATCATGCACACCAGCGAGAGCTTTGGCCTTCAAGCTAGCAGGCAGCACAAACTGATACCTCTTCTCTCTGCTTAATGGGTCTTTGGTTACCCTATATAGGACTCCGTCCTGGACTTTTAGATGATGCCACTGCTTGCACAGTGTCTGGGTCGTAAGAGCTAACCTCCTCCTCCCTCGCCTAGGTGGTGGCTCACCCCTCTGAATGAGTGGCAGGACTTCCCTGATAACTGGATCTATTTCCTGGCTGTGCCTCAGCTCGCCGATGGAGAGGGCTGGAAGTGTGTCTTGTTCTGAGGGCACCGCCTGGGGAAGAGCATTGAGAAACTGTGTTGCTCTTATCTCTGCTCCCCTTTCCCACTCTACATGAGCTTCACAAGCAGATTTCACATGAGAGGGTTCTTGACTGCCGGCCAGCCTGTCTTGAGTGGGGTCCATAGTTACACAGCACCCTGCATCATGTGCCTGGAGACACTGGGTCTTACTCCGGAAGAGATCTTGGACTTTCTCCTCTTTGGTTCCCTCCGCCTCGGCCAAAAAGACTTCCATAGGGCTCACTGATCAACCTTTGGCTCACTGATTTAGCAAACGGATCTCTACTCAGGGCATCTGCCACAATGTTCTTTACCCCAGGAATGTGTTTGATACTGAAGGTGTAGGGGGAAAGCTTTGCCACCCACCTCTGTTCGCAAGCATCAAGTTTTGGTTTGGTCATTATATAGGTCAAAGGATTATTGTCGGTCCACACTGTAAAAGTGTGGCCTTTCAACCAGTGGCTGAATTTTTTCACAAACACTCCATTTGAGCGCCAAGAACTCCAGTCGGTGAGCAGGATACCTCTTTTGTGAGCCAGTGAGGGTCTTGCTGGCAAAGGCGATCGGGCGTGCCTTCGTTTCTCCTTCTGGTATCTGGGACAGAACCGCCCCAAGGCCATCAAGAGACGCATCAATGGACAGAACCAAGGGCTTAGTAAAGTCTGGATGGCTAAGGACCACACAATTCAGGAGCTTCTCCTTAAGGCCGGCGAAAGCTGAATCGCAGTCAAGGGTCCAATCCGCAGGTTTGAGCTTTCTGTAGACTCCCGCATTCTGACTGTACTTCCCGGCCTTTCCTCTCCGTTTCTGGCCAGCTGTGAGAGCAAACAGGGGTTTTGCGATGGAGGAGCAATTTGGTATGTAGTGTTGGTAATAAAATACCATCCCCAGGAACGACTTCACTCTGCGAACTGAAGGAGTGCAGCCATCATCTTCCATCAAGTCCCTCTTTGACATTTTGGTGATGACCTCGACCTTCTCTGGGTCAACAGCAACACCGTCACTGTCAACGATGTGTCCGAGAAACTTCACAGATCTCCGCAACAGATGGCATTTCTTTGGACTCAACTTTAGATTGTGCTCCCGTAGCCTCTGGAAAACAACCTCTAATCTGCTGAGGGCCTGCTGTTCATTGGGGGCAAATATCAAGAGATCATCTAGGTAGCACAAGAGACTGCTGAGTTAAGATCGCCAAAGATACTCATCATCATCCTCATGAAGGACGCTGGACTGTTGCAAAGCCCCTGTGGCATTCTGTTATACTCGTGCAGGCCTAATGGTGTTGTGAAGGCGGTATACTTTTGTCCTCCTCATGCATGGGCAAGTTATAAAATCCAGACGTGAGGTCCATGGTGCTGAAGACAGCATTACCGCCAAGGGCAGCCAAGCAGTCCGATTGATGGGGCAAAGGATGAGCATCCTTGATAGTTCTTGCATTCAGCCATCGAAAGTCTGTGCATATCCGGAGGTCGCCATTTTTCTTCCAAACCATCACGAGTGGAGAAGCATATTCACTCATTGATTTCCGTATGATTTCCTGTTCCTCCATCTCGGTGAGAACTTGGCGCAGCTTTTGATAGTGGGCTGGCGGCACTCTGCGATATGGAAGACGGAAGGGACGGTCGTCAGTGAGGCGGATCCTATGGGCAAAGCCCTTGGCTTCTCCACAGTCAAGATTATGCTTTGAAAATATATCCTGATATTTCTCCAGCAATGTCACAAGTTGGAGCTTGGTGGAGGGGCTCGCTTCACAATGATCAATGTCGACATTTCCTAGACCAGACTTCTGCAGTCTGTCTTTCAGGTCACCGTTGTCGTCCTGTTTCACATGAGTCACTCCAACAGAGCCAGCATCACTCTGACAGGAACCCTGGAACAGTGTGAGATCTTCAGCTGCAACACAAGTAGAGACGTCCGCAAGCTTGCTGTTCCTTTTCAGTGTGAGTGGTTTGTCTGAGATATTAGTGACTTTCATGGGAGTCCAGCCATCTCCCCATAACGGTGTTACCACTCTCCCCCACCATAATGCCCCGAGGCACACACCTGGAGGTTGTAGGCTCCACCATAACTGTACTCCCAGGTGACTTGGGTATATTACTTGGCAGTCTTCCCCACAGCAGGTACTCTTGTTTGGGAAGGAGAGTCACCGCCTGAGTTAGCTTCACTGTCCCTACTTTTCCTGGGACATCTTCACCCCTCCATCTTGTGAGACTGGTCATCATTTCTAGAAACTGTTCGCCATCTGGAGACCCTTTTGTGTTGCTCGAGATAAGTGTCCAATAACTGTTCTCGTTTTTCAGCTGATGCAGTACACGTTTCAACATGTTGGTGCCTACTATTATGTCGTCTTTCTGACCAGTGATCACCAGAACTGGGACCATGCACTTTACCCCATACAGACTTAGTTCCATGTCATACATGCACTTGGGGCGCACTTGTACTCCTCCACAGCCAACAAGGATGATATGCTGTGAGAGTTCTTGATGTGGGGTCAAGACGCTATCCGATAGTAGTCTCTGCTCTGCCTCTTCACTTATCGTGCAGGCCATTGAGCCTGTATCGAGGAGCCCTTGCAACTGAGCACAGCCATTAACTGTCACCGGTGCGTGAAATAACTCACTGAACGTCTCAACTCTGTGAATATTCTGAACAATTACCGTGCAATTATCAGACATTGCTTTACAGACATTGACATACATCTCCTTCAATTCTTCACTTTCTTCAAGGGTTGAATCTTCAACGCTCACACATCCCCTTTCCGTATGTGAGCTATCTAGTTTAAACTGGCTCCAACTTGCTCAGAGTTAGGTGGTGTGTGCGCTAACTGTGGCTGAGCGTTAATTCTTGGCCGGCGCTGTTGGCATTCTCTCTTCCAGTGGCCGGGCTTGTAACAGCCCATACAGAGGTTCGCCTGTCTACAGTGTGCAGTAGTTGAATGTTCGGCAGACTGACAGACTTTACATCTACTCTGAACAATGGCTGCTGGCCCCCTGCTTGGTGGCACGACTGCTGTTGTGTGTGCCGTCTGCTCTAGCACACGGTCCAGCAAGCCAATGAGAGACTGCATGCAGATGCTCTCTGTCTGAGGAGAGGATGGAAGCCCCATTGCCTTTGGGTAACCAGTAAGGTCTGTTGGGTTTTCAGCAGCGACTGTCTCTGTGGTTAATGCCTGAGCATGTGCACCAATGTTCTTTGGCCGATAAGATTTGGCTTGACACATTGTTCTAGCCTCTCTCTGATGTTCAACGAGGTGTTCATGAATCTCATTTGCTGTCCACTTTTCAGCTGTTTTGCACTTTAGGACACTTGCAAGAGCGGGGTCGGGACAGTGTTTCACCAGCATCATTGTGACTTCGTGAGAGGGGTCCTCAATGTTTCGCCCCTGCCTTCTCAGACACTCATCTGCGACATCCACAGCCTTGTTCAAGCGTATCCAATAGTCCATGGGACTTTCTCCAGCCAGAGGAAGTGTGTTATAGAAATCTGCTAAAGGCATAGAGGAGTAGGTTAACTCACTGAAATGTTGTTTCAGAATATCAAAGACGAGCTTGGAGTTCTCAGCTGGCTGCAGCGATGGCATACTGCGCAGGGTAACTTTAACAATGTCTCTAGCCTTTCCCATTAGTCTTGACATTATCTCCTGGGAGTGCTCTTGCGGGTGTACACCCCTCTTATTCAGGTAAACGCTCATAATCTCTTCCCACTCATGCACTGTGTGTTTGTCTGTTCCATCACCCCTGAAGTACGGCGGCTCTTTGACATCTGTCTTCATGACTAACTTTACTCCTGTCATGTTCAAATCAGACTGTCCATATCCTAAGTTCAGGCTAGGCGTAGGAGTGGTTTGGTTATCTGCACTACCAACAGATCTCTGTAATTGGCTAGCAATGTTCTCTCCTATTTCATGAGCTAACTGTGTGATGAGACTCCCTAGGTCTGCAGAACTCACATGTGAACTAGACACTGGCTGACGTGGAGAATGTTCATCTGTTTGGGTGTGAGTGTATGAAAATGCAGGACAGCCCACTGAACTAACGCTGCTTGCAATGTCTGGAGCATCTCTAAGCTACGCATGTGTGGTGCGGGGGAATATTCATCAGTGCGTAAGCGTGTGGACGAGTACAGGTCTGCCTAGTATACCAGCACCCCTAACCGGCGTGCTCTCCACCATACTCATAAACCTGCCCTCCCCAGGCTTACCCCTGCAGCATCTCCAACACTAAATGGTGTCTGCGCATCCTTGCCATCAGCCATTTTTTTTTTTAAATAGAAAGTTGTAATAGACTATGGTAATGATATGTGAATCACCAGAACATGTGAATATGAAAAAAAAATTGTACAATGATAGAAGTAGCTGAGGTAAGCAATTAAGAGCTACAATTTACACATTAATGTTTGCCCTTATACTTGTAACATTCCGAAGAGGTTCCTACTCGTCACAGCAACCACCGGCGATCACCCTGGCGATGATCTGAAGCGAAGATAATCCGGGTCACGGCACCAATGTAGCCGGCTCGGTCTGCTCGTTGCCGACTACTGCGTTGTGTTCCGGTGCACTGAAGACAACACACTGGCGTACTTGAAGGCACTTTATTGTGTACAACTCTCTCAATCTGTTCAACATCAAAGAGAGAAAATGTTCAAAACTCTACCCTCGACCAGAATCCGCCTCTCCCAGCCGAATACAATGCAGACTCAGTATAATCACATTCAAAAATACAAGGAATAAAATACAACATCATTGGAAAATAAACATTGCATCTGGTGTATATCTTATGTATGTGTCATATTCATGTTATCTCTGCCAAAAACTCTGAGCTTTTAGCCTTTACATAATACTGTGCAACATGACATAAACCATCTTTCAAATAGGTAATACATACAGTAATATGCACGAAGCAACATGTAATCCTTCACATTTGAGCTTTTCAGTGCCATTAAACACTAATCAATACATGAAAACATTTTAAATGAACACATTTTTAACCTGATATAGGGAATACATACCTGTTCAACATCAAAGAGAGAAAATGTTCAAAACTCTACCCTCGACCAGAATCCGCCTAACATAAAAAGAACAACGTGAGCTTCGTTACAAGAGGATAGAATGATGATTGCTAACTTACAGCTAAACAGAACACGAGGTTAGCTAAGTTAGCAATTTCTCAACTCTCAAAAATGGCTATATTCACGACACAGCTTGATTAAATGTACGTACACTCATCATATAATATACATACAAGTTACTATGTGCACTGAAACGTTTTAGTTTTAACAGGTATATCAAGTTTATGTCACGCCGAAGTGAACACGTACCTCTCCCAGCCGAATACAATGCAGACTGAGAAAAGCATGACATCCCTCCGCATATAACCAAACCAACTCTAGAGGGCGCACTTACACAACTAACTCTCCCAATATCTGTAGACTACACGAAATGCTGAACAATACAATATTTTGGTGAAATCAACTCACAAAATAAAATAAAAAATAGAAAATGAACGGTTGCAAAAATCTGTAATTCTTTGACCTGTTACACATACATTATTCTTTTTCATACTGGCCCCCCGTGGGAATCAAACACACAACCCTGGCGTTGCAAACGCCATGCTCTACCAACTGAGCTACCTCCCTGCCGGCTATTCCCTCCCCTACCCTGGACGACGCTGGGCCAACTGTGCGCCGCCCCATTGGTCTCCCGGTTGCAGCCGGCTACAGCAGAGCCTGGATACGAACCAGGATCTCTAGTGGCACAGCTAGCACTGCGATGCAGTGCCTTAGACCACTGCGCCACTCGGGAGATCTTACTGTGCAACATTGCGATTTGACTCCCATTTCATAGTGCTTATCCCTAAAAGCACCAACAGGGGTCAATTCTGACGTGTGTTAATGTCGAGGAATGAAAAAATGATCTATAGTTTGTATACTAGCGGCTAAACTGAATATGTGTCAATAGTAAAACATTTAAGTTTGTGATAAAAGCAACACATTTGACACCGGGGTAGATAGATGTATGTACCCTGGATAGATATGGACATGGAGCCACCCAATATATGGACATGGAGCCACCCAATATATGGACATGGAGCCACCCAATATATGGACATGGAGCCACCCAATATATGGACATGGAGCCACCCAATATTTGGACATGGAGCCACCCAATATATGGACATGGAGCCACCCAATATTTGGACATGGAGCCACCCAATATTTGGACATGGAGCCACCCAATATTTGGACATGGAGCCACCCAATATTTGGACATGGAGCCACCCAATATTTGGACATGGAGCCACCCAATATTTGGACATGGAGCCACCCAATATTTGGACATGGAGCCACCCAATATTTGGACATGGAGCCACCCAATATTTGGACATGGAGCCACCCAATATTTGTCCCCTGGCGGGCGTGGCAGCCACTATAAGCTACTATAACAACAAAAAATAACTAAACAATTTAGCTTTTACTGAGTTACAGTTAAATGAGGAAATCAGTCAATTAAAATAAATTCATTAGGCTCACATCTATGGATTTCACATGACTGTGAATACAGATATGCATCTGTTGGTCAAAGATACCTTAAAAAATGTGGCTTCAAAATAGGCCTTCTGTGTGTTCAAATTGCCATAGATAAAATGCAATTGTGTTCGTTGTCTGTAGCTTATGCCTGCCCACACCATAACCCCACCGCCACCATGGGGCACTCTGTTCACAACGTTGACGTCAGCAAACCGCTGGCCCACACCATAACCCCACCGCCACCATGGGGCACTCTGTTCACAACGTTGACGTCAGCAAACCGCTGGCCCACACGATACCATACATGTGGTGCGTGGTTGTGAGACCAGTTGGAGGTCTCTAAAACAACGTTATAGTAGAGATATTAACATTCAGTTCTCTGGCAACAGCTCTGGTGGACATTCCTGCAGTCAGCATACCAATTGCACGCTCCCTCAAAACTTGAGACATCTGTGTTGTGTGACAAAACTGCACATTTTAGAGTGGCCTTTTATTGTCCTCAGCACAAGGTGCACCTGTGTAATGATCATGCTGTTTAATCAGCTTCTTGATATGCCACACCTGTCAGGTGGATGGATTATCTTGGCAAAGGAGAAATGCTCACTAACAGGGACGTAAACACATTTTTGCACACAATTTTTGAGAAAGAAGCTTTCTGTGCGTCTGGAAAATTTCTGGGATCTTTTATTTCAGCTCATGGAACATGGGACCAACCCTTAACATTTATATTTATGTTCAGTTTACAAAAACGTATATTTTGAAACATCAAAATGTACTATAAATGTGTGCATTTTTTAAAATATATGCTTATTTTGGGAAATTTTAACCATTTACTGTACTCCTGAGTGGCGCAGTGGTCTAAGGCACTGCATCGCAGTGCTAACTGTGCCACTAGAGATCCTGGTTCGAATCCAGGCTCTGTCGCAGCCGGCCGCGACCGGGAGACTCATGGGTGGCGCACAATTGGCCCATCGTCGTCCAGGGTAGGGGAGGGAATGGCCGGCAGGGATGTAGCTCAGTTGATAGAGCATGGCGTTTGCAACGCCAGGGTTGTGGGTTTGATTCCCACGGGGGGCCAGTATAAAAAAATATGTATTCACTAACTGTAAGTCGCTCTGGATAAGAGTGTCTGCTAAATGACTAAAATGTCAAATGTACAAAGGTTATAAAAGAAAAAGTGCTGCTGTTTGACAGAAAGTGTCATGTTGCCATTATTTCCAATTTGGCTTAAAAAATTACCCCTGTTGGAGCTTTAGGGGTCAAAATGTACCTCTGTTGGAGCTTTAAGGGTCAAAATGTACCTCTGTTGGAGCTTTAGGGGTCAAAATGTACCCCTGTTGGAGCTTTAAGGGACAAATTGTACCTGTGTTGGAGCTTTAGGGGTCAAAATGTACCCCTGTTGGAGCTTTAAGGGACAAAATGTACCTCTGTTGGAGCTCGTGGTCCTCTGTAGCTCAGCTGGTAGAGCACGGCGCTTGTAACGCCAAGGTAGTGGGTTCGATCCCCGGGACCACCCATACACAAAAATGTATGCACGCATGACTGTAAGTCGCTTTGGATAAAAGCGTCTGCTAAATGGCATATTAATTAATATTAATTATTAATATTAATTAATTAATTAATATTAATTTAGGGTTAAATAATCAATGCTCAAGACTTTGCATATGGTAAACACATTGTATTTAATGAATTGATCACTAACAGGCAGCTATTAATGTGAACACACTGATCAGGCTCCTCAGTGATCAGGCTCCTCAGTGATCAGGCTCCTCAGTGATCAGGCTCCTCAGTGATCAGGCTCCTCAGTGATCTTGCTCTTCAGTGATCAGGCTCCTCAGTGATCAGGCTCCTCAGTGATCTTGCTCTTCAGTGATCAGGCTCCTCTGTGATCAGGCTCCTCAGTGATCTTGCTCTTCAGTGATCAGGCTCCTCAGTGATCAGGCTCCTCAGTGATCAGGCTCCTCAGTGATCAGACTCCTCAGTGATCAGGCTCCTCAGTGATCAGGCTCCTCAGTGATCAGGCTCCTCAGTGATCAGGCTCCTCAGTGATCAGGCGCCTCAGTGATCAGGCTCCTCGGTGATCAGGCTCCTCAGTGATCAGGCTCCTCAGTGATCAGGCGCCTCAGTGATCAGGCTCCTCAGTGATCAGGCCACTCAAGTAAACTGAACTCGCTGTCATGTTCTAAGCAATGTTTTTCCACTCCTCATTGTCCAGTGTTGGTGATGGCCTGCCCACTGGAGCCGCTTCTTCTTGTGTTTAGCTGATTAGAGTGGAACCCGGTGTGGTCGTCTGCTGCAATAGCCCATCCGTGACAAGGACCGATGCCTGTCTGCCTGCTTTATATAGCAAGCCACGGCCAAGTGACTCACTGTCTGTAGGAGCGTTCCATTTTGGTGAACGGGGTGGTGTACCTAATAAACTGTGTACATAGAGTGTGTATTGCGCGATTGCATTTGAGAACATCTTCTTGTCAAAGCTGTCAAAGACTGTTGAAAATTGTGTGGAAGCTTGCTGCAACCACAGAAAAATAATGAATTCACTCACCTCTGACCTCCGTCAGACCTGTGTCCGAGCTAGCCCCCTGTGTCCTGTTCTTCCGACATAGCAGAACCCACAGTATCAATGTCCCACTGTTATCTGACTGACTCAACACTATACTCAACAAGACTTCTACGGCACCACACCATTCTGAGAGCCATTAAGCCCATTTAGAGAACCAGTTGTGAAGTCGCTGAGGGTTCGAAGCTTCCACCACTCAGGACTATTAGAATGCATTTCCTGCTTGGCACACTGAAACGTGTTGAACTGAAATGGATACCTTATTTGATGCTCTTCTCCCTGCTGTTAATTGGTGAGGGGCCTTTTGATCTGCTCCCCAATCCCCTAAACGCCTCAGTTTGCAAAACTGTTCAGAGAGAGAGAGAGAGAGAGAGAGAGAGAGAGAGAGAGAGAGAGAGAGAGAGAGAGAGAGAGAGAGAGAGTGTATTATCCAGCACGCTGCCCAGTAATGTCAACTCTCTTTTTCTCCCTCTTCCTCCCTGGCTTTTCTCGCCTTTGGTTTACGTCCAAGCTGAGCAGAAATAAGAGATGACAGTTGTTACAGATATGCTGCTTTAATTACTTGTCGGCTTACTGCCGATATCTCGGCTAGCCAATGCTGAAGCTTAACTTTTTCTAGTAGCTTAAAGCATGACCGGCCTCCAGTGCTTCAGTATTTAGCCATAAAACCCAGGAAATCTGAAAGATAAAAACATGAACAGCTTTTCTAATTTGATGGGGAAGAAGAGTGGGCAGTTCGCTGGCGGTGTAGGAATTGGCTTGGTCCTTCTGTTCCCTCCATGAGATAGAAAATAGAAGAAGAGGAGCGGAAAGAGACTCTTGTAGAGAATTAAATTACATGACAGGAAGGCTGCATTGCTGTAAAATAAGCCTTTCTTATAGATGATGTGCTTCTGTCGACACTTTGAAGTCCATTTGTAAATTGCTCGATATTCTGCAGTCTTCTCTCTGGTGTAGTGCCTGTCCTGTTACTCAGATCCGATCCAGTTAGGGCTATTCAGCAGAACACCACGGACTCACCACTGCTTATTCTGCAAGCCGCAGGCTTTAGTCACACTAACCTAAGCAGGTGTACTGTAAGACTGGATACTGGTGCAATACAGCAGCTCACGGCTAATATCATTTAGGGATTTATTTTTGGGATTTTGGGGGATTATTTTTTATTTTTTGTTCCCCGCCCTCTATAATGATCTGTCACAGCTTTTTAAACAATGTGGATAATTTGTGTTGAACGTAGTAAGTGTTTGCTTTTTGTCACATTTAGTAACTACATACATTTGTCTTATTTAATGTGCAGTAATTGAATCCCTAGTTCAAACTGTCTTATGTCTATATAATGCAGGAACACAAACAATGAAAGCATTAGACTCGACCTACAATAGGACTGTCCACTGTAAAGGATCTGCAGCTGTGTCACTGTACCACGCTCTTCATGTCCTGAGCCTACTGGGAATCCTGCTCACCATTCCTCATTTCTCCCACCGTCCGTGATTCTACCTTTCCTCCTCTGCTTTCAT
Source organism: Coregonus clupeaformis (assembly GCF_020615455.1). Lineage (NCBI taxonomy): Eukaryota > Metazoa > Chordata > Actinopteri > Salmoniformes > Salmonidae > Coregonus > Coregonus clupeaformis. The sequence goes on from NC_059219.1 coordinate 7,765,968, forward strand.
CAGGCAGGAAGGAGAACAGGCAGAGAAATGCCTGAAAAGCGCATGCAGGTTTATCCTTCCTGGTTAATTAGCTCAGTGAGAATGGAATATATGTAGGTTTACACGTTTTGTGGCTCAGAATGAGATTGGAATGTGGGAACAATGGTATACATTTGTTGTGGATGATTGTATGAAGGGCAGTAATTGTATTATGCATTAAAACGGCAGCGAGGTGTTTGGTTAATTTTGGGAACAGCGTGCGTTTCCAGTCCCACACAGCAGCAGGGAGGGAGGGCAGTGAGGCTCAGCCCAGCTCAGTGAGGTGCAGAGCGGAGCGCGGAGGAGAGTGAAGGATTGGCCCTGCGCCTGCTGAGGTCCATTGTTCAGCCTGTCTGATGTTGATCCTCAGCTTTGTCTCCCACCATCACACATACTTTCTATTGAACTCAAACACATTATTGGTTACCATAGTTTCACCATTGCTCAGTTTTAGAACTAAACATAATGACTTTAAAGAGACCTGGTAAGAACTAAACATAATGACTTTAAAGAGACCTGGTAAGAACTAAACATAATGACTTTAAAGAGACCTGGTAAGAACTGAACATAATGACTTGAAAGAGACCTGGTAAGAACTAAACATAATGACTTTAAAGAGACCTGGTAAGAACTAAACATAATGACTTGAAAGAGACCTGGTAAGAACTGAACATAATGAATTTAAAGAGACCTGGTAAGAACTAAACATAATGACTTTATAGAGACCTGGTAAGAACATAATGACTTTAAAGAGACATGGTAAGAACATAATGACTTTAAAGAGACCTGGTAAGAACTAAACATAATGACTTTAAAGAGACCTGGTAAGAACATAATGACTTTAAAGAGACCTGGTAAGAACTAAACATAATGACTTTAAAGAGACCTGGTAAGAACATAATGACTTTATAGAGACCTGGTAAGAACTGAACATAATGACTTTAAAGAGACCTGGTAAGAACATAATGACTTTAAAGAGACCTGGTAAGAACTAAACATAATGACTTTAAAGAGACCTGGTAAGAACATAATGACTTAATAGAGACCTGGTAAGAACTGAACATAATGACTTTATAGAGACCTGGTAAGAACTAAACATAATGACTTTAAAGAGACCTGGTAAGAACTAAACATAATGACTTTAAAGAGACCTGGTAAGAACTGAACATAATGACTTTATAGAGACCTGGTAAGAACTAAACATAATGACTTTAAAGAGACCTGGTAAGAACTAAACATAATGACTTAATAGAGACCTGGTAAGAACTAAACATAATGACTTTAAAGAGACCTGGTAAGAACTGAACATAATGACTTTAAAGAGACCTGGTAAGAACTAAACATAATGACTTTAAAGAGACCTGGTAAGAACTAAACATAATGACTTTAAAGAGACCTGGTAAGAACTGAACATAATGACTTGAAAGAGACCTGGTAAGAACTAAACATAATGACTTTAAAGAGACCTGGTAAGAACTGAACATAATGACTTTATAGAGACCTGGTAAGAACTAAACATAATGACTTTAAAGAGACCTGGTAAGAACTGAACATAATGACTTTATAGAGACCTGGTAAGAACTAAACATAATGACTTTAAAGAGACATGGTAAGAACTAAACATAATGACTTGAAAGAGACCTGGTAAGAACTGAACATAATGACCTAGAAGGAGAAAGTGAAAGAATGGTTCAGTATCTTTGAAGTTGTCTCATCTTTGCTGGATCAGTCAGATCATATGGAGTGAGGGTTGTTGATAGGGTTAGTAAGAGATGAAAAGAAGACCTCCATTAGTTCCTGTCAAGCCTGGTTTTACATTGCTCTCCTCTGACAGCAGTGGTGAGACCTGATTAAGGAAGAGGTAATCAGTGAAGGTCTTTAGGTTTTTATATTGTAGACGGTTTTTGGCATCACTGGAACTGGACTGAACTGGTGAACTAGTCTCAGAAACACCACGGGGGACTTGCCCATATTTAGTTCTATAATGTCATGAAGAAACACATCCATCCTTTGTATTGCTTTGTCACTCCTATTCAATATATTTAATTCACATCACATTAAAATAAATGCAGCTGAGTCTGTTTATTGTTATTTCTTACTGCATATGAATATATTCATCTAGCTAGGCTGGAGGAGCTCCAACATCACTATATTATTGGATTATTATCCAAACGTCCAGGTGATTATCTTGCATCAGTGAACAGTAAGGTGTTTTATCAGTAATGATATTGTATGCCTCTCAAATGGCACCCTATTCCCTATCTAGTGCACTACTTTAGACCAGGACCCATAAGGCGTAGTGCACTAGACAGGGAATAGGGTGCCAATAGGGTTGCCTCCATCTGAATGGGTTTTAATACGGCTCATAAAGCAACACAGTCTGTGTTCCGCCAATCAGAACAACAGAGATCAGCTGACGGGTGTATTTACGAGGACACATCATTCCACAGTGGCAGATCTGTTAATAAACTCAGTCACTGATGCATACTGATGGGGAAAATGAAGACTGGGGACGCGTCCCAAATTACTCACTACAACCGTAGTAGTGCACTTCTTTTGACCAGAGCTCTATGGCCCTTGGTCTATAGTAGTGCACTAGAGAATAGGGTGCCATTTGGGACGCGGCCTAAATGAGCTAGAGGTCAGGAGAGCATAAAACCCTTTAAAAACACCTGACGTGCTCTGGCTGATGTCCACAGCTTGAACAGTGCTATCCCACTGCTGTGAACCCTCACCTGACGTGCTCTGGCTGATGTCCACAGCTTGAACAGTGCTATCCCACTGCTGTGAACCCTCACCTGACGTGCTCTGGCTGATGTCCACAGCTTGAACAGTGCTATCCCACTGCTGTGAACCCTCACCTGACGTGCTCTGGCTGATGTCCACAGCTTGAACAGTGCTATCCCACTGCTGTGAACCCTCACCTGACGTGCTCTGGCTGATGTCCACAGCTTGAACAGTGCTATCCCACTGCTGTGAACCCTCACCTGACGTGCTCTGGCTGATGTCCACAGCTTGAACAGTGCTATCCCACTGCTGTGAACCCTCATTAATGAAGATATGGATGATATCAGAAACACAATAGTGACTGAGACCTTCCTCTGCACCACAATGTCTCTGAGGGTTTCTGAAGGCATCCATATTGTGAAGGCATCAGTATTACTGTGATGGCTGCTTAGTCTGCATGGTCAGACCTTTGAAGGACAATGTTATGAAAGGTAGTCATCTGGTAAGACTAGTACAAATAGAAATCCTCTGTAATCAACAATCAACTGTTTTCAATCTTCAGTAGTGTGTCCTGCAAAACAAAGACCTGTTTTTAATCTTCAGTAGTGTGCCCTGCAAAACAAAGACCTGTTTTAATCTTCAGTAGTGTGTCCTGTAAAACAAAGACCTCCAAATGAACCAGGAGTATGGTCTATAAGAGAAACACGTCCAGGAAATACAGATTTCAGAGAGCGTGTTTAGTGAGGGACTAGGGACTAGGGACTAGGGACTAGGGACCAGGGACTAGGGACCAGGGACTAGGGACCAGGGACTAGGGACTAGGGACTAGGGACTAGGGACTAGGGACCAGGGACTAGGGACTAGGGACTAGGGACTAGGGACTAGGGACCAGGGACTAGGGACTAGGGACCAGGGACTAGGGACTAGGGACCAGGAACTAGGGACCAGGGACTAGGGACTAGGGACTAGGGACTAGGGACTAGGGACCAGGGACTAGGGACTAGGGACTAGGGTCTAGGGACTAGGGACCAGGGACTAGGGACTAGGGACCAGGGACTAGGGACCAGGGACTAGGGACTAGGGACTAGGGACTAGGGACTAGGGACTAGGGACTAGGGACTAGGGACCAGGGACTAGGGACTAGGGACTAGGGACTAGGGACCAGGGACTAGGGACTAGGGACTAGGGACCAGGGACTAGGGACTAGGGACCAGGGACTAGGGACTAGGGACTAGGGACCAGGGACTAGGGACTAGGGACTAGGGACTAGGGACTAGGGACTAGGGACCAGGGACTAGGGACTAGGGACTAGGGACTAGGGACTCAGGGACCAGGGACTAGGGACCAGGGACTAGGGACTAGGGACCAGGGACCAGGGACTAGGGACTAGGGACCAGGGACTAGGGACTAGGGACCAGGGACTAGGGACTAGGGACTAGGGACCAGGGACTAGGGACCAGGGACTAGGGACTAGGGACCAGGGACTAGGGACCAGGGACTAGGGACTAGGGACTAGGGACCAGGGACTAGGGACTAGGGACCAGGGACTAGGGACTAGGGACCAGGGACTAGGGACTAGGGACTAGGGACTAGGGACCAGGGACTAGGGACCAGAGACTAGGGACTAGGGACTAGGGACCAGGGACTAGGGACTAGGGACTAGGGACCAGCACGGATCACCTTTTAATATCCTTCCAAGCTACGATGGTCCATTTACACATCCATCTATTTCTTCTAACAATTATTTAGAGGATTAATTTGTGTTTGATTGATCTGAGGATTGATCTGTGTTTGATTGATCTGAGGATTGATCTGTGTTTGATTGATCTGAGTATTGATTTGTGTTTAATTGATCTGAGTATTGATTTGTGTTTGAGTGATCTGAGGCTCTGGGAGGGAGATGAAGTCAACCATCAGGAATTCATGGACTGAAGACGGAAACACCATGACATCGTTCAGAACAGATCTACCTTCTGAAACACCATGACACCGTTCAGGACAGATCTACCTTCTGAAACACCATGACACAGTTCAGAACAGATCTACCTTCTGAAACACCATGACACAGTTCAGGACAGATCTACCTTCTGAAACACCATGACACAGTTCAGGACAGATCTACCTTCTGAAACACCATGACATCGTTCAGGACAGATCTACCTTCTGAAACACCATGACATCGTTCAGAACAGATCTACCTTCTGAAACACCATGACACAGTTCAGTTCTCCCTTCTTACCATTTCACTGTTCATTCGGCTCTACCTTTTAACCACAACACTGTTTATAATAGCCTTTGAGTTCTAAAGACACTGGGAACCTTTGGAACATAATAGTTTGATAATACAGTGCTCGCTTATATTCCTTTTTATTTCAAAAAAAAAATATGTGTGCCCTGCTCTAAAAAATAGAATACAATATTTGTAATATTTTGATGGTAAAATATGTTGTTCTGCTTTGAGTTATTTGTTGAAAGGTATAATGTGCTTACTGAACTACTAAAGGCCTGTGGGTTTCAGCTGTTTGCTTCATATCCCATTCATTCTAATAGAGCAGCTTAACATTAAATATCAGCCAGTAGACAGAAATAGGATTTTACAGACATTAGATGATGTGCTGCCCTACACACTACCATGATGTATCCTAGACACTACAACACAACAACAGGAAACACATGGCAGTTAACTTCCTGCTGTACAGGACGTGGCTCCTGGGTATTAGGATTAGTCTAGGTAGAGTTAGACTGAGAATAACAACTAGATCAGCCTGGAATCAGACTAGATCAGCCTAGAATCAGACTAGATCCGCCTAGAATCAGACTAGATCAGCCTGGAATCAGACTAGATCAGCCTGGAATCAGACTAGATCCGCCTAGAATCAGACTAGATCAGCCTAGAATCAGACTAGATCAGCCTAGAATCAGACTAGATCAGCCTAGAATCAGAGCATGAATCAATATGTACAGTATTTGGTAGGGTTTGGGGAAACTGCTGACTGTTGCCTGTTTATCCTCTATCTTCCAGTATACTCTCAGGATGTTGTATCATGTCTCATAATGATTCTATTCCAGTTATGTGAGTTGGCAGCAGTCAGGTATAACACATTTTGTATGAAACCCAGTGATTGTTTTAACTGTGATAACTTGTTCCCTTCAATCTCCCAACATGTGGCTTTAGTTCTCTCTCTAGTCAGCCCTGTGCCCTCCAGAGTCTCTGGGCTCAGCTCATCTCTCTCTCTAGTCAGCCCTGTGCCCTCCAGAGTCTCTGGGCTCAGCTCATCTCTCTCTCTAGTCAGCCCTGTGCCCTCCAGAGTCTCTGGGCTCAGCTCATTTCTCTCTAGTCAGCCCTGTGCCCTCCAGAGTCTCTGGGCTCAGCTCATCTCTCTCTAGTCAGCCCTGTGCCCTCCAGTCTCTGGGCTCAGCTCATTTCTCTCTAGTCAGCCCTGTGCCCTCCAGAGTCTCTGGGCTCAGCTCATCTCCCTCTCTAGTCAGCCCTGTGCCCTCCAGAGTCTCTGGGCTCAGCTCATTTTCTACGGTCATAAGGATAAGCTTTTGATCTGAGCAAACAGATGCTTTGAGGGGAAAGAAGGGAGTAGTGTTAAATTGAATGTTTGTTTGCATCAACCTTATCTTATTCTGCAGAACACACAAGCTGTGTTCCAATACCCATACTAACATACTGTATACTACATACTACACTGCTCAAAAAAATAAAGGGAACACTTAAACAACACAATGTAACTCCAAGTCAATCACACTTCTGTGAAATCAAACTGTCCACTTAGGAAGCAACACTGATTGACAATAAATTTCACATGCTGTTGTGCAAATGGAATGGACAACAGGTGGAAATTATAGGCAATTAGCAAGACACCCCCAATAAAGGACTGGTTTTGCAGGTGGTGACCACAGACCACTTCTCAGTTCCTATGCTTCCTGGCTGATGTTTTGGTCACTTTTGAATGCTGGCGGTGCTTTCACTCTAGTGGTAGCATGAGACGGAGTCTACAACCCACACAAGTGGCTCAGGTAGTGCAGCTCATCCAGGATGGCACATCAATGCGAGCTGTGGCAAGAAGGTTTGCTGTGTCTGTCAGCGTAGTGTCCAGAGCATGGAGGCGCTACCAGATGACAGGCCAGTACATCAGGAGACGTGGAGGAGGCCGTAGGAGGGCAACAACCCAGCAGCAGGAATGCTACCTCCGCCTTTGTGCAAGGAGGAGCAGGAGGAGCACTGCCAGAGCCCTGCAAAATGACCTCCAGCAGGCCACAAATGTGCATGTGTCTGCTCAAACGGTCAGAAACAGACTCCATGAGGGTGGTATGAGGGCCTGACGTCCACAGGTGGGGGTTGTGCTTACAGCCCAACATCGTGCAGGACGTTTGGCATTTGCCAGAGAACACCAAGATTGGCAAATTCGCCACTGGCGCCCTGTGCTCTTCACAGATGAAAGCAGGTTCACACTGAGCACATGTGACAGACGTGACAGAGTCTGGAGACGCCGTGGAGAACGTTCTGCTGCCTGCAACATCCTCCAGAATGACCGGTTTGGCGGTGGGTCAGTCATGGTGTGGGGTGTCATTTCTTTGGGGGGCGGCACAGCCCTCCATGTGCTCGCCAGAGGTAGCCTGACTGCCATTAGGTACCGAGATGAGATCCTCAGAACCCTTGTGAGACCATATGCTGGTGCAGTTGGCCCTGGGTTCCTCCTAATGCAGTTCCTGCAAGAGGAAGGATTGATGCTATGGACTGGCCCGCCCGTTCCCCAGACCTGAATCCAATTGAGCACATCTGGGACATCATGTCTCGCTCCATCCACCAACGCCACATTGCACCACAGACTGTCCAGGAGTTGGCGGATGCTTTAGTCCAGGTCTGGGAGGAGATCGCTCAGGAGATCATCCGCCACCTCATCAGGAGCTTGCCCAGGCGTTGTAGGGAGGTCAATCAGGCACGTGGAGGCCACACACACTACTGAGACTCATTTTGACTTGTTTTAAGGACATTACATAAAAGTTGGACCAGCCTGTAATGTGGTTTTCCACTTTAATTTTGAGGGTGACTCCAAATCCAGACCTCCATGGGTTGATACATTTGATTTCCATTGATAATTTTTGTGTGATTTTGTTGTCAGCACATTCAACTATGTAATGAAAAAAGTATTTAATAAGATTATTTCATTCATTCAGATCTAGGATGTGTTATTTTAGTGTTCCCTTAAATTTTTTGAGCAGTGCACATACTATTAGAACATATCTGTCTCTGTCAGAGGACCATGGAGCTATGTGGAACATCTCTGTCTCTGTCAGAAGGCCATGGAGCTATGTGGAACATCTCTGTCTCTGTCAGAGGGCCATGGAGCTATGGGGAACATCTCTGTCTCTGTCAGAGGGCCATGGAGATATGTGGAACATCTCTGTCTCTGTCAGGGCCATGGAGCTATGTGGAACATCTCTGTCTCTGTCAGGGCCATGGAGCTATGTGGAACATCTCTGTCTCTGTCAGGACCATGGAGCTATGTGGGACATCTCTGTCTCTGTCAGGAACATGGAGCTATGTGGAACATCTCTGTCTCTGTCAGGGCCATGGAGCTATGTGGAACATCTCTGTCTCTGTCAGGACCATGGAAGCTATGTGGAACATCTCTGTCTCTGTCAGAGGACCATGGAACTATGTGGAACATCTCTGTCTCTGTCAGGGCCATGGAGCTATGTGGAACATCTCTGTCTCTGTCAGAGGGCCATGGAGCTATGTGGAACATCTCTGTCTCTGTCAGGGCCATGGAGCTATGTGGAACATATCTTTCTCTGTCAGAGGACCATGTAGCTATGTGGAACATCTCTGTCTCTGTCAGGGCCATGGAGCTATGTGGAACATCTCTGTCTCTGTCAGGACCATGGAGCTATGTGGAACATCTCTGTCTCTGTCAGGGCCATGGAGCTATGTGGAACATCTCTGTCTCTGTCAGGACCATGGAGCTATGTGGAACATCTCTGTCTCTGTCAGGGCCATGGAGCTATGTGGAACATCTCTGTCTCTGTCAGGGCCATGGAGCTTTTTGGAACATCTCTGTCTCTGTCAGGGCCTTGGAGCTATGTTGAACATATCTGTCACTGTCAGAGGACCATAAAGCTATGTGGAACATCTCTGTCTCTGTCAGGGCCATGGAGCTATGTGGAACATCTCTGTCTCTGTCAGGACCATGGAGCTATGTGGAACATCTCTGTCTCTGTCAGGGCCATGGAGCTATGTGGAACATATCTGTCTCTGTCAGGACCATGGAGCTATGTGGAACATCTCTGTCTCTGTCAGGGCCATGGAGCTATGTGGAACATATCTGTCTCTGTCAGGGCCATGTAGCTATGTGGAACATCTCTGTCTCTGTCAGAGGGCCATGGAGCTATGTGGAACATCTCTGTCTCTGTCAGAAGGCCATGGAGCTTTGTGGAACATCTCTGTCTCTGTCAGAGGGCCACGGAGCTATGTGGAACATCTCTGTCTCTGTCAGAGGACCATGGAGCCATGTGGAACATCTCTGTCTCTGTCAGGACCATGGAGCTATGTGGAACATCTCTGTCTCTGTCAGGGCCATGGAGCTATGTGGAACATCTCTGTCTCTGTCAGAGCCATGGAGCTATGTGGAACATCTCTGTCTCTGTCAGGGCCATGGAGCTATGTGGAACATCTCTGTCTCTGTCAGGACCATGGAGCTATGTGGAACATCTCTGTCTCTTTCAAAGGGCCATGGAGCTATGTGGAACATCTCTGTCTCTGTCAGGGCCATGGAGCTATGTGGAACATCTCTGTCTCTGTCAGGGCCATGGAGCTATGTGGAACATCTCTGTCTCTGACAGGACCATGGAGCTATGTGGAACATCTTTGTCTCTGTCAGGGCCATGGAGCTATGTGGAACATCTCTGTCTCTGTCAGGGCCATGGAGCTATGTGGAACATCTCTCTCTCTGTCAGGGCCATTGAGCTATGCGGAACATCTCTGTCTCTGTCAGGACCATGGAGCTATGTGGAACATCTCTGTCTCTGTCAGGGCCATGGAGCTATGTGGGAACATCTCTGTCTCTGACAGGACCATGGAGCTATGTGGAACATCTCTGTCTCTGTCAGGGCCATGGAGCTATGTGGAACATCTCTGTCTCTGACAGGACCATGGAGCTATGTGGAACATCTTTGTCTCTGTCAGGGCCATGGAGCTATGTGGGAACATATCTGTCTCTGTCAGGACCATGGAGCTATGTGGAACATCTCTCTCTCTGTCAGGGCCATTGAGCTATGCGGAACATCTCTGTCTCTGTCAGGACCATGGAGCTATGTGGAACATCTCTGTCTCTGTCAGGGCCATGGAGCTATGTGGAACATCTCTGTCTCTGACAGGACCATGGAGCTATGTGGAACATCTTTGTCTCTGTCAGGGCCATGGAGCTATGTGGAACATCTCTGTCTCTGTCAGGGCCATGGAGCTATGTGGAACATCTCTTTCTCTGTCAGGACCATGGAGCTATGTGGAACATCTCTGTCTCTGTCAGGGCCATGGAGCTATGTGGAACATCTCTGTCTCTGTCAGGGCCATGGAGCTATGTGGAACATCTCTGTCTCTGTCAGAGGGCCATGGAGCTATGTGGAACATCTATGTCTCTGTCAGGGCCATGGAGCTATGTGGAACATCTCTATCTCTGTCAGAGGGCCATGGAGCTATGTGGAACATCTCTGTCTCTGTCAGGGCCATGGAGCTATGTGGAACATCTCTGTCTCTGTCAGGGCCATGGAGCTATGTGGAACATCTCTGTCTCTGTCAGGGCCATGGAGCTATGTGGAACATCTCTGTCTCTGTCAGGGCCATGTAGCTATTTGGAACATCTCTGTCTCTGTCAGGGCCATGTAGCTATGTGGAACATATCTGTCTCTGTCAGGGCCATGGAGCTATGTGGAACATCTCTGTCTCTTTCAGGGCCATGGAGCTATGTGGAACATCTCTGTCTCTGTCAGAGGGCCATGGAGCTATGTGGAACATATCTGTCTCTGTCAGGGCCATGGAGCTATGTGGAACATCTCTGTCTCTGTCAGGGCCATGGAGCTATGTGGAACATCTCTGTCTCTGTCAGGGCCATGGAGCTATGTGGAACATCTCTGTCTCTGTCAGGGCCATGGAGCTATGTGGAACATCTCTGTCTCTGTCAGGGCCATGGAGCTATGTGGAACATCTCTGTCTCTTTCAGGGCCATGGAGCTATGTGGAACATCTCTGTCTCTGTCAGAGGGCCATGGAGCTATGTGGAACATCTCTGTCTCTGTCAGGGCCATGGAGCTATGTGGAACATCTCTGTCTCTGTCAGGGCCATGGAGCTATGTGGAACATCTCTGTCTCTGTCAGGGCCATGGAGCTATGTGGAACATCTCTGTCTCTGTCAGGGCCATGGAGCTATGAGGAACATCTCTGTCTCTGTCAGAGGGCCATGGAGCTATGTGGAACATCTCTGTCTCTGTCAGGGCCATGGAGCTATGTGGAACATCTCTGTCTCTGTCAGGGCCATGGAGCTAATCTTTTGCTGCAGTCCAAATGGCACCCCGTTCCCTATTTAGTGCACTATTTCTGACCAGGGCCTATAGTGCAATATAGTACATGGGGAATAGGGTGCCATTTGGGACCCATCTATGTCTGTTTCTCAGTCATGATGAATGAAGGGACTCCAGTGGCCATCTGTTTACTTAGACCCCTTGTTACTGACACTTTTCAACAGAACCACCATTGAAGTGTTGTTACTGACACTTTTCAACAGAACCACCATTAAAGTGTTGTTACTGACACTTTTCGACAGAACCACCATTTAAGTGTCTGCTATTAAAACACAACCCACCCTGACAATGATCAGTCCACTGGGAAGTCTTTCCACTACATTAGGAGAATATGAAGGAGCGACCAGGATCAGACTGTGGAAGTCTTTCCACTACATTAGGAGAATATGAAGTAGCGACCAGGATCAGACTGTGGAAGTCTTTCCACTACATTAGGAGAATATGAAGGAGCGACCAACACACTGTTTTGCAATAAAGGTCTACAGTAGCCTCAACAGCACTCAAGGGTAGCACCATGGTGTAGCCGGAGGACAGCTAGCTTCCGTCCTCCTCTGGGTACATTGACTTCAATACAAAACCTAGGAGGCTCATGGTTCTCACCCCCTTCAATAGACTTACACAGTAATCATGACAACTTTCGGAGGATGTCCTCCAACCTTTCAGAGCTCTTGCAACATGAACTGACATGTAGTCCACCCAATCAAAGGATCAGAGAATGAATCTATTACTGAAAGCATAAGCTACAGCTAGCTAGCACTGCAGTGTATAAAATGTGGTGAGTAGTTGACTCAAAGAGATAGAATGACAATAGTTAAACAGTTTTGAACAAATTAATTTCTTCCAAAATTAAGGAGAGAGAGAGAGAGATATATTTGGTTGCATTTTTGGTAAACTTTCACTTAGCTAGTAAATGCAGCTATTTAGTTTAGCCTACTCAAACACCCGGCTCAAACAGAGAGGGATGCTATGTTAGCTAGCTGGCTATGGCTTTCCAACACTGGAACTCTTCCAAGTCAAGGTAAGCTTTTGGTTTTATTAATTTATTGCCAACGGGGCCCGTCGGTGTAACTGCTAAACTGCTTTCTGGAGTTCACTGTACTGCGTGATTGTAGCGGGTTTACTAACATGTTAGTTCTAGTAGCTCTAATTGATTATGACGTGACAACGATGTAGGCTGTGTGTAGCGGTTAGCGGCCATGATTTGAAGGTTTGGATGTAGGCTGTGTGTAGCAGTTAGCGGTCATGATATGAAGGTTTGGATGTAGGCTGTGTGTAGCAGTTAGCGGTCATGATATGAAGGTTTGGATGTAGGCTGTGTGTAGCAGTTAGCGGTCATGATATGAAGGTTTGGATGTAGGCTGTGTGTAGCAGTTAGCGGTAGGGGTGTAACGATCCATCTACTACATCGATGTATCGATTTATATTCCTATGATCCAACTACATCGATCTGTGCTCGGCGAGTTGGCCTTTTGGACAACATATATCAATCTAACATCGTTTTAAAATGTAATAAATCGATTGTATCGATACTAGGAAATAATCCATTGGATTTAAGCACGTCAGACTTTATATGGATGTTTTTTCTTAGCACTTTTAATGATAAAGGCTTTAAACATTACTCGATTCAGTCTGCCTATCCGTGACGTCATCGCCCCGCGCCAGCAGCAGCGCAAAGGCGCAAAGACAACAAAACATAGCATGGCGGACGACAGAGGAGAAGCCGACGAGCGAGAAATTATCAAGCCACCATTGCGGTCCTTACAAGAAACAGGAATCTAGGAAACTTCACCTGCACTGTCCAGTATCCAGGTATTTATTTCAGTCACAGTGGTTGAATTTTTGGCTAAAAGGTTACTGAATCGATTTCAAGTCACTGAATCGTTTCGGATCGTATCGTTCTAAATGAACCAATATCGTCCTTGAATCGTATCGACAACCACGAATCGTGATACAAATCGAATCGTTGTTAAAACGAATCGTTACACCCCTAGTTAGCGGCCATGATATGAAGGTTTGGATGTAGGCTGTGTGTAGCGGTTAGCAGTCATGATATGAAGGTTTGGATGTAGGCTGTGTGTAGCGGTTAGCGGTCATGATATTAAGGTTTGGATGTAGGCTGTGTGTAGCGGTTAGCGGCCATGATATGAAGGTTTGGATGTAGGCTGTGTGTAGCGGTTAGTGGCCATGATATGAAGGTTTGGATGTAGGCTGTGTGTAGCGGTTAGCGGTCATGATATGAAGGTTTGGCTTGGAAAGGTTTTTTCGCCTGGTCACAGACAGCTGATGTGTTGTGCACTGAAGTCCACAAGCAAAGGGAAAAGGTGAGAGGAGGAGAGCGCGTAGATAGTTGCGAGCAAAGGGATAATGCTGTTTGATGGGACTGATAGTAAAGTAAACTGTGTGTGATCAGGGGTGGATTCATTCCGCCGATTCTGTTGAACATTTCTTAAACAGAAGCAAACTGAATGAAACGGGGATAAACATACCTGAATTTGTCCAATAGAAACTCTCATTTGCAACTGTTGGACTAATGATTACACCCTAGATCAGCTAGATGCAGGCAAGAGTGTGCAAGGCGGTATTGAATGTGTCACTGTCTGTCACCTTGATTACTCCAAATCCTCTCGACCTGTGCACCTACGTTGTAGCAACCTCATGACGGGTACATATAGTAGCCAAAACCCATCAATGTTACTTTGAGCTGGGTGAATGGAATATGATGTTTTTGCAATTATGTTAGCACAGTTAGCACAGTTTAAAACTGTTTTTCTGATTAAAGAAGCAATAAAACTGGCCTTCTTGAGACTAGTTGAGTATCTGGAGCATCAGCAATTGTGGGTTCGATTACAGGCTCAAAATGGCGAGAAACAAATAACTTTCTTCTGAAACTCGTCAGTCTATTCTTGTTCTGAGAAATTAAGGCGAGAAATTGCCAAGAAACTGATCTCGTACAACGATGTGTACTACTCCCTTCACAGAACAGCGCAAACTGGCTCTAACCAGAATAGAAAGAGGAGTGGGAGGCCCCGGTGCACAACTGAGCAAGAGGACAAATACATTAGAGCGTCTAGTTTGAGAGTGTGTGTGCTACCGCCCATATGTATGTGTCTGTGCCTGTCTCTTCACAGTCCCTCTTCCATAAGGTGTATTTTTATCTGTTGTTTAAAAATCTGATTCTACTGCTTGCATCAGTTACCTGATGTGGAATAGAGTTCCATGTAGCCATGGCTCTATGTAGGACTGTGCGCCTCCCATAGTCTGTTCTGGACTTGGGGACTGTCAAGAGACCTCTGGTGGCATGTCTTGTGGGGTATGCATGGGTGTCCGAGCTGTGTGTCAGTAGTTTAAACAGACAGCTCGGTGCATTCAGCTTGTCAACACTTCCTGCAAAAGAAAGTAGTGATGAAGTCAATCTCTCATCCACTTTGAGCCAGGAGAGATTGGCATGCATATTATTAATGTTAGCTCTCCGTGTAAATTTAAGGGCCAGCCGTGCTGCCCTGTTCTGAGACAATTGTAATTTTCCTAAGTCCCTCTTTGTGGCACCTGACCACATGACTGAACAGTAGTCCAGGTGCGACAAAACTAGGGCCTGTAGGACCTGCCTTGTTGATAGTGTTGTTAAGAAGGCACAGCAGCGCTTTTTTGCAAATAGTCTGTGCAGTCATTTGATTAGCTGTTCAGGGCTTCGGGGTTAGAAGCTGTTAAGAAGCCTTTTGGACCTAGACTTGGTGCTCCGGTACCGCTTGCTGTGCGGTAGCAGAGAGAACAATCTATGACTAGGGTGGCTGGGGTCTTTGACAATTTGTAGGGCCTTCCTCTGACACTGCCTGTTATAGAGGTCCTGGATGGCAGGAAGCTTGGCCCCAGTGATGTACTGGGCCGTACGCACTACCCTCTGTAGTGCCTTGCGGTTGGAGGCCGAGCAGTTGCCATACCAGGCATTGATGCAACCAGTCAGGATGCTTTCGATGGTGCTGCCAAATCTTTTCAGTCTCTTGAGGGGGAATAGGCTTTGTCGTGCCTTCTTCACGACTGTCTTGGTGTGTTAGGACCATGATAGTTTGTTGGTGATGTGGACACCAAGGAACTTGAAGCTCTCAACCTGCTCCACTACAGCCCCGTCGATGAGAATGGGGGCGTGCTCGGTCCTTATTTTCCTGTAGTCCACAGTAATCTCCTTTGTCTTGATCACGTTGAGGGAGAGGTTGTTGTCCTGGCACCACACGGCCAGGTCTCTGACCTCCTCCCTATAGGCTGTCTCATCGTTGTCGGTGATCAGGCCTACCACTGTTGTGTCGTCAGCAAACTTAATGATGGTGTTGGAGATCAGCTTTAATATTGCAGATAGATTGTAACTTCCATCAATGTAATTGTCTGCATCACTTCCAATCCCCCATGTTAAAAAAAAAAATTATATACCGGTACATACATACATACATACATACACATACATAACCTTTTTAAAAATATATATATTCCCCTTTATTACTTTCCAACCCCACCACCCTTTCCCTACTTGGAGTAAACTAGTGAACAACAATGCTTAGGCCTCTACTTCCAGCTTATACATACTATATACATTTTATGGACAGTCAATTTTACAGTAATTACATTTTGTTTGTTCTTTCTCCTGAACTTCTTCTACTCTCAACCTCTCCGATCATTTTCATGATGTCCATCCGGTTTGCTTCTATATGCCATATCTTTCTAACTGTGCTCCTTCACAAAAGCTCCCAACATACAACCTATATACTTATTATGGACACAGTATGCTTACATTATTAGTTATCTTTTTATTATTTGTTGTTAGTTGTTATTAGTCCCATCCTTCAACTCCATTCAACACCTCCCATCTATCTCTTAACACCATCCATATAGGATTTCTATTTGCCATATATATTTCAACTGTACTGTGATGTCTTACAAAAATTCTGAACCTTTCTATTCTCATTGTTTCTACAGATTGTGAATTGAAAATACACATTTTTGCTAATAGTACTATTATGTTATTGATCGATTGACTACGACTTTTCAGATCACCCAGTAGTGCTATCTGCAAGGTTAGCTCCAGGTAAATATTGCAATCCTTTAGCCATTCCTGGACCTGTGTCCAAAAACAAGCTACAAATGGACAGTACCAAAACAAATGATCTAATAATTTTCTGTCTCTTCGCAGCAAAATCTGCAGAGCTGGGAAGATTGTATCCCCCATATAAATAACACTCTATTGATAGCAAGAATTTTATATAATAATTTAAATTGAAAGATTCTAAGTTTTGAATCCAGTGTCGTTTTGTGCATCAGTTCATAAAGACTATGCCATGGAATCGGTACGTCAAAAATCTCTTCCCAACTATTTTGCAATCTATATGGGACGGCTGTCAATCCTTTGGTCCTTAAATGAAACTGGTATACTTTTTTATTTATCACAATTTTCTTTAACCAATTTTGGTCTTTAATGCAGGGCCGACAGACAAGTTCCTTACTTTTCCCCCTTCCACTTTCCTCTTCCATTTTTGCGGTAATGCTGCAATTATTTGGATGTAATTTTGGGTAGAGCAGACATTTCCATATGTTTTTGTTAGCTGCATGTGCGACATAACTCCACCAGTCCTACCGATGATATCATTTATGAAGATTATACCTTTTTTAAACATTTTGTCAAAAAAAAAAGTTTTTTTGTCAATTAGTATATTTGAGTTTAAACACAATATTTGTTGCATTATTTGTTCTGTCGTTTCTGGAGGATTAAATTGAAATTGCAACCAACTTTCTATGGCTTGTTTTAGAAATAGTGATATCTGGGAGATTATTTCCTTTTCAAATAACTGAAAGTGAGAGGTTGTAATCTGAATAAGGGAAAAAGGCCATTCTTGAACATTGGGTGAGACAATCTTACTAATTTGCTAGAGAACCAGTTCGGATTTAAGTATATATTTTGTATGACTGAAGCTTTTAGTGATAGGTCTAATGCTTTAATATTTAATAATTTCTGTCCTCCGAATTCATATTCATTATATAAATAGGCCCGTTTAATTTTGTCTGGCTTGCCGTTCCAAATAAAATGGAATATTATTTTCTCATATAATTTAAAAAACTGTTCGCTAGGCGTAGGCAAGACCATAAGCAAATAGGTAAACTGGGATAATACTAAAGAGTTAATCAGGGTGATTTTTCCACAAATTGACAGGCACCCACCTTTCCATGGTAGCAAGATCTTATCTATTTTTGCTAACTTTCTATTATAATTTATTGAATTGAGATCATTTATTTCCTTTGGGATATGTATTCCGAGTATATCCACATCACCATCAGACCATTTTATTGGTAAACTACATGGTAATGTACATTTTTTATTTTTTATTGATCCAATACGCAATATAGTACATTTGTCATAATTTGGTTGTAATCCAGAGAGGTTAGAAAATGTATCTAGATCCTCTATGAGGCTGTGGAGTGATTCTAGTTGTGAATTTAAAAGAAAACATGAATCATCAACGTACAATGACACCTTTCTGAAAACTCTCTTGGTAAATAGTGTGGTCTACAGCTTATCATGAGATCATTATCACTCTTCCTCAGGCGAGCAAAACCTTGAGACTTCCTTAATATCAGATTTTGTGCGCCAGCTAGTGTTTTCATATGTATTCCAGGTCCCACCTATCACAGTCCTCTCAAATCCACATCTAAACCCTTGTAGATGTTCAAATATTTTTGGGATCATGTAAATGTAGCATCTAGGACTAGTACCGACATCACAAAGTAATAATACATCTAGTTTCAGATTCAGTTTGGTTTGTTTTCCAAATGTTTCTACATAGAATCTGGAAGGTGTGATGCACATTAAGGACTGTAGTACGACTGTGAAGGAGAGGACTGAATAGGAAATGATGCAATACCTGGTGGATGTTATTACGTTGGCGCAGCGATGTACTTCACAGAGTGGGTATGTTGACAAGTGCCGTATTCTAGCAAAACAACCAATGAGCTACGGTGTATGGAAGAATTACAGAGAAATGTGAATGACACATTTACAGCAGATCCCTTTCCCCTAAATCCATTTCACACAGAGACGGAGCTCACTGCCAGTTTTATTAATTCCAAATCCTATTCATGGAAAGAATAGAGGTGAAAATAATAGTGTATTTTGTCAAATGTGATCAAATGAAACTGGAAGCAGAATGATTGTGTATTTGTCTGCTGGTTATTCAGAAGTGGTGTCCTGGATTTAAATCCCCGGGTCTCAAGTGGGAACATCACAAATCCAACACAGTTTTGCATCAAGCTGGCAGGCGCTGTTCATATGAGGCATAGAATTTAATGAGCATGAATAATGAATAATGTTCTCCATGCTGGCGACTGACGAGGCTGCCAGTTATTAGGCCAGGGCCTGGTTTAGCAGCTCTGGATCCACACTGTTTCTGAAACCAAGGAAATCACTTTTCTAACACAGCAAATAAACACCAGCGGTCATTTCTGATTTGTCTATAAATATAATGAGTAATTTATCCTTGTTGCTGTAAATAAAACATCCAACAAACCAACAGACCGACAAACAGACAGACATGAGTTAAACACCAGTTAAAGTGAAACACCAGTTAAAGTGAAACACCAGTTAAACTGAAACACCAGTTAAAGTGAAACACCAGTTAAAGTGAAAAACCAGTTAAACTGAAACACCAGTTAAACTGAAACACCAGTTAAACTGAAACACCAGTTAAAGTGAAACACCAGTTAAAGTGAAACACCAGTTAAAGTGAAACACCAGTTAAAGTGAAACACCAGTTAAACTGAAACACCAGTTAAACTGAAACACCAGTTAAAGTGAAACACCAGTTAAACTGAAACACCAGTTAAACTGAAACACCAGTTAAAGTGAAACACCAGTTAAAGTGAAACACCAGTTAAACTGAAACACCAGTTAAAGTGAAACACCAGTTAAAGTGAAACACCAGTTAAAGTGAAACACCAGTTAAAGTGAAACACCAGTTAAAGTGAAACACCAGTTAAACTGAAACACCAGTTAAAGTGAAAAACCAGTTAAACTGAAACACCAGTTAAAGTGAAACACCAGTTAAAGTGAAACACCAGTTAAAGTGAAACACCAGTTAAACTGAAACACCAGTTAAACTGAAACACCAGTTAAAGTGAAACACCAGTTAAAGTGAAACACCAGTTAAACTGAAACACCAGTTAAAGTGAAACACCAGTTAAAGTGAAACACCAGTTAAACTGAAACACCAGTTAAAGTGAAACACCAGTTAAACTGAAACACCAGTTAAACTGAAACACCAGTTAAAGTGAAACACCAGTTAAAGTGAAACACCAGTTAAAGTGAAACACCAGTTAAAGTGAAACACCTGTTAAAGTGAAACACCTGTTAAACTGAAACACCAGTTAAAGTGAAACACAGTTAAAGTGAAACACCAGTTAAAGTGAAACAACAGTTAAAGTGAAACACTAGTTAAAGTGAAACACCAGTTAAAGTGAAACACCAGTTAAAGTGAAACACCAGTTAAACTGAAACACCAGTTAAAGTGAAACACCAGTTAAAGTGAAACATCAGTTAAAGTGAAACACCAGTTAAAGTGAAACACCAGTTAAAGTGAAACACCAGTTAAACTGAAACACCAGTTAAAGTGAAACAACAGTTAAAGTGAAACACCAGTTAAAGTGAAACACCAGTTAAAGTGAAACACCAGTTAAAGTGAAACACCAGTTAAAGTGAAACACCAGTTAAAGTGAAACACCAGTTAAACTGAAACACCAGTTAAAGTGAAACACCAGTTAAAGTGAAACACCAGTTAAACTGAAACACCAGTTAAACTGAAACACCAGTTAAAGTGAAACACCAGTTTTTTTATGTTTTATTTTATTTCACCTTTATTTAACCAGGTAAGCCAGTTGAGAACAAGTTCTCATTTACAACTGCGACCTGGCCAAGATAAAGCAAAGCAGTGCGATAAAAACAACAACACAGAGTTACATATGGGGTAAAACAAAACAAAGTCAAAAATACAACAGAAAAATATATATACAGTGTGTGCAAATGTAGCAAGTTATGGAGGTAAGGCAATAAATAGGCTATAGTGCAAAATAATTACAATTAGTATTAACACTGGAATGATAGATGTGCAAGAGATGATGTGCAAATAGAGATACTGGGGTACAAATTAGCAAAATAAATAACAATATTGGGATGAGGTAGTTGGGCGGGCTAATTTCAGATGGGCTGTGTACAGGTGCAGTGATCGGTAAGGTGCTCTGACAACTGATGCTTAAAGTTAGTGAGGGAGATAAGTGTCTCCAGCTTCAGAGATTTTTGCAATTTGTTCCAGTCATTGGCAGCAGAGAACTGGAAGGAATGGCGGCCAAAGGAGGTGTTGGCTTGGGGATGACCAGTGAGATATACCTGCTGGAGCGCATACTACGGGTGGGTGTTGCTATGGTGACCAATGAGCTAAGATAAGGCGGGGATTTGCCTAGCAGTGATTTATAGATGGCCTGGAGCCAGTGGGTTTGGCGACGAATATGTAGTGAGGACCAGCCAACAAGAGCGTACAGGTCACAGTGGTGGGTAGTATATGGGGCTTTGGAGACAAAACGGATGGCACTGTGATAGACTACATCCAATTTGCTGAGTAGAGTGTTGGAGGCTATTTTGTAAATGACATCGCGAAGTCAAGGATCGGTAGGATAGTCCGTTTTACGAGGGGGGATGTTTGGCAGCATGAGTGAAGGGAGGCTTTGTTGCGAAATAGGAAACCGATTCTAGATTTAACTTTGGATTGGAGATTCTTAATGTGAGTCTGGAAGGAGAGTTTACAGTCTAACCAGACACCTAGGTATTTGTAGTTGTCCACATACTCTGGGTCAGACCCGTCGAGAGTAGTGATTCTAGTCGGGTGGGCGGGTGCAAGCAGCGTTCGGTTGAAGAGCATGCATTTTGTTTTACTAGTGTTTAAGAGCAGTTGGGGGGCTACTGAAGGAGTGTTGTATGGCATTGAAGCTCGTTTGGAGGTTTGTTAACACAGTGTCCAATGAAGGGCCAGATGTATACAAAATGGTGTTGTCTGCGTAGAGGTGGATCTGAGAGTCACCAGCAGCAAGAGCGACATCATTGATATACACAGAGAAAAGAGTCGGCCCAAGAATTGAACCCTGTGGCACCCCCATAGAGACTGCCATAGGTCCAGACAACAGGCCCTCCGATTTGACACATTGAACTCTATCTGAGAAGTAGTTGGTGAACCAGGCGAGGCAGTCATTTGAGAAACCAAGGCTATTTAGTCTGCCAATAAGAATGCGGTGGTTGACAGAGTCGAAAGCCTTGGCCAGGTCAATGAAAACGGCTGCATAGTACTGTCTATTATCGATCGCGGTTATAATATCGTTTAGGACCTTGAGCGTGGCTGAAGTGCACCCACGACCAGCTCGGAAACCGGATTGCATAGCGGAGAAGGTACGGTGGGATTCGAAATGGTCGGTGATCTGTTTGTTAACTTGGCTTTCAAAAACTTTTGAAAGGCAGGGCAGGATGGATATGGGTCTGTAACAGTTTGGATCTAGAGTGTCACCCCCTTTGAAGAGGGGGATGACCGCGGCAGCTTTCCAATCTCTGGGGATCTCAGACGTTACGAAAGAGAGGTTGAACAGGCTAGTAATAGGGGTTGCGACAATTTCGGCGGCTAGTTTTAGAAAGTTAAAGTGAAACACCAGTTAAAGTGAAACACCAGTTAAAGTGAAACACCAGTTAAAGTGAAACACCAGTTAAAGTGAAACACCAGTTAAAGTGAAACACCAGTTAAAGTGAAACACCAGTTAAAGTGAAACACCAGTTAAAGTGAAACACCAGTTAAAGTGAAACACCAGTTAAAGTGAAACACCAGTTAAAGTGAAACACCAGTTAAACTGAAACACCAGTTAAACTGAAACACCAGTTAAAGTGAAACACCAGTTAAAGTGAAACACCAGTTAAACAGTGAAACACCAGTTAAAGTGAAACACCAGTTAAAGTGAAACACCAGTTAAAGCTGAAACACCAGTTCAAGTGAAACACCAGTTCAAGTGAAACACCAGTTAAAGTGAAACACCAGTTAAAGTGAAACACCAGTTAAACTGAAACACCAGTTAAAGTGAAACACCAGTTAAACTGAAACACCAGTTAAAGTGAAACACCAGTTAAAGTGAAACACCAGTTAAAGTGAAACACCAGTTAAACTGAAACACCAGTTAAAGTGAAACACCAGTTAAAGTGAAACACCAGTTAAAGTGAAACACCAGTTCAAGTAGAAACACCAGTTAAAGTGAACATCCTGAGAAATAGCTGTGATAACTGAGGAAAGATGGTTGTTGGTGTTAACATGAAATCAATGTAGACTCAAGGGAAACACACAGTCATTTAGAGGAAATCTAATGATGTTCCAGATAACCATGGAGTCTCTGATCAGCTTATCAAATTGCCCTCAAATGTACCTTATAAAATGGTCCTTTGTACACAATACATGTCTTGATTGTTTTATTACCTTGATTACATTATGCGCTGATAACAGCCATAACAGACCACAGATCAGTCCTGTTTAAATCTGCCTGGTATTTCATGAAATACTACCCCAGACAGCCTTTATACATAACAACTATCAGCTTATTGTCTGTTTGCATTGCCAGCATGATAAAAGTATGTTAGCAGTTGTTAAATATGCTCCCTAGAACTACCTGGTAGCTGTTCCAGACTAGGGACGTGCTGGCCTGCAGCCGGGACTGACTCTCCCTCAGTCAGTTATACAGGAGAAGTAGGGACTTGCTGGCCTGCAGCCGGGACTGACTCTCCCTCAGTCAGTTATACAGGAGGAGAGTTGATGCAGTCCAGACGGACTCTCCCTCAGTCAGTTATACAGGAGGAGAGTTGATGCAGTCCAGACTGACTCTCCCTCAGTCAGTTATACAGGAGGAGAGTTGATGCAGTCCAGACTGACTGCCTCTCCTCAGTCAGTTATACAGGAGGAGAGTTGATGCAGTCCAGACTGACTCTCCCTCAGTCAGTTATACAGGAGGAGAGTTGATGCAGTCCAGACTGACTCTCCCTCAGTCAGTTATACAGGAGGAGAGTTGATGCAGTCCAGACTGACTCTCCCTCAGTCAGTTATACAGGAGGAGAGTTGATGCAGTCCAGACGGACTCTCCCTCAGTCAGTTATACAGGAGGAGAGTTGATGCGAGTCCAGATTGACTCTCCCTCAGTCAGTTATACAGGAGGAGAGTTGATGCAGTCCAGACTGACTCTCCCTCAGTCAGTTATACAGGAGGAGAGTTGATGCAGTCCAGACTGACTCTCCCTCAGTCAGTTATACAGGAGAAGTAGGGACTTGCTGGCCTGCAGCCCAGACGGACTCTCCCTCAGTCAGTTATACAGGAGGAGAGTTGATGCAGTCCAGACTGACTCTCCCTCAGTCAGTTATACAGGAGGAGAGTTGATGCAGTCCAGACTGACTCTCCCTCAGTCAGTTATACAGGAGGAGAGTTGATGCAGTCCAGACTGACTCTCCCTCAGTCAGTTATACAGGAGGAGGGTTGATGCAGTC
This sequence comes from Coregonus clupeaformis, assembly GCF_020615455.1. NCBI lineage: Eukaryota > Metazoa > Chordata > Actinopteri > Salmoniformes > Salmonidae > Coregonus > Coregonus clupeaformis. The sequence goes on from NC_059219.1 coordinate 7,789,881, forward strand.
CAGACTGACTCTCCCTCAGTCAGTTATACAGGAGGAGAGTTGATGCAGTCCAGAAACAGACATGCTGCTGTACAAATCAAATGCTCCCAATCTGTCAGTCCAGGACTATGCCACTACCAGTGAAGATCATGGTACATTATTAATCAGACTGCCCTCGTTGCCTTGTTACCATCTCATACACTGTTTTCAGTCAGATTAGAGTTCTTGGCCAACATGGAAACTGCAGATGTGTGCTGGTGTCATGACTGGTCATATTCCAGGACAATTGTTCCTATCCGGCAAACAGCCCGTTCCATCTCATCCCAAAGATGCTGTATTGGGTTGAGGTCTGGGCACTGTGCAGGCCCCTCAAGTAAACAGAACTATCATGTTCCTGACAATGTTTTTCCACTCCTCATTGTCCAGTGTTGGTGATCGTGTGCCCACTGGAGATGCTTCTTCTTGTGTTTAGCTGATAGGAGTGGAACCCGGTGTGGTCGTCTGCTGCAATAGCCCATCCGTGACAAGGACCGACCAGTTGTGTGTTCAGAGATGCCGTTCTGCACACCACTGTTGTACTGTGCTGTTATTTGTCTGTTTGTAGCCCGCCTGTTAGCTGGCCAATCGCCTTCTCTCATCAACCAGCTGTTTTCACCACAGGACTGAGCTGACTGGATGTGACCACAGGACTGAGCTGACTCAATTTTTTTGTTTGTCGCACCATTCTTGGTAAACCCTAGACACCGTCATGCATGGAAATCCCAGGAGAGCGGTCGTTTCTGAGATACTGGATCCGGCACGCCTGGCACTGCTGGATCCGGCTCGCCTGGCACTACTGGATCCGGCTCGCCTGGCACTGCTGGATCCGGCACGCCTGGCACTACTGGATCCGGCTCGCCTGGCACTACTGGATCCGGCTCGCCTGGCACTGCTGGATCCGGCTCGCCTGGCACTACTGGATCCGGCTCGCCTGGCACTACTGGATCCGGCTCGCCTGGCACTACTGGATCCGGCCCGCCTGGCACTGCTGGATCCGGCTCGCCTGGCACTACTGGATCCGGCACGCCTGGCACTACTGGATCCGGCTCGCCTGGCACTACTGGATCCGGCTCGCCTGGCACTACTAGATCTGGCACGCCTGGCACTACTGGATCCGGCACGCCTGGCACTACTGGATCCGGCTCGCCTGGTACTGACCACGCTCAAAGCCGATTAGGTTGCCATGTTCGTGAACAGGGTGGTGAACCTAATAAACTGTCTGGTGAGTGTTTATATCCACCATGGTCACATGCAAGCCCACTCAGTGTCAAAACATCCAAAGGTGGTGATGGCTTACAGAAAACAGGCACACACGCCAGCCAGAACATTTCCCCCACTGAAGTCTTACCGTTTTTCAGCGAGAGAGCAGAGAGAGGCAGAGAGAGCAGAGAGAGGCAGAGAGAGGCAGAGAGAGGCAGAGAGAGGCAGAGAGAGGCAGAGAGAGGCAGAGAGAGCAGAGAGAGGCAGAGAGAGGCAGAGAGAGGCAGAGAGAGGCAGAGAGAGGCAGAGAGAGGCAGAGAGAGGCAGAGAGAGGAGAGAGAGGCAGAGAGAGGCAGAGAGAGGCAGAGAGAGCAGAGAGAGAACTGTGGATGTGTTCTGAGCAGAGAGCAGAGAGAGAACTGTGGATGTGTTCAGTGAGAGAGCAGAGAGCAGAGAGAGAACTGTGGATGTGTTCAGTGAGAGAGCAGAGAGCAGAGAGAGAACTGTGGATGTGTTCTGAGCAGAGAGCAGAGAGAGAACTGTGGATGTGTTCTGAGCAGATTTGTTATTGGTCAGATGCATGTTGTCAGGTACTTCATGAAAAAGTCATCAGTTTTCCTGCCTGTCAGTTAACATCGTGTCACCAACACCGTCCCTCTCGTGTCCTGCAGGATGTCCTCTCCACCAAGTAGCAAACCCTTCCTGTCCACCGCCATATGTTGCTACTATTTGTGTCAGGAGAATCCCGTGTACACCACCGCTGCTCCTTGTTTACAGAAGTTCAACTCCTTTGATTCGCGGCTTTTAGCCCATAGATAATACATGAGCTGGTTGGTTTTAAAAGATGCTGCCATATGCATGAAAGCATCAACTCAGAGCAAAACTGACAGGGCCATCTGCTAAACGCTGTTGATGTCAAAAAATAGCCCTGCTCCACACTTTGCTGCCTCTCCAGAGGACGCCACACTGTCATCACTGCTAATACAACATATTAATAATTAGTTGACCTCAAAGTGTTGAGAATGCACTGATGTAGACACGTCTTGGCCTTCAGATGGTAGGGTTAGGGTCAGATTTTAGGGTTAGGGTCAGATGTTATGGTTAGGGTCAGATGTTATGGTTAGGGTCAGATGTTATGGTTAGGGTCAGATGTTATGGTTAGGGTCAGATGTTATGGTTAGGGTCAGATGTTATGGTTAGGGTCAGATGTTATGGTTAGGGTCAGATGTTAGAGTTAGGGTCAGATGTTATGGTTAGGGTCAGATGTTATGGTTAGGGTCAGATGTTATGGTTAGGGTCAGATGTTAGGAGTTAGGGTCGAGATGTTATGGTTAGGGTCAGATGTTATGGTTAGGGTCAGATGTTATGGTTAGGGTCAGATGTTATGGTTAGGGTCAGATGTTATGGTTAGGGTCAGATGTTATGGTTAGGGTCAGATGTTATGGTTAGGGTCAGATGTTATGGTTAGGGTCAGATGTTATGGTTAGGGTCAGATGTTATGGTTAGGGTCAGATGTTAGAGTTAGGGTCAGATGTTATGGTTAGGGTCAGATGTTATGGTTAGGGTCAGATGTTATGGTTAGGGTCAGATGTTATGGTTAGGGTCAGATGTTATGGTTAGGGTCAGATGTTATGGTCAGATGTTAGAGTTAGGGTCAGATGTTATGGTCAGATGTTAGGCTAGAGGCAATGCTGTGTGTTCCAGGGTTAACCCTAACCCCCCCACCACCACAGACTAACTACATGTTGTTTCACCCCCACCACCACAGACTAACTACATGTTGTTTCACCCCCCCACCACAGACTAACTACATGTTGTTTCACCCCCCACCACCACAGACTAACTACATGTTGTTTCACCCCCCACCACAGACTAACTACATGTTGTTTCACCCCCCACCACAGACTAACTACATGTTGTTTCAACCCCCACCACAGACTAACTACATGTTGTTTCACCCCCCACCACAGACTAACTACATGTTGTTTCACCCCCCCACCACAGACTAACTACATGTTGTTTCACCCCCCCACCACAGACTAACTACATGTTGTTTCACCCCCCACCACAGACTAACTACATGTTGTTTCACCCCCCCCACCACAGACTAACTACATGTTGTTTCACCCCCCCCACCACAGACTAACTACATGTTGTTTCACCCCCCACCACAGACTAACTACATGTTGTTTCACCCCCCACCACAGACTAACTACATGTTGTTTCACCCCCCACCACAGACTAACTACATGTTGTTTCACCCCCACCACAGACTAACTACATGTTGTTTCACCTCCCCACCACAGACTAACTACATGTTGTTTCACCCCCCCACCACAGACTAACTACATGTTGTTTCACCCCCCCCACCACAGACTAACTACATGTTGTTTCACCCCCCCACCACAGACTAACTACATGTTGTTTCACCCCCACCACAGACTAACTACATGTTGTTTCACCCCCCCACCACAGACTAACTACATGTTGTTTCACCCCCCCACCACAGACTAACTACATGTTGTTTCACCCCCACCACAGACTAACTACATGTTGTTTCACCCCCCACCACAGACTAACTACATGTTGTTTCAACCCCCCCCCACCACCACAGACTAACTACATGTTGTTTCACCCCCCCCACCACAGACTAACTACATGTTGTTTCACCCCCCACCACAGACTAACTACATGTTGTTTCACCCCCCCACCACAGACTAACTACATGTTGTTTCACCCCCCACCACAGACTAACTACATGTTGTTTCACCCCCCCACCACAGACTAACTACATGTTGTTTCACCCCCCCACCACAGACTAACTACATGTTGTTTCACCCCCCACCACAGACTAACTACATGTTGTTTCACCCCCACCACAGACTAACTACATGTTGTTTCACCCCCCACCACAGACTAACTACATGTTGTTTCACCCCCCACCACAGACTAACTACATGTTGTTTCACCCCCCCACCACAGACTAACTACATGTTGTTTCACCCCCCACCACAGACTAACTACATGTTGTTTCACCCCCCCCACCACAGACTAACTACATGTTGTTTCACCCCCCACCACCACAGACTAACTACATGTTGTTTCACCCCCCCACCACAGACTAACTACATGTTGTTTCACCCCCCCCCACCACAGACTAACTACATGTTGTTTCACCCCCCCCACCACAGACTAACTACATGTTGTTTCACCCCCCCCCCACCACAGACTAACTACATGTTGTTTCACCCCCCACCACAGACTAACTACATGTTGTTTCACCCCCCCACCACAGACTAACTACATGTTGTTTCACCCCCCACCACAGACTAACTACATGTTGTTTCACCCCCCCACCACAGACTAACTACATGTTGTTTCACCCCCCCCACCACAGACTAACTACATGTTGTTTCACCCCCCCCCACCACAGACTAACTACATGTTGTTTCACCCCCCCCACCACAGACTAACTACATGTTGTTTCACCCCCCCCCCACCACAGACTAACTACATGTTGTTTCACCCCCCCCACCACAGACTAACTACATGTTGTTTCACCCCCACCACAGACTAACTACATGTTGTTTCACCCCCACCACAGACTAACTACATGTTGTTTCACCCCCCACCACAGACTAACTACATGTTGTTTCACCCCCACCACAGACTAACTACATGTTGTTTCACCCCCCCCCACCACAGACTAACTACATGTTGTTTCACCCCCCCACCACCACAGACTAACTACATGTTGTTTCACCCCCCCACCACAGACTAACTACATGTTGTTTCACCCCCCCACCACAGACTAACTACATGTTGTTTCACCCCCCCACCACAGACTAACTACATGTTGTTTCACCCCCCCCACCACAGACTAACTACATGTTGTTTCACCCCCCCCACCACAGACTAACTACATGTTGTTTCACCCCCCACCACCACAGACTAACTACATGTTGTTTCACCCCCCACCACAGACTAACTACATGTTGTTTCACCCCCCACCACAGACTAACTACATGTTGTTTCACCCCCCCACCACAGACTAACTACATGTTGTTTCACCCCCCCACCACAGACTAACTACATGTTGTTTCACCCCCCCACCACAGACTAACTACATGTTGTTTCACCCCCCACCACAGACTAACTACATGTTGTTTCACCCCCACCACAGACTAACTACATGTTGTTTCACCCCCCACCACAGACTAACTACATGTTGTTTCACCCCCCACCACAGACTAACTACATGTTGTTTCACCCCCCCACCACAGACTAACTACATGTTGTTTCACCCCCCACCACAGACTAACTACATGTTGTTTCACCCCCCCACCACAGACTAACTACATGTTGTTTCCACCCCCCACCACAGACTAACTACATGTTGTTTCACCCCCCCCACCACAGACTAACTACATGTTGTTTCACCCCCACCACAGACTAACTACATGTTGTTTCACCCCCCACCACAGACTAACTACATGTTGTTTCACCCCCCCACCACAGACTAACTACATGTTGTTTCACCCCCACCACAGACTAACTACATGTTGTTTCACCCCCCCCACCACAGACTAACTACATGTTGTTTCACCCCCCCACCACAGACTAACTACATGTTGTTTCACCCCCCACCACAGACTAACTACATGTTGTTTCACCCCCCACCACAGACTAACTACATGTTGTTTCACCCCCCCACCACAGACTAACTACATGTTGTTTCACCCCCCCCACCACAGACTAACTACATGTTGTTTCACCCCCACCACAGACTAACTACATGTTGTTTCACCCCCCCACCACAGACTAACTACATGTTGTTTCACCCCCCACCACAGACTAACTACATGTTGTTTCACCCCCACCACCACAGACTAACTACATGTTGTTTCACCCCCCACCACAGACTAACTACATGTTGTTTCACCCCCCCCCACCACAGACTAACTACATGTTGTTTCACCCCCCCCACCACAGACTAACTACATGTTGTTTCACCCCCCACCACAGACTAACTACATGTTGTTTCACCCCCCCACCACAGACTAACTACATGTTGTTTCACCCCCCACCACAGACTAACTACATGTTGTTTCACCCCCCACCACAGACTAACTACATGTTGTTTCACCCCCCCACCACAGACTAACTACATGTTGTTTCACCCCCACCACAGACTAACTACATGTTGTTTCACCCCCCACCACAGACTAACTACATGTTGTTTCACCCCCCACCACAGACTAACTACATGTTGTTTCACCCCCCACCACAGACTAACTACATGTTGTTTCACCCCCCCCACCACAGACTAACTACATGTTGTTTCACCCCCCCACCACAGACTAACTACATGTTGTTTCACCCCCCCACCACAGACTAACTACATGTTGTTTCACCCCCCCACCACAGACTAACTACATGTTGTTTCACCCCCCCCACCACAGACTAACTACATGTTGTTTCACCCCACCACCACAGACTAACTACATGTTGTTTCACCCCCCACCACAGACTAACTACATGTTGTTTCACCCCCCCCCACCACAGACTAACTACATGTTGTTTCACCCCCCCACCACAGACTAACTACATGTTGTTTCACCCCCACCACAGACTAACTACATGTTGTTTCCCCCCCACCACAGACTAACTACATGTTGTTTCACCCCCCACCACAGACTAACTACATGTTGTTTCACCCCCCCCACCACAGACTAACTACATGTTGTTTCACCCCCCCCCCACCACAGACTAACTACATGTTGTTTCACCCCCCCACCACAGACTAACTACATGTTGTTTCACCCCCCCCCACCACAGACTAACTACATGTTGTTTCACCCCCCCACCACAGACTAACTACATGTTGTTTCACCCCCCACCACAGACTAACTACATGTTGTTTCACCCCCCCACCACAGACTAACTACATGTTGTTTCACCCCCCCACCACAGACTAACTACATGTTGTTTCACCCCCCCACCACAGACTAACTACATGTTGTTTCACCCCCACCACAGACTAACTACATGTTGTTTCACCCCCCCACCACAGACTAACTACATGTTGTTTCACCCCCCACCACAGACTAACTACATGTTGTTTCACCCCCCCACCACAGACTAACTACATGTTGTTTCACCCCCCCCACCACAGACTAACTACATGTTGTTTCACCCCCCCCACCACAGACTAACTACATGTTGTTTCACCCCCCCACCACAGACTAACTACATGTTGTTTCACCCCCCCACCACAGACTAACTACATGTTGTTTCACCCCCCACCACAGACTAACTACATGTTGTTTCACCCCCCACCACAGACTAACTACATGTTGTTTCACCCCCCCACCACAGACTAACTACATGTTGTTTCACCCCCCCCACCACAGACTAACTACATGTTGTTTCACCCCCCCCACCACAGACTAACTACATGTTGTTTCACCCCCCCCCACCACAGACTAACTACATGTTGTTTCACCCCCCCCACCACAGACTAACTACATGTTGTTTCACCCCCCCACCACAGACTAACTACATGTTGTTTCACCCCCCCACCACAGACTAACTACATGTTGTTTCACCCCCACCACAGACTAACTACATGTTGTTTCACCCCCCCCACTACAGACTAACTACATGTTGTTTCACCCCCCCACCACAGACTAACTACATGTTGTTTCACCCCCCCACCACAGACTAACTACATGTTGTTTCACCCCCCACCACAGACTAACTACATGTTGTTTCACCCCCCCACCACAGACTAACTACATGTTGTTTCACCCCCCCCACCACAGACTAACTACATGTTGTTTCACCCCCCACCACAGACTAACTACATGTTGTTTCACCCCCCCACCACAGACTAACTACATGTTGTTTCACCCCCACCACAGACTAACTACATGTTGTTTCACCCCCCCCCCACCACAGACTAACTACATGTTGTTTCACCCCCCCACCACCACAGACTAACTACATGTTGTTTCACCCCCACCACAGACTAACTACATGTTGTTTCACCCCCCCACCACAGACTAACTACATGTTGTTTCACCCCCCACCACAGACTAACTACATGTTGTTTCACCCCCCCACCACAGACTAACTACATGTTGTTTCACCCCCCACCACAGACTAACTACATGTTGTTTCACCCCCCCACCACAGACTAACTACATGTTGTTTCACCCCCCACCACAGACTAACTACATGTTGTTTCACCCCCCCCCCACCACAGACTAACTACATGTTGTTTCACCCCCCCCACCACAGACTAACTACATGTTGTTTCACCCCCCCACCACAGACTAACTACATGTTGTTTCACCCCCCCACCACAGACTAACTACATGTTGTTTCACTCCCCCACCACAGACTAACTACATGTTGTTTCACCCCCCACCACAGACTAACTACATGTTGTTTCACCCCCCACCACAGACTAACTACATGTTGTTTCACCCCCCCACCACAGACTAACTACATGTTGTTTCACCCCCCCCACCACAGACTAACTACATGTTGTTTCACCCCCCCACCACAGACTAACTACATGTTGTTTCACCCCCCCACCACAGACTAACTACATGTTGTTTCACCCCCCACCACAGACTAACTACATGTTGTTTCACCCCCCCACCACAGACTAACTACATGTTGTTTCACCCCCCCACCACAGACTAACTACATGTTGTTTCACCCCCCCACCACAGACTAACTACATGTTGTTTCACCCCCCACCACAGACTAACTACATGTTGTTTCACCCCCCCACCACAGACTAACTACATGTTGTTTCACCCCCCCACCACAGACTAACTACATGTTGTTTCACCCCCCACCACAGACTAACTACATGTTGTTTCACCCCCCACCACAGACTAACTACATGTTGTTTCACCCCCCCCACCACAGACTAACTACATGTTGTTTCACCCCCCCCACCACAGACTAACTACATGTTGTTTCACCCCCACCACAGACTAACTACATGTTGTTTCACCCCCCACCACAGACTAACTACATGTTGTTTCACCCCCCACCACAGACTAACTACATGTTGTTTCACCCCCCCCCCACCACAGACTAACTACATGTTGTTTCACCCCCCCACCACAGACTAACTACATGTTGTTTCACCCCCCCACCACAGACTAACTACATGTTGTTTCACCCCCCCACCACAGACTAACTACATGTTGTTTCACCCCCCCCACCACAGACTAACTACATGTTGTTTCAACCCCCCACCACAGACTAACTACATGTTGTTTCACCCCCCCACCACAGACTAACTACATGTTGTTTCACCCCCACCACAGACTAACTACATGTTGTTTCCCCCCCACCACAGACTAACTACATGTTGTTTCACCCCCCCCCACCACAGACTAACTACATGTTGTTTCACCCCCCACCACAGACTAACTACATGTTGTTTCACCCCCCACCACAGACTAACTACATGTTGTTTCACCCCCCCACCACAGACTAACTACATGTTGTTTCACCCCCCCACCACAGACTAACTACATGTTGTTTCACCCCCCCACCACAGACTAACTACATGTTGTTTCACCCCTCCCACCACAGACTAACTACATGTTGTTTCACCCTCCCCACCACAGACTAACTACATGTTGTTTCACCCCCCCACCACAGACTAACTACATGTTGTTTCACCCCCCCCACCACAGACTAACTACATGTTGTTTCACCCCCCACCACAGACTAACTACATGTTGTTTCACCCCCCCACCACAGACTAACTACATGTTGTTTCACCCCCCCCACCACAGACTAACTACATGTTGTTTCACCCCCCCACCACAGACTAACTACATGTTGTTTCACCCCCCCACCACAGACTAACTACATGTTGTTTCACCCCCCACCACAGACTAACTACATGTTGTTTCACCCCCCCACCACAGACTAACTACATGTTGTTTCACCCCCCACCACAGACTAACTACATGTTGTTTCACCCCCCACCACAGACTAACTACATGTTGTTTCACCCCCCCACCACAGACTAACTACATGTTGTTTCACCCCCACCCACAGACTAACTACATGTTGTTTCACCCCCCACCACAGACTAACTACATGTTGTTTCACCCCCACCACAGACTAACTACATGTTGTTTCACCCCCCACCACAGACTAACTACATGTTGTTTCACCCCCCACCACAGACTAACTACATGTTGTTTCACCCCCCCACCACAGACTAACTACATGTTGTTTCACCCTCTCCCACCACAGACTAACTACATGTTGTTTCACCCCCCCCCACCACAGACTAACTACATGTTGTTTCACCCCCCACCACAGACTAACTACATGTTGTTTCACCCCCCCACCACAGACCAACTACATGTTGTTTCACCCCCCACCACAGACTAACTACATGTTGTTTCACCCCCACCACAGACTAACTACATGTTGTTTCACCCCCCCACCACAGACTAACTACATGTTGTTTCACCCCCCACCACAGACTAACTACATGTTGTTTCACCCCCCACCACAGACTAACTACATGTTGTTTCACCCCCCACCACAGACTAACTACATGTTGTTTCACCCCCCACCACAGACTAACTACATGTTGTTTCACCCCCCACCACAGACTAACTACATGTTGTTTCACCCCCCACCACAGACTAACTACATGTTGTTTCACCCCCCCACCACAGACTAACTACATGTTGTTTCACCCCCCCACCACAGACTAACTACATGTTGTTTCACCCCCCACCACAGACTAACTACATGTTGTTTTCACCCCCCACCACAGACTAACTACATGTTGTTTCACCCCCCACCACAGACTAACTACATGTTGTTTCACCCCCCCCACCACAGACTAACTACATGTTGTTTCACCCCCCCCACCACAGACTAACTACATGTTGTTTCACCCCCCCCACCACAGACTAACTACATGTTGTTTCACCCCCCCACCACAGACTAACTACATGTTGTTTCCCCCCCCCACCACAGACTAACTACATGTTGTTTCACCCCCCCACCACAGACTAACTACATGTTGTTTCACCCCCCCCCACCACAGACTAACTACATGTTGTTTCACCCCCCACCACAGACTAACTACATGTTGTTTCACCCCCCCCACAGACTAACTACATGTTGTTTCACCCCCACCACAGACTAACTACATGTTGTTTCACCCCCCCCACCACAGACTAACTACATGTTGTTTCACCCCCCACCACAGACTAACTACATGTTGTTTCACCCCCACACAGACTAACTACATGTTGTTTCACCCCCACCACAGACTAACTACATGTTGTTTCACCCCCACCACAGACTAACTACATGTTGTTTCACCCCCCACCACAGACTAACTACATGTTGTTTCACCCCCCCACCACAGACTAACTACATGTTGTTTCACCCCCCACCACAGACTAACTACATGTTGTTTCACCCCCACCACAGACTAACTACATGTTGTTTCACCCCCCCACCACAGACTAACTACATGTTGTTTCACCCCCCCACCACAGACTAACTACATGTTGTTTCACCCCCCACCACAGACTAACTACATGTTGTTTCACCCCCCACCACAGACTAACTACATGTTGTTTCACCCCCCCACCACAGACTAACTACATGTTGTTTCACCCCCCCACCACCACCACAGACTGACTACATGTTGTTTCACCCCCCCACCACAGACTAACTACATGTTGTTTCACCCCCCACCACAGACTAACTACATGTTGTTTCACCCCCACCACAGACTAACTACATGTTGTTTCACCCCCCACCACAGACTAACTACATGTTGTTTCACCCCCCACCACAGACTAACTACATGTTGTTTCACCCCCCCTACCACAGACTAACTACATGTTGTTTCACCCCCCCCACCACAGACTAACTACATGTTGTTTCACCCCCCCACCACAGACTAACTACATGTTGTTTCACCCCCCCACCACAGACTAACTACATGTTGTTTCACCCCCCCACCACAGACTAACTACATGTTGTTTCACCCCCCCCACCACAGACTAACTACATGTTGTTTCACCCCCCACCACAGACTAACTACATGTTGTTTCACCCCCCCACCACAGACTAACTACATGTTGTTTCACCCCCCACCACCACAGACTAACTACATGTTGTTTCACCCCCACCACAGACTAACTACATGTTGTTTCACCCCCCACCACAGACTAACTACATGTTGTTTCCACCCCCCACCACAGACTAACTACATGTTGTTTCACCCCCCACCACAGACTAACTACATGTTGTTTCACCCCCCCCCCACCACAGACTAACTACATGTTGTTTCACACCCCCCACCACAGACTAACTACATGTTGTTTCACCCCCCCACCACAGACTAACTACATGTTGTTTCACCCCCCCACCACAGACTAACTACATGTTGTTTCACCCCCCACCACAGACTAACTACATGTTGTTTCACCCCCCACCACAGACTAACTACATGTTGTTTCACCCCCACCACAGACTAACTACATGTTGTTTCACCCCCCCACCACAGACTAACTACATGTTGTTTCACCCCCCCCACCACAGACTAACTACATGTTGTTTCACCCCCCCACCACAGACTAACTACATGTTGTTTCACCCCCCCACCACAGACTAACTACATGTTGTTTCACCCCCCCCCACCACAGACTAACTACATGTTGTTTCACCCCCCACCACAGACTAACTACATGTTGTTTCACCCCCCCCACCACAGACTAACTACATGTTGTTTCACCCCCACCACAGACTAACTACATGTTGTTTCACCCCCACCACAGACTAACTACATGTTGTTTCACCCCCCACCACAGACTAACTACATGTTGTTTCACCCCCACCACAGACTAACTACATGTTGTTTCACCCCCCCCACCACAGACTAACTACATGTTGTTTCACCCCCCACCACAGACTAACTACATGTTGTTTCACCCCCCACCACAGACTAACTACATGTTGTTTCACCCCCCACCACAGACTAACTACATGTTGTTTCACCCCCCCACCACAGACTAACTACATGTTGTTTCACCCCCCCCACCACAGACTAACTACATGTTGTTTCACCCCCCCCACCACAGACTAACTACATGTTGTTTCACCCCCCACCACAGACTAACTACATGTTGTTTCACCCCCACCACAGACTAACTACATGTTGTTTCACCCCCCCACCACAGACTAACTACATGTTGTTTCACCCCCCCACCACAGACTAACTACATGTTGTTTCACCCCCCACCACAGACTAACTACATGTTGTTTCACCCCCCACCACAGACTAACTACATGTTGTTTCACCCCCCCACCACAGACTAACTACATGTTGTTTCACCCCCCCCACCACAGACTAACTACATGTTGTTTCACCCCCCACCACAGACTAACTACATGTTGTTTCACCCCCCACCACAGACTAACTACATGTTGTTTCACCCCCCCACCACAGACTAACTACATGTTGTTTCACCCCCCACCACAGACTAACTACATGTTGTTTCACCCCCACCACAGACTAACTACATGTTGTTTCACCCCCCACCACAGACTAACTACATGTTGTTTCACCCCCCCCACCACAGACTAACTACATGTTGTTTCACCCCCCACCACAGACTAACTACATGTTGTTTCACCCCCCCCACCACAGACTAACTACATGTTGTTTCACCCCCCACCACAGACTAACTACATGTTGTTTCACCCCCACCACAGACTAACTACATGTTGTTTCACCCCCACCACAGACTAACTACATGTTGTTTCACCCCCACCACAGACTAACTACATGTTGTTTCACCCCCCACCACAGACTAACTACATGTTGTTTCACCCCCCACCACAGACTAACTACATGTTGTTTCACCCCCCACCACAGACTAACTACATGTTGTTTCACCCCCCACCACAGACTAACTACATGTTGTTTCACCCCCCCACCACAGACTAACTACATGTTGTTTCACCCCCCCACCACAGACTAACTACATGTTGTTTCACCCCCCACCACAGACTGACTACATGTTGTTTCACCCCCCACCACAGACTAACTACATGTTGTTTCACCCCCCACCACAGACTAACTACATGTTGTTTCACCCCCCACCACAGACTAACTACATGTTGTTTCACCCCCCACCACAGACTAACTACATGTTGTTTCACCCCTCCACCACAGACTAACTACATGTTGTTTCACCCCCCACCACAGACTAACTACATGTTGTTTCACCCCCCACCACAGACTAACTACATGTTGTTTCACCCCCCCACCACAGACTAACTACATGTTGTTTCAACCCCCACCACAGACTAACTACATGTTGTTTCACCACCCCCACCACAGACTAACTACATGTTGTTTCACCCCCCCACCACAGACTAACTACATGTTGTTTCACCCCCACCACAGACTAACTTACATGTTGTTTCACCCCCACCACAGACTAACTACATGTTGTTTCAACCCCCCCACCACAGACTAACCACATGTTGTTTCACCTCTCCCACCACCACAGACTAACTACATGTTGTTTCACCTCCCACCACAGACTAACTACATGTTGTTTCACAACCCCCCACCACTTACAACACAAATAATCATGCTCCATTCAAGAAATGAAGGGTTAAAGTTAGATTGAATGCCTGGTACACTCTGGGATTATCAGAAGTCATTCATAAAAGAGATGATACTTGGGTCAAGGCCAGGAACATATGCTCAGCACTGGACTGGCAAGCTTTTAATCAACTAAGGAATCATTGATATTGAGCTGGATGCTGATAGACAACAAGAAATCCACAGAAGCCGACCGATTGGATCCTGGTCTGCTTAAGTGTGCAGCGTCCATCATTGTTGGCTCAATAACCCCCATTTTTAATTTAACATTGTTATCAGGAAATATTCCAAAAGTATGGAAATCAGCTCTTGTGCTGCCACTCCATAAGGGCGGGATAGTAGTGATCTTAATCATTATTGCCCCATTTCAAGGCTTCCTTGTCTAGCTAAGATTCTTGAATCCTTGGTAAAGGAACAACTTCGTTTTTTATCTGGGAAATGTACACTGCTCAAAAAAATTAAGGGAACACTAAAATAACACATCCTAGATCTGAATGAATGAAATAATATTAATAAATACTTTTTTCTTTACATAGTTGAATGTGCTGACAACAAAATCACACAAAAATTGTCAATGGAAATCAAATTTATCAACCCATGGAGGTCTGGATTTGGAGTCACCCTCAAAATTTAAGTGGAAAACCACACTACAGGCTGATCCAACTTTGATGTAATGTCCTTAAAACAAGTCAAAATGAGGCTCAGTAGTGTGTGTGGCCTCCACGTGCCTGTATGATCTCCCTACAAGCCTGGGCATGCTCCTGATGAGGTGGCGGATGGTCTCCTGAGGGATCTCCTCCCAGACCTGGACTAAAGCATCCGCCAACTCCTGGGACAGTCTGTGGCAACATGGCGTTGGTGGATGGAGCGAGACATGATGTCCCCGGATGTGCTCAATTGGATTCAGGTCTCAGGGAACGGGCAGGCCAGTCCATAGCATCAATGCCTTCCTCTTGCAGGAACTGCTGACACACTCCAGCCACATGAGGTCTAGCATTGTCTTGCATTAGGAGGAACCCAGGGCCAACCGCACCCAGCATATGGTCTCACAAGGGGTCTGAGGATCTCATCTCAGTACCTAATGGCAGTCAGGCTACCTCTGGCGAGCACATGGAGGGCTGTGCGGCCCCAAAGAAATGCCACCCCACACCATGACTGACCCACCGCCAAACCGGTCATGCTAGAGGATGTTGCAGGCAGCAGAACGTTCTCCACGGCGTCTCCAGACTCTGTCACGTCTGTCACATGTGCTCAGTGTGAACCTGCTTTCATCTGTGAAGAGCAGAGGGCGCAGTGGTGAATTTGCCAATCTTGGTGTTCTCTGGCAAATGCCAAACGTCCTGTACGGTGTTGGGCTGTAAGCACAACCCCCACCTGTGGACGCCGGGCCCTCAGACCACCCTCATGGAGTCTGTTTCTGACCGTTTGAGCAGACACATGCACATTTGTGGCCTGCTGGAGGTTATTTTGCAGGGCTCTGGCAGTGTCCTCCTTGCTCCTCCTTGCACAAAGGTGGAGGTAGCAGTCCTGCTGCTGGGTTGTTGCCCTCCTACAGCCTCCTCCACATCTCCTGATGTACTGGCCTGTCTCCTGGTAGCCTCCATGCTCTGGACACCACGCTGACAGACACAGCAAACCTTCATGCCACAGCTCGCATTGATGTGCCATCCTGGATGAGCTGCACTACCTGAGCCACTTGTGTGGGTTGTAGACTCCGTCTCATGCTACCACTAGAGTGAAAGCACCGCCAGCATTCAAAAGTGACCAAAACATCAGCCAGGAAGCATTGGAACTGAGAAGTGGTCTGTGGTCACCACATGCAAAACCAGTCCTTTATTGGGGGGTGTCTTGCTAATTGCCTAGAATTTCCACCTGTTGTCTATTCCATTTGCACAACAGCATGTGACATTTATTGTCAATCGGTGTTGCTTCCTAAATGGACAGTTTGATTTCACAGAAGTGTGATTGACTTGGAGTTACATTGTGTTGTTTAAGTGTTCCCTTTAATTTTTTTGAGCAGTGTATTTTGAAAATAAACTTATCAGGGTTTAGTCCTGGGCATAGCACTATTACAGCTACCACTTTAGTCATTAATGATCTTGTCAATGCTTTAGACACTAAAATGAAATCTGCTGCTTTGTTTGTGGACCTGTCAAAAGCTTTTGCTACTGTTGATCATGCTAATTTATTGAATAATTTGTCCTCGATAGGCCTGAGCTCTGACGCCTGTTCATGGTTTCATGATTATCTTAGTGACAGAACTCAGGCCATCGTGATTGATGGGGTTAAGTCTGAATTTCTTGAAGTACATAAAGGTGTACTGCAGGGGTCGATTTTGGGACCTGTTCTCTTCACTATTTATATAAACACAATTGGTCAATATGTTAAATTTGTTTAACTTAATCTATATGCGGATGATACTATTATGTATGCTATTGCCCTGACTGTTGATCTGGCTGTGTCAAAACTACAGTCAGATTTTATAGCTATGCAGGAATCCTTTGCTGATTTAAAACTTGTGCTTAATACGGGCAAAATGAAATGCATGTTGTTTTTAAACTCTCGTAAGAATGTTTCAGATGAACTACATGTTCACTTATTAGATGGTTCTCCAATCGAACGTGTTCCCGCATATAAATACTTAGGTAGTTGGATTGATATGGATTTGGCGTTTAAAAAAACATATTGATAAGATGGTTAAGAAGCTGAGATTTAAAGTTAGCTTTTTCTACAGAAACAGATCGTGCCTTTCTCGAAGCAGTAGGAAGCAGATTATTCAGTCAACCTTTTTATCAGTTCTTGATTATGGTGATATTATTTATCAAAGTGCAGCTGCTACTACTCTTAACCCTTTGGATGCTATCTACATGTTGAAAATGTCAGGTGAAGACACTTGCAAGTTGGTCAGCACATGCTCGAAGTACATGTCCGGGTAATCCGTCTGGCCCTGCAACCTTGTGAATGTTGACCTGCTTAAAAGTCTTACTCACATCGGCAACGGAGATTGTGATCACATAGTCATCCGGAACAGCTGGTGCTCTCATGCCTGCTTCAGTGTTGCTTGCCTCGAAGCGAACATAGAAGTGATTTAGCTCGTCTAGTAGGCTTGTGTCACTGGGCAGCTCGCGGCTGTGCTTCCTTTGTAGTCTGTAATAGTTTTCAAGCCCTGCCACATCCGGCGACGCCAAAGCCGGTGTAGTACGATTCAATCTTAGTCCTGTATTGACTCTTTGCCTGTTTGATGGTTCGTCTGAGGGCATAGCGGGATTTCTTATAAGCGTCCGGGTTAGAGTCCCGCTCCTTGAAAGCGGCAGCTCTACCCTTTAGCTCAGTGCGGATGTTGCCTGTAATCCATGGCTTCTGGTTGGGGTATGTACGTACGGTCACTGTGGGGACAACGTCATCGATGCACTTATTGATGAAGCCAGTGACTGATGTGGTGTACTCCTCAATGCTATCTGAAGAATGCCGGAACATATTCCAGTCTGTGCTAGCAAAACAGTCCTGTAGCTTAGCATCTGCGTCATCTGACCACTTTTTAATTAACCGAGTCACTGGTGCTTCCTGTTTTAGTTTTTGCTTATAAGCTAGGGAATCAGGAGGATAGAGTTGTGGTCAGATTTGCCAAATGGAGGGCGAGGGAGAGCTTTGTGTGTCTCTGTGTGTGGAGTAAGGTGGTCTACAGTTTATTTTTTCCTCTGGTTGCACATTTAACATGCTGGTAGAAATTAGGCAGAACGGATTTAAGTTTCCCTGCATTAAAGTCCCCAGCCACTAGGAGCGCTGCCTCTGGATGAACGTTTTCCTGTTTGCTTATGACCTTATACAGCTCATTGAGTACAATCTTAGTGCCCGCATTGGTTTGTGGTGGTAGATAGACAGCTACAAAAAATATAGATGAAAAGTCTGGTCTCTTGGTAAATAGTGTGGTCTACAGCTCATCATGAGATACTCTACCTCAGATGAGCAAAACCTCGAGACTTCCTTAGTATTAGATTTTATGCACCAGCTGTTGTTTAAAAATATACACAGACTGCCACCCCTTGTCTTACCGGAGTCAGCCGTTCTATCCTGCCGATGTAGCGTATATCCCGTCAGCTGTATGTTATCCATGTCGTCATTCAGCCACGACTCTGTGAAAGAAATTACAGTTTTTAATGTCCCGTTGGTAGGATAACCTTAATCTTAGGTCGTTTAATTTATTTTCAAATGATTGAAGATTGGCTAATATGATTGATTGAAGAGGCAGTTTACTCGCTCGCCGTCGGATCCTTACAAGGCACCCCGACCTACGTCCACGATATCTCAGTCTCTTTCTCATGTGAATGACGTGGATTTGGGCCTTGTCGGGTGTCTGTAGGATATCCTTCGCGTCCGACTCGTTGAAGAAAAAATCTTCGTCCAATACGAGGTGAGTAATCGCTGTCCTGATATCCAGAAGCTCTTTTTGGTCATAACAGACGGTGGCAGAAACATTATGTACAGAATAAATGACAAATAACGCGAAAAATCACACATCATAGTACAATTGATTAGAGGACTGTAAAACAGCAGCCATCTTCTCCGGCGCCACTTTAACTAACTAACTAAATGAGGGTTAGGGTAGTACTTAACTAACTAATTAAATGAGGTTTAATGTCATACCTAACTTACTAAATGAGGCAGAGGGTCATAACTAACTAACTAAATGAGGGTTGGGGTCATGCCTAACTAATGTCTAACTAAAATAGGGTTGGGGTCATACTTAACTAACTAACTAAATTAGGGTTGGGGTCATACCTAACTAACTAACTAAATGAGGATTACGGTCGTACCTAAATAACTATTTAACTAAATGAGGGTTAGGGTTGATCCTAATAACTAAATAAATTAAGGTTAGGGTTGTACCAAACTAACTATCTAAATGAGGGTTAGGCTCGTACCAAACTAAGGTCTAACTAAATGAGGGTTAGGGTTGTTCCTAACTAAGTAACTCAATGAGGGTTAGGGTCGTACCGAACTAACTAAAGGAGGGTTTACAGTCGTACCTAACTTGCTAACTAAATGAGGGTTAGGGTGAAATCTAACTAACTAAATTAGGGTTATACTTATGCCAAACTAAGGTCTAACTAAATGAGGATTGGGTCATCCTAACTAACTAACTAAATGAGGGTAAGGTTTGTACCTAACTAAGGTCTAACTAACTGAGGTTTAGGGCGATGCCTAACTAACTAACAAAATGAGGGTTAGGTTCGTACCTAACTAATTAACTAACTAAATGAGGGTCAGGGTCTTTCCTAACTTAGGTCTAACTAAATGAGAGTTAGGGTTGTACCTAACTAACTAACTAACTAACTAACTAAATTAGTGTTAGGGTCGTATCTAACTAACTAAATGAGTGTTAGGTTCGTACTTAACTAACTTACTAAATTAGTGATAGGGTTGTACCTAACTAACTAACTTACCAAATGAGGGTTAGGATCTATCAATCCCGCTACACTGTTCTGATCCAGTCTATCAGTCCCTCTACACTATTCTGATCCAGTCTATCAGTCCCTCTACACTATTCTGATCCAGTCTATCAGTCCCTCTACACTATTCTGATCCAGTCTATCATTCCCTCTACATTATTCTGATCCAGTCTATCATTCCCTCTACATTATTCTGATCCAGTCTATCAGTTCCTCTACAGTGTCCAGTCTATCAGTTCCTCTACAGTGTCCAGTCTATCAGTTCCTCTACAGTGTCCAGTCTATCAGGTCCTCTACAGTGTCCAGTCTATCAGTTCCTCTACAGTGTCCAGTCTATCAGGTCCTCTACAGTGTCCAGTCTATCAGTTCCTCTACAGTGTCCAGTCTATCAGTTCCTCTACAGTGTCCAGTCTATCAGGTCCTCTACAGTGTCCAGTCTATCAGGTCCTCTACAGTGTCCAGTCTATCAGTTCCTCTACAGTGTCCAGTCTATCAGTTCCTCTACAGTGTCCAGTCTATCAGTTCCTCTACAGTGTCCAGTCTATCAGGTCCTCTAAAGTGTCCAGTCTATCAGTTCCTCTACAGTGTCCAGTCTATCAGTTCCTCTACAGTGTCCAGTCTATCAGTTCCTCTACAGTGTCCAGTCTATCAGTCCCTCTACAGTGTCCAGTCTATCAGTTCCTCTACAGTGTCCAGTCTATCAGTTCCTCTACAGTGTCCAGTCTATCAGTTCCTCTACAGTGTCCAGTCTATCAGTTCCTCTACAGTGTCGAGTCTATCAGTTCCTCTACAGTGTCCAGTCTATCAGGTCCTCTACAGTGTCCAGTCTATCAGTTCCTCTACAGTGTCCAGTCTATCAGTTCCTCTACAGTGTCCAGTCTATCAGTTCCTCTACAGTGTCCAGTCTATCAGTTCCTCTACAGTGTCCAGTCTATCAGTTCCTCTACAGTGTCCAGTCTATCAGTTCCTCTACAGTGTCCAGTCTATCAGTTCCTCTACAGTGTCCAGTCTATCAGTTCCTCTACAGTGTCCAGTCTATCAGTTCCTCTACAGTGTCCAGTCTATCAGGTCCTCTACAGTGTCCAGTCTATCAGTTCCTCTACAGTGTCCAGTCTATCAGGTCCTCTACAGTGTCCAGTCTATCAGTTCCTCTACAGTGTCCAGTCTATCAGTTCCTCTACAGTGTCCAGTCTATCAGTTCCTCTACAGTGTCCAGTCTATCAGGTCCTCTACAGTGTCCAGTCTATCAGGTCCTCTACAGTGTCCAGTCTATCAGTTCCTCTACAGTGTCCAGTCTATCAGTTCCTCTACAGTGTCCAGTCTATCAGTTCCTCTACAGTGTCCAGTCTATCAGTTCCTCTACAGTGTCCAGTCTATCAGTTCCTCTACAGTGTCCAGTCTATCAGGTCCTCTACAGTGTCCAGTCTATCAGGTCCTCTACAGTGTCCAGTCTATCAGGTCCTCTACAGTGTCCAGTCTATCAGTTCCTCTACAGTGTCCAGTCTATCAGTTCCTCTACAGTGTCCAGTCTATCAGGTCCTCTACAGTGTCCAGTCTATCAGGTCCTCTACAGTGTCCAGTCTATCAGTTCCTCTACAGTGTCCAGTCTATCAGTTCCTCTACAGTGTCCAGTCTATCAGTTCCTCTACAGTGTCCAGTCTATCAGGTCCTCTACAGTGTCCAGTCTATCAGTTCCTCTACAGTGTCCAGTCTATCAGGTCCTCTACAGTGTCCAGTCTATCAGTTCCTCTACAGTGTCCAGTCTATCAGTTCCTCTACAGTGTCCAGTCTATCAGTTCCTCTACAGTGTCCAGTCTATCAGTTCCTCTACAGTGTCCAGTCTATCAGTTCCTCTACAGTGTCCAGTCTATCAGTTCCTCTACAGTGTCCAGTCTATCAGTTCCTCTACAGTGTCCAGTCTATCAGGTCCTCTACAGTGTCCAGTCTATCAGTTCCTCTACAGTGTCCAGTCTATCAGTTCCTCTACAGTGTCCAGTCTATCAGGTCCTCTACAGTGTCCAGTCTATCAGTTCCTCTACAGTGTCCAGTCTATCAGTTCCTCTACAGTGTCCAGTCTATCAGTTCCTCTACAGTGTCCAGTCTATCAGTTCCTCTACAGTGTCCAGTCTATCAGTTCCTCTACAGTGTCCAGTCTATCAGTTCCTCTACAGTGTCCAGTCTATCAGGTCCTCTACAGTGTCCAGTCTATCAGGTCCTCTACAGTGTCCAGTCTATCAGGTCCTCTACAGTGTCCAGTCTATCAGGTCCTCTACAGTGTCCAGTCTATCAGGTCCTCTACAGTGTCCAGTCTATCAGTTCCTCTACAGTGTCCAGTCTATCAGGTCCTCTACAGTGTCCAGTCTATCAGTTCCTCTACAGTGTCCAGTCTATCAGGTCCTCTACAGTGTCCAGTCTATCAGTTCCTCTACAGTGTCCAGTCTATCAGTTCCTCTACAGTGTCCAGTCTATCAGTTCCTCTACAGTGTCCAGTCTATCAGTTCCTCTACAGTGTCCAGTCTATCAGTTCCTCTACAGTGTCCAGTCTATCAGTTCCTCTACAGTGTCCAGTCTATCAGTTCCTCTACAGTGTCCAGTCTATCAGGTCCTCTACAGTGTCCAGTCTATCAGTTCCTCTACAGTGTCCAGTCTATCAGTTCCTCTACAGTGTCCAGTCTATCAGGTCCTCTAAGGTGTCCAGTCTATCAGGTCCTCTACAGTGTCCAGTCTATCAGTTCCTCTACAGTGTCCAGTCTATCAGTTCCTCTACAGTGTCCAGTCTATCAGGTCCTCTACAGTGTCCAGTCTATCAGGTTCCTCTACAGTGTCCAGTCTATCAGGTCCTCTACAGTGTCCAGTCTATCAGGTCCTCTACAGTGTCCAGTCTATCAGTGTCCTCTACAGTGTCCAGTCTATCAGTTCCTCTACAGTGTCCAGTCTATCAGGTCCTCTACAGTGTCCAGTCTATCAGGTCCTCTACAGTGTCCAGTCTATCAGTTCCTCTACAGTGTCCAGTCTATCAGGTCCTCTACAGTGTCCAGTCTATCAGGTCCTCTACAGTGTCCAGTCTATCAGTTCCTCTACAGTGTCCAGTCTATCAGTTCCTCTACAGTGTCCAGTTTATCAGTTCCTCTACAGTGTCCAGTCTATCAGTTCCTCTACAGTGTCCAGTCTATCAGTTCCTCTACAGTGTCCAGTCTATCAGTTCCTCTACAGTGTCCAGTCTATCAGGTCCTCTACAGTGTCCAGTCTATCAGTTCCTCTACAGTGTCCAGTCTATCAGTTCCTCTACAGTGTCCAGTCTATCAGGTCCTCTACAGTGTCCAGTCTATCAGTTCCTCTACAGTGTCCAGTCTATCAGTTCCTCTACAGTGTCCAGTCTATCAGTTCCTCTACAGTGTCCAGTCTATCAGTTCCTCTACAGTGTCCAGTCTATCAGTTCCTCTACAGTGTCCAGTCTATCAGGTCCTCTACAGTGTCCAGTCTATCAGGTCCTCTACAGTGTCCAGTCTATCAGTTCCTCTACAGTGTCCAGTCTATCAGTTCCTCTACAGTGTCCAGTCTATCAGTTCCTCTACAGTGTCCAGTCTATCAGTTCCTCTACAGTGTCCAGTCTATCAGGTCCTCTACAGTGTCCAGTCTATCAGTTCCTCTACAGTGTCCAGTCTATCAGTGCCTCTACAGTGTCCAGTCTATCAGTTCCTCTACAGTGCCCAGTCTATCAGTTCTTCTACAGTGTCCAGTCTATCAGGTCCTCTACAGTGTCCAGTCTATCAGGTCCTCTACAGTGTCCAGTCTATCAGGTCCTCTACAGTGTCCAGTCTATCAGGTCCTCTACAGTGTCCAGTCTATCAGTGCCTCTACAGTGTCCAGTCTATCAGTGCCTCTACAGTGTCCAGTCTATCAGGTCCTCTACAGTGTCCAGTCTATCAGTTCATCTACAGTGTCCAGTCTATCAGGTCCTCTACAGTGTCCAGTCTATCAGGTCCTCTACAGTGTCCAGTCTATCAGTTCCTCTACAGTGTCCAGTCTATCAGTTCCTCTACAGTGTCCAGTCTATCAGGTCCTCTACAGTGTCCAGTCTATCCAGTTCCTCTACAGTGTCCAGTCTATCAGTTCCTCTACAGTGTCCAGTCTATCAGTTCCTCTACAGTGTCCAGTCTATCAGTTCCTCTACAGTGTCCAGTCTATCAGGTCCTCTACAGTGTCCAGTCTATCAGTTCCTCTACAGTGTCCAGTCTATCAGGTCCTCTAAGGTGTCCAGTCTATCAGGTCCTCTACAGTGTCCAGTCTATCAGTTCCTCTACAGTGTCCAGTCTATCAGTTCCTCTACAGTGTCCAGTCTATCAGTCCTCTACAGTGTCCAGTCTATCAGGTCCTCTACAGTGTCCAGTCTATCAGGTCCTCTACAGTGTCCAGTCTATCAGGTCCTCTACAGTGTCCAGTCTATCAGTGCCTCTACAGTGTCCAGTCTATCAGTTCCTCTACAGTGTCCAGTCTATCAGGTCCTCTACAGTGTCCAGTCTATCAGGTCCTCTACAGTGTCCAGTCTATCAGGTCCTCTACAGTGTCCAGTCTATCAGGTCCTCTACAGTGTCCAGTCTATCAGTTCCTCTACAGTGTCCAGTCTATCAGTTCCTCTACAGTGTCCAGTCTATCAGGTCCTCTACAGTGTCCAGTCTATCAATTCTTCTACAGTGTCCAGTCTATCAGTTCCTCTACAGTGTCCAGTCTATCAGTTCCTCTACAGTGTCCAGTCTATCAGGTCCTCTACAGTGTCCAGTCTATCAGGTCCTCTACAGTGTCCAGTCTATCAGTTCCTCTACAGTGTCCAGTCTATCAGGTCCTCTACAGTGTCCAGTCTATCAGGTCCTCTACAGTGTCCAGTCTATCAGTTCCTCTACAGTGTCCAGTCTATCAGTTCCTCTACAGTGTCCAGTCTATCAGTTCCTCTACAGTGTCCAGTCTATCAGTTCCTCTACAGTGTCCAGTCTATCAGTTCCTCTACAGTGTCCAGTCTATCAGTTCCTCTACAGTGTCCAGTCTATCAGTTCCTCTACAGTGTCCAGTCTATCAGGTCCTCTACAGTGTCCAGTCTATCAGTTCCTCTACAGTGTCCAGTCTATCAGGTCCTCTACAGTGTCCAGTCTATCAGGTCCTCTACAGTGTCCAGTCTATCAGGTCCTCTACAGTGTCCAGTCTATCAGGTCCTCTACAGTGTCCAGTCTATCAGTTCCTCTACAGTGTCCAGTCTATCAGGTCCTCTACAGTGTCCAGTCTATCAGTTTCTCTACAGTGTCCAGTCTATCAGTTCCTCTACAGTGTCCAGTCTATCAGGTTCTCTACAGTGTCCAGTCTATCAGGTCCTCTACAGTGTCCAGTCTATCAGTACCTCTACAGTGTCCAGTCTATCAGGTCCTCTACAGTGTCCAGTCTATCAGTTCCTCTACAGTGTCCAGTCTATCAGTTCTCTACAGTGTCCAGTCTATCAGTTCCTCTACAGTGTCCAGTCTATCAGTTCCTCTACAGTGTCCAGTCTATCAGTTCCTCTACAGTGTCCAGTCTATCAGTTCCTCTACAGTGTCCAGTCTATCAGGTCCTCTACAGTGTCCAGTCTATCAGGTCCTCTACAGTGTCCAGTCTATCAGGTCCTCTACAGTGTCCAGTCTATCAGTTCCTCTACAGTGTCCAGTCTATCAGGTCCTCTACAGTGTCCAGTCTATCATGTCCTCTACAGTGTCCAGTCTGTCAGTTCCTCTACAGTGTCCAGTCTATCAGTTCCTCTACAGTGTCCAGTCTATCAGTTCCTCTACAGTGTCCAGTCTATCAGTTCCTCTACAGTGTCCAGTCTATCAGTTCCTCTACAGTGTCCAGTCTATCAGTTCCTCTACAGTGTCCAGTCTATCAGGTCCTCTACAGTGTCCAGTCTATCAGGTCCTCTACAGTGTCCAGTCTATCAGTGCCTCTACAGTGTCCAGTCTATCAGTTCCTCTACAGTGTCCAGTCTATCAGGTCCTCTACAGTGTCCAGTCTATCAGGTCCTCTACAGTGTCCAGTCTATCAGTTCCTCTACAGTGTCCAGTCTATCAGTTCCTCTACAGTGTCCAGTCTATCAGGTCCTCTACAGTGTCCAGTCTATCAGTTCCTCTACAGTGTCCAGTCTATCAGGTCCTCTACAGTGTCCAGTCTATCAGTTCCTCTACAGTGTCCAGTCTATCAGTTCCTCTACAGTGTCCAGTCTATCAGTTCCTCTACAGTGTCCAGTCTATCAGGTCCTCTACAGTGTCCAGTCTATCAGTTCCTCTACAGTGTCCAGTCTATCAGGTCCTCTACAGTGTCCAGTCTATCAGTTCCTCTACAGTGTCCAGTCTATCAGTTCCTCTACAGTGTCCAGTCTATCAGGTCCTCTACAGTGTCCAGTCTATCAGGTCCTCTACAGTGTCCAGTCTATCAGTTCCTCTACAGTGTCCAGTCTATCAGTTCCTCTACAGTGTCCAGTCTATCAGGTCCTCTACAGTGTCCAGTCTATCAGTTCCTCTACAGTGTCCAGTCTATCAGTTCCTCTACAGTGTCCAGTCTATCAGTTCCTCTACAGTGTCCAGTCTATCAGTTCCTCTACAGTGTCCAGTCTATCAGTTCCTCTACAGTGTCCAGTCTATCAGTTCCTCTACAGTGTCCAGTCTATCAGGTCCTCTACAGTGTCCAGTCTATCAGGTCCTCTACAGTGTCCAGTCTATCAGGTCCTCTACAGTGTCCAGTCTATCAGTTCCTCTACAGTGTCCAGTCTATCAGTTCCTCTACAGTGTCCAGTCTATCAGGTCCTCTACAGTGTCCAGTCTATCAGTTCCTCTACAGTGTCCAGTCTATCAGGTCCTCTACAGTGTCCAGTCTATCAGTTCCTCTACAGTGTCCAGTCTATCAGTTCCTCTACAGTGTCCAGTCTATCAGGTCCTCTACAGTGTCCAGTCTATCAGTTCCTCTACAGTGTCCAGTCTATCAGTTCCTCTACAGTGTCCAGTCTATCAGTTCCTCTACAGTGTCCAGTCTATCAGTTCCTCTACAGTGTCCAGTCTATCAGGTCCTCTACAGTGTCCAGTCTATCAGTTCCTCTACAGTGTCCAGTCTATCAGGTCCTCTAAGGTGTCCAGTCTATCAGGTCCTCTACAGTGTCCAGTCTATCAGTTCCTCTACAGTGTCCAGTCTATCAGTTCCTCTACAGTGTCCAGTCTATCAGTTCCTCTACAGTGTCCAGTCTATCAGTTCCTCTACAGTGTCCAGTCTATCAGTGTCCTCTACAGTGTCCAGTCTATCAGGTCCTCTACAGTGTCCAGTCTATCAGTTCCTCTACAGTGTCCAGTCTATCAGGTCCTCTACAGTGTCCAGATCAGGTCTCTAAGTGTCCAGTCTATCAGGTCCTCTACAGTGTCCAGTCGTCTCTACAGTGTCCAGTCTATCAGGTCCTCTACAGTGTCCAGTCTATCAGGTCCTCTACAGTGTCCAGTCTATCAGTTCCTCTACAGTGTCCAGTCTATCAGTTCCTCTACAGTGTCCAGTCTATCAGTTCCTCTACAGTGTCCAGTCTATCAGGTCCTCTACAGTGTCCAGTCTATCAGGTCCTCTACAGTGTCCAGTCTATCAGTTCCTCTACAGTGTCCAGTCTATCAGGTCCTCTAAGGTGTCCAGTCTATCAGGTCCTCTACAGTGTCCAGTCTATCAGGTCCTCTACAGTGTCCAGTCTATCAGTTCCTCTACAGTGTCCAGTCTATCAGTTCCTCTACAGTGTCCAGTCTATCAGTTCCTCTACAGTGTCCAGTCTATCAGTTCCTCTACAGTGTCCAGTCTATCAGTTCCTCTACAGTGTCCAGTCTATCAGTTCCTCTACAGTGTCCAGTCTATCAGGTCCTCTACAGTGTCCAGTCTATCAGTTCCTCTACAGTGTCCAGTCTATCAGGTCCTCTACAGTGTCCAGTCTATCAGGTCCCTCTACAGTGTCCAGTCTATCAGGTCCTCTACAGTGTCCAGTCTATCAGTTCCTCTACAGTGTCCAGTCTATCAGGTCCTCTACAGTGTCCAGTCTATCAGGTCCTCTACAGTGTCCAGTCTATCAGGTCCTCTACAGTGTCCAGTCTATCAGTTCCTCTACAGTGTCCAGTCTATCAGTTCCTCTACAGTGTCCAGTCTATCAGGTTCCTCTACAGTGTCCAGTCTATCAGTTCCTCTACAGTGTCCAGTCTATCAGGTCCTCTACAGTGTCCAGTCTATCAGGTCCTCTACAGTGTCCAGTCTATCAGTTCCTCTACAGTGTCCAGTCTATCAGTTCCTCTACAGTGTCCAGTCTATCAGTTCCTCTACAGTGTCCAGTCTATCAGTTCCTCTACAGTGTCCAGTCTATCAGTTCCTCTACAGTGTCCAGTCTATCAGTTCCTCTACAGTGTCCAGTCTATCAGTTCCTCTACAGTGTCCAGTCTATCAGGTCCTCTACAGTGTCCAGTCTATCAGTTCCTCTACAGTGTCCAGTCTATCAGTTCCTCTACAGTGTCCAGTCTATCAGTTCCTCTACAGTGTCCAGTCTATCAGTTCCTCTACAGTGTCCAGTCTATCAGTTCCTCTACAGTGTCCAGTCTATCAGTTCCTCTACAGTGTCCAGTCTATCAGTTCCTCTACAGTGTCCAGTCTATCAGTTCCTCTACAGTGTCCAGTCTATCAGTTCCTCTACAGTGTCCAGTCTATCAGTTCCTCTACAGTGTCCAGTCTATCAGTTCCTCTACAGTGTCCAGTCTATCAGTTCCTCTACAGTGTCCAGTCTATCAGTTCCTCTACAGTGTCCAGTCTATCAGTTCCTCTACAGTGTCCAGTCTATCAGGTCCTCTACAGTGTCCAGTCTATCAGTTCCTCTACAGTGTCCAGTCTATCAGTCCTCTACAGTGTCCAGTCTATCAGTTCCTCTACAGTGTCCAGTCTATCAGGTCCTCTACAGTGTCCAGTCTATCAGTTCCTCTACAGTGTCCAGTCTATCAGGTCCTCTACAGTGTCCAGTCTATCAGGTCCTCTACAGTGTCCAGTCTATCAGTTCCTCTACAGTGTCCAGTCTATCAGGTCCTCTACAGTGTCCAGTCTATCAGTTCCTCTACAGTGTCCAGTCTATCAGTTCCTCTACAGTGTCCAGTCTATCAGTTCCTCTACAGTGTCCAGTCTATCAGTTCCTCTACAGTGTCCAGTCTATCAGTTCCTCTACAGTGTCCAGTCTATCAGGTCCTCTACAGTGTCCAGTCTATCAGTTCCTCTACAGTGTCCAGTCTATCAGGTCCTCTACAGTGTCCAGTCTATCAGTTCCTCTACAGTGTCCAGTCTATCAGTTCCTCTACAGTGTCCAGTCTATCAGGTCCTCTACAGTGTCCAGTCTATCAGTTCCTCTACAGTGTCCAGTCTATCAGTTCCTCTACAGTGTCCAGTCTATCAGGTCCTCTACAGTGTCCAGTCTATCAGTTCCTCTACAGTGTCCAGTCTATCAGGTCCTCTACAGTGTCCAGTCTATCAGTTCCTCTACAGTGTCCAGTCTATCAGTTCCTCTACAGTGTCCAGTCTATCAGGTTCCTCTACAGTGTCCAGTCTATCAGGTCCTCTACAGTGTCCAGTCTATCAGTTCCTCTACAGTGTCCAGTCTATCAGGTCCCTCTACAGTGTCCAGTCTATCAGGTCCTCTACAGTGTCCAGTCTATCAGTTCCTCTACAGTGTCCAGTCTATCAGTTCCTCTACAGTGTCCAGTCTATCAGTTCCTCTACAGTGTCCAGTCTATCAGTTCCTCTACAGTGTCCAGTCTATCAGTTCCTCTACAGTGTCCAGTCTATCAGTTCCTCTACAGTGTCCAGTCTATCAGTTCCTCTACAGTGTCCAGTCTATCAGTTCCTCTACAGTGTCCAGTCTATCAGGTCCTCTACAGTGTCCAGTCTATCAGTTCCTCTACAGTGTCCAGTCTATCAGTTCCTCTACAGTGTCCAGTCTATCAGGTCCTCTACAGTGTCCAGTCTATCAGTTCCTCTACAGTGTCCAGTCTATCAGTTCCTCTACAGTGTCCAGTCTATCAGTTCCTCTACAGTGTCCAGTCTATCAGTTCCTCTACAGTGTCCAGTCTATCAGGTCCTCTACAGTGTCCAGTCTATCAGTTCCTCTACAGTGTCCAGTCTATCAGTTCCTCTACAGTGTCCAGTCTATCAGTTCCTCTACAGTGTCCAGTCTATCAGGTCCTCTACAGTGTCCAGTCTATCAGTTCCTCTACAGTGTCCAGTCTATCAGTTCCTCTACAGTGTCCAGTCTATCAGGTCCTCTACAGTGTCCAGTCTATCAGTTCCTCTACAGTGTCCAGTCTATCAGGTCCTCTACAGTGTCCAGTCTATCAGGTCCTCTACAGTGTCCAGTCTATCAGTTCCTCTACAGTGTCCAGTCTATCAGTTCCTCTACAGTGTCCAGTCTATCAGTTCCTCTACAGTGTCCAGTCTATCAGGTCCTCTACAGTGTCCAGTCTATCAGTTCCTCTACAGTGTCCAGTCTATCAGTTCCTCTACAGTGTCCAGTCTATCAGGTCCTCTACAGTGTCCAGTCTATCAGTTCCTCTACAGTGTCCAGTCTATCAGGTCCTCTACAGTGTCCAGTCTATCAGTTCCTCTACAGTGTCCAGTCTATCAGTTCCTCTACAGTGTCCAGTCTATCAGGTCCTCTACAGTGTCCAGTCTATCAGTTCCTCTACAGTGTCCAGTCTATCAGTTCCTCTACAGTGTCCAGTCTATCAGGTCCTCTACAGTGTCCAGTCTATCAGTTCCTCTACAGTGTCCAGTCTATCAGTTCCTCTACAGTGTCCAGTCTATCAGGTCCTCTACAGTGTCCAGTCTATCAGGTCCTCTACAGTGTCCAGTCTATCAGGTCCTCTACAGTGTCCAGTCTATCAGTTCCTCTACAGTGTCCAGTCTATCAGTTCCTCTACAGTGTCCAGTCTATCAGGTCCTCTACAGTGTCCAGTCTATCAGGTCCTCTACAGTGTCCAGTCTATCAGTTCCTCTACAGTGTCCAGTCTATCAGGTCCTCTACAGTGTCCAGTCTATCAGTTCCTCTACAGTGTCCAGTCTATCAGGGCCTCTACAGTGTCCAGTCTATCAGGTCCTCTACAGTGTCCAGTCTATCAGTTCCTCTACAGTGTCCAGTCTATCAGTTCCTCTACAGTGTCCAGTCTATCAGTTCCTCTACAGTGTCCAGTCTATCAGTTCCTCTACAGTGTCCAGTCTATCAGTTCCTCTACAGTGTCCAGTCTATCAGTTCCTCTACAGTGTCCAGTCTATCAGGTCCTCTACAGTGTCCAGTCTATCAGGTCCTCTACAGTGTCCAGTCTATCAGTTCCTCTACAGTGTCCAGTCTATCAGTTCCTCTACAGTGTCCAGTCTATCAGTTCCTCTACAGTGTCCAGTCTATCAGTTCCTCTACAGTGTCCAGTCTATCAGTTCCTCTACAGTGTCCAGTCTATCAGTTCCTCTACAGTGTCCAGTCTATCAGGTCCTCTACAGTGTCCAGTCTATCAGTTCCTCTACAGTGTCCAGTCTATCAGTTCCTCTACAGTGTCCAGTCTATCAGTTCCTCTACAGTGTCCAGTCTATCAGGTCCTCTACAGTGTCCAGTCTATCAGTTCCTCTACAGTGTCCAGTCTATCAGGTCCTCTACAGTGTCCAGTCTATCAGGTCCTCTACAGTGTCCAGTCTATCAGTTCCTCTACAGTGTCCAGTCTATCAGGTCCTCTACAGTGTCCAGTCTATCAGTTCCTCTACAGTGTCCAGTCTATCAGTTCCTCTACAGTGTCCAGTCTATCAGGTCCTCTACAGTGTCCAGTCTATCAGTTCCTCTACAGTGTCCAGTCTATCAGTTCCTCTACAGTGTCCAGTCTATCAGGTCCTCTACAGTGTCCAGTCTATCAGTTCCTCTACAGTGTCCAGTCTATCAGGTCCTCTACAGTGTCCAGTCTATCAGGTCCTCTACAGTGTCCAGTCTATCAGTTCCTCTACAGTGTCCAGTCTATCAGGTCCTCTACAGTGTCCAGTCTATCAGGTCCTCTACAGTGTCCAGTCTATCAGTTCCTCTACAGTGTCCAGTCTATCAGGTCCTCTACAGTGTCCAGTCTATCAGTTCCTCTACAGTGTCCAGTCTATCAGTTCCTCTACAGTGTCCAGTCTATCAGTTCCTCTACAGTGTCCAGTCTATCAGTTCCTCTACAGTGTCCAGTCTATCATGTCCTCTACAGTGTCCAGTCTATCAGTTCCTCTACAGTGTCCAGTCTATCAGTTCCTCTACAGTGTCCAGTCTATCAGGTCCTCTACAGTGTCCAGTCTATCAGTGCCTCTACAGTGTCCAGTCTATCAGGTCCTCTACAGTGTCCAGTCTATCAGTCCCTCTACAGTGTCCAGTCTATCAGGTCCTCTACAGTGTCCAGTCTATCAGTTCCTCTACAGTGTCCAGTCTATCAGTCCCTCTACAGTGTCCAGTCTATCAGGTCCTCTACAGTGTCCAGTCTATCAGTTCCTCTACAGTGTCCAGTCTATCAGTGTCCTCTACAGTGTCCAGTCTATCAGGTCCTCTACAGTGTCCAGTCTATCAGGTCCTCTACAGTGTCCAGTCTATCAGTTCCTCTACAGTGTCCAGTCTATCAGGTCCTCTACAGTGTCCAGTCTATCAGGTCCTCTACAGTGTCCAGTCTATCAGTTCCTCTACAGTGTCCAGTCTATCAGTTCCTCTACAGTGTCCAGTCTATCAGTTCCTCTACAGTGTCCAGTCTATCAGTTCCTCTACAGTGTCCAGTCTATCAGTTCCTCTACAGTGTCCAGTCTATCAGTTCCTCTACAGTGTCCAGTCTATCAGTTCCTCTACAGTGTCCAGTCTATCAGGTCCTCTACAGTGTCCAGTCTATCAGTTCCTCTACAGTGTCCAGTCTATCAGGTCCTCTACAGTGTCCAGTCTATCAGGTCCTCTACAGTGTCCAGTCTATCAGTTCCTCTACAGTGTCCAGTCTATCAGTTCCTCTACAGTGTCCAGTCTATCAGGTCCTCTACAGTGTCCAGTCTATCAGGTCCTCTACAGTGTCCAGTCTATCAGGTCCTCTACAGTGTCCAGTCTATCAGGTCCTCTACAGTGTCCAGTCTATCAGTGTCCTCTACAGTGTCCAGTCTATCAGTTCCTCTACAGTGTCCAGTCTATCAGGTCCTCTACAGTGTCCAGTCTATCAGGTCCTCTACAGTGTCCAGTCTATCAGGTCCTCTACAGTGTCCAGTCTATCAGGTCCTCTACAGTGTCCAGTCTATCAGTTCCTCTACAGTGTCCAGTCTATCAGTTCCTCTACAGTGTCCAGTCTATCAGTTCCTCTACAGTGTCCAGTCTATCAGTTCCTCTACAGTGTCCAGTCTATCAGGTCCTCTACAGTGTCCAGTCTATCAGGTCCTCTACAGTGTCCAGTCTATCAGTTCCTCTACAGTGTCCAGTCTATCAGGTCCTCTACAGTGTCCAGTCTATCAGTTCCTCTACAGTGTCCAGTCTATCAGTTCCTCTACAGTGTCCAGTCTATCAGTTCCTCTACAGTGTCCAGTCTATCAGTTCCTCTACAGTGTCCAGTCTATCAGTTCCTCTACAGTGTCCAGTCTATCAGTTCCTCTACAGTGTCCAGTCTATCAGTTCCTCTACAGTGTCCAGTCTATCAGGTCCTCTACAGTGTCCAGTCTATCAGTTCCTCTACAGTGTCCAGTCTATCAGTTCCTCTACAGTGTCCAGTCTATCAGGTCCTCTACAGTGTCCAGTCTATCAGGTCCTCTACAGTGTCCAGTCTATCAGTTCCTCTACAGTGTCCAGTCTATCAGTTCCTCTACAGTGTCCAGTCTATCAGTTCCTCTACAGTGTCCAGTCTATCAGTTCCTCTACAGTGTCCAGTCTATCAGGTCCTCTACAGTGTCCAGTCTATCAGTTCCTCTACAGTGTCCAGTCTATCAGTTCCTCTACAGTGTCCAGTCTATCAGGTCCTCTACAGTGTCCAGTCTATCAGTTCCTCTACAGTGTCCAGTCTATCAGTTCCTCTACAGTGTCCAGTCTATCAGGTCCTCTACAGTGTCCAGTCTATCAGTTCCTCTACAGTGTCCAGTCTATCAGGTCCTCTACAGTGTCCAGTCTATCAGTTCCTCTACAGTGTCCAGTCTATCAGTTCCTCTACAGTGTCCAGTCTATCAGTTCCTCTACAGTGTCCAGTCTATCAGGTCCTCTACAGTGTCCAGTCTATCAGTTCCTCTACAGTGTCCAGTCTATCAGGTCCTCTACAGTGTCCAGTCTATCAGGTCCTCTACAGTGTCCAGTCTATCAGTTCCTCTACAGTGTCCAGTCTATCAGGTCCTCTACAGTGTCCAGTCTATCAGGTCCTCTACAGTGTCCAGTCTATCAGTTCCTCTACAGTGTCCAGTCTATCAGGTCCTCTACAGTGTCCAGTCTATCAGTTCCTCTACAGTGTCCAGTCTATCAGTTCCTCTACAGTGTCCAGTCTATCAGGTCCTCTACAGTGTCCAGTCTATCAGTTCCTCTACAGTGTCCAGTCTATCAGGTCCTCTAAGGTGTCCAGTCTATCAGGTCCTCTACAGTGTCCAGTCTATCAGTTCCTCTACAGTGTCCAGTCTATCAGTTCCTCTACAGTGTCCAGTCTATCAGGTCCTCTACAGTGTCCAGTCTATCAGGTCCTCTACAGTGTCCAGTCTATCAGGTCCTCTACAGTGTCCAGTCTATCAGGTCCTCTACAGTGTCCAGTCTATCAGTGCCTCTACAGTGTCCAGTCTATCAGTTCCTCTACAGTGTCCAGTCTATCAGGTCCTCTACAGTGTCCAGTCTATCAGGTCCTCTACAGTGTCCAGTCTATCAGGTCCTCTACAGTGTCCAGTCTATCAGGTCCTCTACAGTGTCCAGTCTATCAGGTCCTCTACAGTGTCCAGTCTATCAGTTCCTCTACAGTGTCCAGTCTATCAGTTCCTCTACAGTGTCCAGTCTATCAGTTCCTCTACAGTGTCCAGTCTATCAGGTCCTCTACAGTGTCCAGTCTATCAGGTCCTCTTCAGTGTCCAGTCTATCAGTTCCTCTACACTGTCCAGTCTATCAGGTCCTCTAAGGTGTCCAGTCTATCAGGTCCTCTACAGTGTCCAGTCTATCAGTTCCTCTACAGTGTCCAGTCTATCAGTTCCTCTACAGTGTCCAGTCTATCAGTTCCTCTACAGTGTCCAGTCTATCAGTTCCTCTACAGTGTCCAGTCTATCAGTTCCTCTACAGTGTCCAGTCTATCAGTTCCTCTACAGTGTCCAGTCTATCAGTTCCTCTACAGTGTCCAGTCTATCAGTTCCTCTACAGTGTCCAGTCTATCAGTTCCTCTACAGTGTCCAGTCTATCAGGTCCTCTACAGTGTCCAGTCTATCAGGTCCTCTACAGTGTCCAGTCTATCAGGTTCCTCTACAGTGTCCAGTCTATCAGGTCCTCTACAGTGTCCAGTCTATCAGTTCCTCTACAGTGTCCAGTCTATCAGTTCCTCTACAGTGTCCAGTCTATCAGGTCCTCTACAGTGTCCAGTCTATCAGTTCCTCTACAGTGTCCAGTCTATCAGGTCCTCTACAGTGTCCAGTCTATCAGGTTCCTCTACAGTGTCCAGTCTATCAGTTCCTCTACAGTGTCCAGTCTATCAGTTCCTCTACAGTGTCCAGTCTATCAGGTCCTCTACAGTGTCCAGTCTATCAGTTCCTCTACAGTGTCCAGTCTATCAGTTCCTCTACAGTGTCCAGTCTATCAGTTCCTCTACAGTGTCCAGTCTATCAGTTCCTCTACAGTGTCCAGTCTATCAGTTCCTCTACAGTGTCCAGTCTATCAGTTCCTCTACAGTGTCCAGTCTATCAGGTCCTCTACAGTGTCCAGTCTATCAGTTCCTCTACAGTGTCCAGTCTATCAGTTCCTCTACAGTGTCCAGTCTATCAGTTCCTCTACAGTGTCCAGTCTATCAGTGTCTTTACAATGTCCAGTCTATCAATTCCTCTACAGTGTCCAGTCTATCAGTTCCTCTACAGTGTCCAGTCTATCAGTTCCTCTACAGTGTCCAGTCTATCAGGTCCTCTACAGTGTCCAGTCTATCAGTTCCTCTACAGTGTCCAGTCTATCAGGTCCTCTACAGTGTCCAGTCTATCAGG
Organism: Coregonus clupeaformis; assembly: GCF_020615455.1. NCBI lineage: Eukaryota > Metazoa > Chordata > Actinopteri > Salmoniformes > Salmonidae > Coregonus > Coregonus clupeaformis. Next base: position 7,826,469 of record NC_059219.1, read on the forward strand.
TCCTCTACAGTGTCCAGTCTATCAGTTCCTCTACAGTGTCCAGTCTATCAGTTCCTCTACAGTGTCCAGTCTATCAGTTCCTCTACAGTGTCCAGTCTATCAGTTCCTCTACAGTGTCCAGTCTATCAGTTCCTCTACAGTGTCCAGTCTATCAGTTCCTCTACAGTGTCCAGTCTATCAGTTCCTCTACAGTGTCCAGTCTATCAGTTCCTCTACAGTGTCCAGTCTATCAGTTCCTCTACAGTGTCCAGTCTATCAGGTCCTCTACAGTGTCCAGTCTATCAGGTCCTCTACAGTGTCCAGTCTATCAGTTCCTCTACAGTGTCCAGTCTATCAGGTCCTCTACAGTGTCCAGTCTATCAGGTCCTCTACAGTGTCCAGTCTATCAGTTCCTCTACAGTGTCCAGTCTATCAGGTCCTCTACAGTGTCCAGTCTATCAGTTCCTCTACAGTGTCCAGTCTATCAGTTCCTCTACAGTGTCCAGTCTATCAGTTCCTCTACAGTGTCCAGTCTATCAGTTCCTCTACAGTGTCCAGTCTATCAGTTCCTCTACAGTGTCCAGTCTATCAGGTCCTCTACAGTGTCCAGTCTATCAGTTCCTCTACAGTGTCCAGTCTATCAGTTCCTCTACAGTGTCCAGTCTATCAGGTCCTCTACAGTGTCCAGTCTATCAGTTCCTCTACAGTGTCCAGTCTATCAGGTCCTCTACAGTGTCCAGTCTATCAGGTCCTCTACAGTGTCCAGTCTATCAGGTCCTCTACAGTGTCCAGTCTATCAGTTCCTCTACAGTGTCCAGTCTATCAGTTCCTCTACAGTGTCCAGTCTATCAGTTCCTCTACAGTGTCCAGTCTATCAGGTCCTCTACAGTGTCCAGTCTATCAGTTCCTCTACAGTGTCCAGTCTATCAGTTCCTCTACAGTGTCCAGTCTATCAGGTCCTCTACAGTGTCCAGTCTATCAGGTCCTCTACAGTGTCCAGTCTATCAGTTCCTCTACAGTGTCCAGTCTATCAGTTCCTCTACAGTGTCCAGTCTATCAGTTCCTCTACAGTGTCCAGTCTATCAGTTCCTCTACAGTGTCCAGTCTATCAGTTCCTCTACAGTGTCCAGTCTATCAGGTCCTCTACAGTGTCCAGTCTATCAGGTCCTCTACAGTGTCCAGTCTATCAGTTCCTCTACAGTGTCCAGTCTATCAGTTCCTCTACAGTGTCCAGTCTATCAGTTCCTCTACAGTGTCCAGTCTATCAGGTCCTCTACAGTGTCCAGTCTATCAGTTCCTCTACAGTGTCCAGTCTATCAGTTCCTCTACAGTGTCCAGTCTATCAGGTCCTCTACAGTGTCCAGTCTATCAGTTCCTCTACAGTGTCCAGTCTATCAGGTCCTCTACAGTGTCCAGTCTATCAGGTCCTCTACAGTGTCCAGTCTATCAGTTCCTCTACAGTGTCCAGTCTATCAGTTCCTCTACAGTGTCCAGTCTATCAGTTCCTCTACAGTGTCCAGTCTATCAGGTCCTCTACAGTGTCCAGTCTATCAGTTCCTCTACAGTGTCCAGTCTATCAGTTCCTCTACAGTGTCCAGTCTATCAGTTCCTCTACAGTGTCCAGTCTATCAGGTTCTCTACAGTGTCCAGTCTATCAGGTCCTCTACAGTGTCCAGTCTATCAGTTCCTCTACAGTGTCCAGTCTATCAGGTCCTCTACAGTGTCCAGTCTATCAGTTCCTCTACAGTGTCCAGTCTATCAGTTCCTCTACAGTGTCCAGTCTATCAGTCCCTCTACAGTGTCCAGTCTATCAGTTCCTCTACAGTGTCCAGTCTATCAGTTCCTCTACAGTGTCCAGTCTATCAGTTCCTCTACAGTGTCCAGTCTATCAGGTCCTCTACAGTGTCCAGTCTATCAGGTCCTCTACAGTGTCCAGTCTATCAGTTCCTCTACAGTGTCCAGTCTATCAGTTCCTCTACAGTGTCCAGTCTATCAGTTCCTCTACAGTGTCCAGTCTATCAGGTCCTCTACAGTGTCCAGTCTATCAGTTCCTCTACAGTGTCCAGTCTATCAGTTCCTCTACAGTGTCCAGTCTATCAGGTCCTCTACAGTGTCCAGTCTATCAGGTCCTCTACAGTGTCCAGTCTATCAGGTCCTCTAAGGTGTCCAGTCTATCAGGTCCTCTACAGTGTCCAGTCTATCAGTTCCTCTACAGTGTCCAGTCTATCAGTTCCTCTACAGTGTCCAGTCTATCAGTTCCTCTACAGTGTCCAGTCTATCAGGTCCTCTACAGTGTCCAGTCTATCAGTTCCTCTACAGTGTCCAGTCTATCAGTTCCTCTACAGTGTCCAGTCTATCAGTTCCTCTACAGTGTCCAGTCTATCAGTTCCTCTACAGTGTCCAGTCTATCAGGTCCTCTACAGTGTCCAGTCTATCAGTTCCTCTACAGTGTCCAGTCTATCAGGTCCTCTACAGTGTCCAGTCTATCAGGTCCTCTACAGTGTCCAGTCTATCAGTTCCTCTACAGTGTCCAGTCTATCAGTTCCTCTACAGTGTCCAGTCTATCAGTTCCTCTACAGTGTCCAGTCTATCAGTTCCTCTACAGTGTCCAGTCTATCAGTTCCTCTACAGTGTCCAGTCTATCAGGTCCTCTACAGTGTCCAGTCTATCAGTTCCTCTACAGTGTCCAGTCTATCAGTTCCTCTACAGTGTCCAGTCTATCAGTTCCTCTACAGTGTCCAGTCTATCAGTTCCTCTACAGTGTCCAGTCTATCAGTTCCTCTACAGTGTCCAGTCTATCAGTTCCTCTACAGTGTCCAGTCTATCAGGTCCTCTACAGTGTCCAGTCTATCAGTTCCTCTACAGTGTCCAGTCTATCATTTCCTCTACAGTGTCCAGTCTATCAGTTTCTCTACAGTGTCCAGTCTATCAGGTGCTCTACAGTGTCCAGTCTATCAGGTCCTCTACAGTGTCCAGTCTATCAGTTCCTCTACAGTGTCCAGTCTATCAGGTCCTCTACAGTGTCCAGTCTATCAGGTCCTCTACAGTGTCCAGTCTATCAGTTCCTCTACAGTGTCCAGTCTATCAGGTCCTCTACAGTGTCCAGTCTATCAGGTCCTCTACAGTGTCCAGTCTATCAGTGCCTCTACAGTGTCCAGTCTATCAGGTCCTCTACAGTGTCCAGTCTATCAGTTCCTCTACAGTGTCCAGTCTATCAGTTCCTCTACAGTGTCCAGTCTATCAGGTCCTCTACAGTGTCCAGTCTATCAGGTCCTCTACAGTGTCCAGTCTATCAGGTCCTCTACAGTGTCCAGTCTATCAGGTCCTCTACAGTGTCCAGTCTATCAGTTCCTCTACAGTGTCCAGTCTATCAGGTCCTCTACAGTGTCCAGTCTATCAGGTCCTCTACAGTGTCCAGTCTATCAGTTCCTCTACAGTGTCCAGTCTATCAGTTCCTCTACAGTGTCCAGTCTATCAGTTCCTCTACAGTGTCCAGTCTATCAGTTCCTCTACAGTGTCCAGTCTATCAGTTCCTCTACAGTGTCCAGTCTATCAGTTCCTCTACAGTGTCCAGTCTATCAGGTCCTCTACAGTGTCCAGTCTATCAGGTCCTCTACAGTGTCCAGTCTATCAGTTCCTCTACAGTGTCCAGTCTATCAGGTCCTCTACAGTGTCCAGTCTATCAGTTCCTCTACAGTGTCCAGTCTATCAGTTCCTCTACAGTGTCCAGTCTATCAGTTCCTCTACAGTGTCCAGTCTATCAGTTCCTCTACAGTGTCCAGTCTATCAGTTCCTCTACAGTGTCCAGTCTATCAGTTCCTCTACAGTGTCCAGTCTATCAGTTCCTCTACAGTGTCCAGTCTATCAGTTCCTCTACAGTGTCCAGTCTATCAGTTCCTCTACAGTGTCCAGTCTATCAGTTCCTCTACAGTGTCCAGTCTATCAGGTCCTCTACAGTGTCCAGTCTATCAGGTCCTCTACAGTGTCCAGTCTATCAGTTCCTCTACAGTGTCCAGTCTATCAGGTTCCTCTACAGTGTCCAGTCTATCAGTTCCTCTACAGTGTCCAGTCTATCAGGTCCTCTACAGTGTCCAGTCTATCAGGTCCTCTACAGTGTCCAGTCTATCAGTTCCTCTACAGTGTCCAGTCTATCAGTTCCTCTACAGTGTCCAGTCTATCAGGTCCTCTACAGTGTCCAGTCTATCAGTTCCTCTACAGTGTCCAGTCTATCAGGTCCTCTAAGGTGTCCAGTCTATCAGGTCCTCTACAGTGTCCAGTCTATCAGTTCCTCTACAGTGTCCAGTCTATCAGTTCCTCTACAGTGTCCAGTCTATCAGTTCCTCTACAGTGTCCAGTCTATCAGTTCCTATACAGTGTTCAGTCTATCAGGTCCTCTACAGTGTCCAGTCTATCAGTTCCTCTACATTGTCCAGTCTATCAGTTCCTCTACAGTGTCCAGTCTATCAGTTCCTCTACAGTGTCCAGTCTATCAGTTCCTCTACAGTGTCCAGTCTATCATGTCCTCTACAGTGTCCAGTCTATCAGTTCCTCTACAGTGTCCTGTCTATCAGTTCCTCTACAGTGTCCAGTCTATCAGGTCCTCTACAGTGTCCAGTCTATCAGTTCCTCTACAGTGTCCAGTCTATCAGGTCCTCTACAGTGTCCAGTCTATCAGTTCCTCTACAGTGTCCAGTCTATCAGTTCCTCTACAGTGTCCAGTCTATCAGGTTCCTCTACAGTGTCCAGTCTATCAGGTCCTCTACAGTGTCCAGTCTATCAGTTCCTCTACAGTGTCCAGTCTATCAGGTTCCTCTACAGTGTCCAGTCTATCAGTTCCTCTACAGTGTCCAGTCTATCAGTTCCTCTACAGTGTCCAGTCTATCAGTTCCTCTACAGTGTCCAGTCTATCAGTTCCTCTACAGTGTCCAGTCTATCAGTTCCTCTACAGTGTCCAGTCTATCAGTTCCTCTACAGTGTCCAGTCTATCAGTTCCTCTACAGTGTCCAGTCTATCAGTTCCTCTACAGTGTCCAGTCTATCAGGTCCTCTACAGTGTCCAGTCTATCAGGTCCTCTACAGTGTCCAGTCTATCAGTTCCTCTACAGTGTCCAGTCTATCAGTTCCTCTACAGTGTCCAGTCTATCAGGTCCTCTACAGTGTCCAGTCTATCAGGTCCTCTACAGTGTCCAGTCTATCAGTTCCTCTACAGTGTCCAGTCTATCAGTTCCTCTACAGTGTCCAGTCTATCAGTTTCCTCTACAGTGTCCAGTCTATCAGTTCCTCTACAGTGTCCAGTCTATCAGGTCCTCTACAGTGTCCAGTCTATCAGTTCCTCTACAGTGTCCAGTCTATCAGGTCCTCTACAGTGTCCAGTCTATCAGGTCCTCTACAGTGTCCAGTCTATCAGTTCCTCTACAGTGTCCAGTCTATCAGTTCCTCTACAGTGTCCAGTCTATCAGGTCCTCTACAGTGTCCAGTCTATCAGGTCCTCTACAGTGTCCAGTCTATCAGGTCCTCTACAGTGTCCAGTCTATCAGGTCCTCTACAGTGTCCAGTCTATCAGTTCCTCTACAGTGTCCAGTCTATCAGTTCCTCTACAGTGTCCAGTCTATCAGGTCCTCTACAGTGTCCAGTCTATCAGGTCCTCTACAGTGTCCAGTCTATCAGTTCCTCTACAGTGTCCAGTCTATCAGTTCCTCTACAGTGTCCAGTCTATCAGTTCCTCTACAGTGTCCAGTCTATCAGTTCCTCTACAGTGTCCAGTCTATCAGTTCCTCTACAGTGTCCAGTCTATCAGTTCCTCTACAGTGTCCAGTCTATCAGGTCCTCTACAGTGTCCAGTCTATCAGTTCCTCTACAGTGTCCAGTCTATCAGGTCCTCTACAGTGTCCAGTCTATCAGTTCCTCTACAGTGTCCAGTCTATCAGGTCCTCTACAGTGTCCAGTCTATCAGGTCCTCTACAGTGTCCAGTCTATCAGTTCCTCTACAGTGTCCAGTCTATCAGGTCCTCTACAGTGTCCAGTCTATCAGTTCCTCTACAGTGTCCAGTCTATCAGGTCCTCTACAGTGTCCAGTCTATCAGGTGCTCTACAGTGTCCGGTCTATCAGTTCCTCTACAGTGTCCAGTCTATCAGTTCCTCTACAGTGTCCAGTCTATCAGGTCCTCTACAGTGTCCAGTCTATCAGGTCCTCTACAGTGTCCAGTCTATCAGGTCCTCTACAGTGTCCAGTCTATCAGGTCCTCTACAGTGTCCAGTCTATCAGGTCCTCTACAGTGTCCAGTCTATCAGTTCCTCTACAGTGTCCAGTCTATCAGTTCCTCTACAGTGTCCAGTCTATCAGTTCCTCTACAGTGTCCAGTCTATCAGTTCCTCTACAGTGTCCAGTCTATCAGTTCCTCTACAGTGTCCAGTCTATCAGGTCCTCTACAGTGTCCAGTCTATCAGGTCCTCTACAGTGTCCAGTCTATCAGGTCCTCTACAGTGTCCAGTCTATCAGGTCCTCTACAGTGTCCAGTCTATCAGTTCCTCTACAGTGTCCAGTCTATCAGGTCCTCTACAGTGTCCAGTCTATCAGGTCCTCTACAGTGTCCAGTCTATCAGTTCCTCTACAGTGTCCAGTCTATCAGGTCCTCTACAGTGTCCAGTCTATCAGTTCCTCTACAGTGTCCAGTCTATCAGTACCTCTACAGTGTCCAGTCTATCAGGTTCTCTACAGTGTCCAGTCTATCAGGTCCTCTTCAGTGTCCAGTCTATCAGTCCCTCTACACTGTCCAGTCTATCAGGTCCTCTACGGTGTCCAGTCTATCAGTTCCTCTACAGTGTCCAGTCTATCAGTTCCTCTACAGTGTCCAGTCTATCAGTTCCTCTACAGTGTCCAGTCTATCAGTTCCTCTACAGTGTCCAGTCTATCAGTTCCTCTACAGTGTCCAGTCTATCAGTTCCTCTACAGTGTCCAGTCTATCAGGTCCTCTACAGTGTCCAGTCTATCAGTTCCTCTACAGTGTCCAGTCTATCAGTTCCTCTACAGTGTCCAGTCTATCAGTTCCTCTACAGTGTCCAGTCTATCAGTTCCTCTACAGTGTCCAGTCTATCAGTTCCTCTACAGTGTCCAGTCTATCAGTTCCTCTACAGTGTCCAGTCTATCAGGTCCTCTACAGTGTCCAGTCTATCAGGTCCTCTACAGTGTCCAGTCTATCAGTTCCTCTACAGTGTCCAGTCTATCAGGTCCTCTACAGTGTCCAGTCTATCAGTTCCTCTACAGTGTCCAGTCTATCAGTTCCTCTACAGTGTCCAGTCTATCAGGTCCTCTACAGTGTCCAGTCTATCAGTTCCTCTACAGTGTCCAGTCTATCAGGTCCTCTACAGTGTCCAGTCTATCAGGTCCTCTACAGTGTCCAGTCTATCAGTTCCTCTACAGTGTCCAGTCTATCAGTTCCTCTACAGTGTCCAGTCTATCAGGTCCTCTACAGTGTCCAGTCTATCAGGTCCTCTACAGTGTCCAGTCTATCAGGTCCTCTACAGTGTCCAGTCTATCAGGTCCTCTACAGTGTCCAGTCTATCAGGTCCTCTACAGTGTCCAGTCTATCAGTTCCTCTACAGTGTCCAGTCTATCAGGTCCTCTACAGTGTCCAGTCTATCAGGTCCTCTACAGTGTCCAGTCTATCAGTTCCTCTACAGTGTCCAGTCTATCAGTTCCTCTACAGTGTCCAGTCTATCAGGTCCTCTACAGTGTCCAGTCTATCAGGTCCTCTACAGTGTCCAGTCTATCAATTCTTCTACAGTGTCCAGTCTATCAGTTCCTCTACAGTGTCCAGTCTATCAGTTCCTCTACAGTGTCCAGTCTATCAGTTCCTATAGAGCAGGGGTGTCAAAGTCAAATGGACGGAGGGCCAAATAAAAAATTTAGCTACAAGCCGAGGGCCGGACTGTTCGAATGTTCATTGAAAATTTTTTAAATGACGCATATAGTCTAGTGAACCTAATTGAACCTACTGAAAACCTAACAAATATATTCCAATATGATCAGATAAATAAAGCAATATTTTCTTATGGCTCTGTCAGTAATCTTTAATTTTCAACAGACACAAAAGACAAATTTCTTTATATAAAAATCCCCATAACATGAACATTAAATGAAAGAAACGATTCAAGGCACCATCAGTAGCCTATATTTTCTATTTTAGCAAAAGTGGGCTAAATTTACTTCAAAGAAAAAAACAATAATAGCAATTTTCTATCATCCACTCAACTGAAATATTTTTTAAAATATAATTGGATTGAAATACAATAAAATAAAGTGCAAAAATCTATTAATCAAAAACAACACTTTGTTTAAGGAGAAGTAACATGCAGTGAAAACAAATATTAAACTTTAACTTTTAAACTTGAACTGAGTAAAAACTCTAAATATGTGATTGCACAGTAATGTTCACTTGTTTGAGGTTGAGGGTGATACTTGGTGGTGTCCCATCTTTTCCACAAGTTCATCAATGTTCGGAGAAGGCTCTGAGCTGAGGAAATCCTCAGAATTGAGTGGAGGTGTTCAGCAGTAAGTCGACTTCTGTGTGATGTTTTGTTCAGGTTCATCAAAGAAAACAGTTGTTCACACAGGTATGTGCTGCCAAACATAGACAACGTTTGAGCAGCCTGGATGCGCAGCTGGGGCATTGTAGTCGGGAGGAAACGGGCGAACTCCGCAGCACCCACTGCCGCATATTTTGCCCTCAGTGCATCATTGCATTGGAGGTCAATCAACTCCATTTGGAGGTTTGGTGGTGGAGCTTTCACGTTTTTTGAACAGAGCCTGTCGAGATTTGAGGCCTCGCTTTTAATTCCTCTGCCTTTTGTAGCCTTTTGTTCCATGTCCATATTCTTGTTTTTGTCCGCGTGTTTCGCTTTCATAATGTCGTCTCAGATTATACTTTTCAGTACCGCCACACTTTCTCCACACAGAAGACACACAGGTTTTCCAGCTACCTCCGTGAACATATACTCCGACTCCCACCTTGTTTGAAACCCCGGTTCTCAGTGTCCACCTTCCGTTTTGCCATTTTTGATGGGTATCTGAAAGTTAATTTTACTGTGATGCTGACGACTGCTGTGTAATAAATATTGAAATGAAGCAGCCTACTGCTCGGTGCATCACCCGTTGCATTGTGGGAAATGTAGTATTGGTGCGTGTAAAAGATCTGCTGGGCTGCCGGCTTGCTGCGTCTGCGGCGGTTCTAATAATAAATCAAGATCATCCCAGGGCCGGAGAAACCTTCTCGCGGGCCGGATGTGGCCCGCGGGCCTTGACTCTGACATATGTGCTATAGAGTGTCCAGTCTATCAGTTCCTCTACAGTGTCCAGTCTATCAGTTCCTCTACACTGTCCAGTCTATCAGGTCCTCTAAGGTGTCCAGTCTATCAGGTCCTCTACAGTGTCCAGTCTATCAGTTCCTCTACAGTGTCCAGTCTATCAGTTCCTCTACAGTGTCCAGTCTATCAGTTCCTCTACAGTGTCCAGTCTATCAGTTCCTATAGAGTGTCCAGTCTATCAGTTCCTCTACAGTGTCCAGTCTATCAGTTCCTCTACAGTGTCCAGTCTATCAGTTCCTCTACAGTGTCCAGTCTATCAGTTCCTCTACAGTGTCCAGTCTATCAGTTCCTCTACAGTGTCCAGTCTATCAGTTCCTCTACAGTGTCCAGTCTATCAGGTCCTCTACAGTGTCCAGTCTATCAGGTCCTCTACAGTGTCCAGTCTATCAGGTCCTCTACAGTGTCCAGTCTATCAGGTCCTCTACAGTGTCCAGTCTATCAGTTCCTCTACAGTGTTCCGTCTATCAGGGCCTCTACAGTGTCCAGTCTATCAGTTTCTCTACAGTGTCCAGTCTATCAGTTCCTCTACAGTGTCCAGTCTATCAGGTTCTCTACAGTGTCCAGTCTATCAGGTCCTCTACAGTGTCCAGTCTATCAGTACCTCTACAGTGTCCAGTCTATCAGGTCCTCTACAGTGTCCAGTCTATCAGTTCCTCTACAGTGTACAGTCTATCAGTTCCTCTACAGTGTCCAGTCTATCAGTCCCTCTACAGTGTCCAGTCTATCAGTTCCTCTACAGTGTCCAGTCTATCAGTTCCTCTACAGTGTCCAGTCTATCAGTTCCTCTACAGTGTCCAGTCTATCAGGTCCTCTACAGTGTCCAGTCTATCAGGTCCTCTACAGTGTCCAGTCTATCAGTTCCTCTACAGTGTCCAGTCTATCAGTTCCTCTACAGTGTCCAGTCTATCAGGTCCTCTACAGTGTCCAGTCTATCATGTCCTCTACAGTGTCCAGTCTGTCAGTTCCTCTACAGTGTCCAGTCTATCAGTTCCTCTACAGTGTCCAGTCTATCAGTCCTCTACAGTGTCCAGTCTATCAGTTCCTCTACAGTGTCCAGTCTATCAGTCCCTCTACAGTGTCCAGTCTATCAGTTCCTCTACAGTGTCCAGTCTATCAGTTCCTCTACAGTGTCCAGTCTATCAGTTCCTCTACAGTGTCCAGTCTATCAGTCCCTCTACAGTGTCCAGTCTATCAGGTCCTCTACAGTGTCCAGTCTATCAGGTTCCTCTACAGTGTCCAGTCTATCAGGTCCTCTACAGTGTCCAGTCTATCAGTCCTCTACAGTGTCCAGTCTATCAGGTCCTCTACAGTGTCCAGTCTATCAGGTCCTCTACAGTGTCCAGTCTATCAGTTCCTCTACAGTGTCCAGTCTATCAGTTCCTCTACAGTGTCCAGTCTATCAGGTCCTCTACAGTGTCCAGTCTATCAGTTCCTCTACAGTGTCCAGTCTATCAGTTCCTCTACAGTGTCCAGTCTATCAGTTCCTCTACAGTGTCCAGTCTATCAGGTCCTCTACAGTGTCCAGTCTATCAGGTCCTCTACAGTGTCCAGTCTATCAGTTCCTCTACAGTGTCCAGTCTATCAGGTCCTCTAAGGTGTCCAGTCTATCAGGTCCTCTACAGTGTCCAGTCTATCAGTTCCTCTACAGTGTCCAGTCTATCAGTTCCTCTACAGTGTCCAGTCTATCAGGTCCTCTACAGTGTCCAGTCTATCAGTTCCTCTACAGTGTCCAGTCTATCAGGTCCTCTACAGTGTCCAGTCTATCAGTTCCTCTACAGTGTCCAGTCTATCAGGTCCTCTACAGTGTCCAGTCTATCAGTTCCTCTACAGTGTCCAGTCTATCAGTTCCTCTACAGTGTCCAGTCTATCAGGTCCTCTACAGTGTCCAGTCTATCAGGTCCTCTACAGTGTCCAGTCTATCAGTTCCTCTACAGTGTCCAGTCTATCAGGTCCTCTACAGTGTCCAGTCTATCAGGTCCTCTACAGTGTCCAGTCTATCAGGTCCTCTACAGTGTCCAGTCTATCAGTTCCTCTACAGTGTCCAGTCTATCAGTTCCTCTACAGTGTCCAGTCTATCAGGTCCTCTACAGTGTCCAGTCTATCAGTTCCTCTACAGTGTCCAGTCTATCAGTTCCTCTACAGTGTCCAGTCTATCAGTCCCTCTACAGTGTCCAGTCTATCAGTTCCTCTACAGTGTCCAGTCTATCAGTTCCTCTACAGTGTCCAGTCTATCAGTTCCTCTACAGTGTCCAGTCTATCAGTCCCTCTACAGTGTCCAGTCTATCAGTTTCCTCTACAGTGTCCAGTCTATCAGTTCCTCTACAGTGTCCAGTCTATCAGGTCCTCTACAGTGTCCAGTCTATCAGGTCCTCTACAGTGTCCAGTCTATCAGTTCCTCTACAGTGTCCAGTCTATCAGTTCCTCTACAGTGTCCAGTCTATCAGTTCCTCTACAGTGTCCAGTCTATCAGGTCCTCTACAGTGTCCAGTCTATCAGGTCCTCTACAGTGTCCAGTCTATCAGTTCCTCTACAGTGTCCAGTCTATCAGTTCCCTCTACAGTGTCCAGTCTATCAGTTCCTCTACAGTGTCCAGTCTATCAGTTCCTCTACAGTGTCCAGTCTATCAGTTCCTCTACAGTGTCCAGTCTATCAGTTCCTCTACAGTGTCCAGTCTATCAGTTCCTCTACAGTGTCCAGTCTATCAGGTCCTCTACAGTGTCCAGTCTATCAGTTCCTCTACAGTGTCCAGTCTATCCAGTTCCTCTACAGTGTCCAGTCTATCAGGTGCCTCTACAGTGTCCAGTCTATCAGTTCCTCTACAGTGTCCAGTCTATCAGGTCCTCTACAGTGTCCAGTCTATCAGGTCCTCTACAGTGTCCAGTCTATCAGTTCCTCTACAGTGTCCAGTCTATCAGTTCCTCTACAGTGTCCAGTCTATCAGGTCCTCTACAGTGTCCAGTCTATCAGTCCCTCTACAGTGTCCAGTCTATCAGTTCCTCTACAGTGTCCAGTCTATCAGTTCCTCTACAGTGTCCAGTCTATCAGTTCCTCTACAGTGTCCAGTCTATCAGGTCCTCTACAGTGTCCAGTCTATCAGGTCCTCTACAGTGTCCAGTCTATCAGTTCCTCTACAGTGTCCAGTCTATCAGTTCCTCTACAGTGTCCAGTCTATCAGTTCCTCTACAGTGTCCAGTCTATCAGTTCCTCTACAGTGTCCAGTCTATCAGTTCCTCTACAGTGTCCAGTCTATCAGTCCTCTACAGTGTCCAGTCTATCAGTTCCTCTACAGTGTCCAGTCTATCAGTTCCTCTACAGTGTCCAGTCTATCAGTTCCTCTACAGTGTCCAGTCTATCAGTTCCTCTACAGTGTCCAGTCTATCAGGTCCTCTACAGTGTCCAGTCTATCAGGTCCTCTACAGTGTCCAGTCTATCAGTTCCTCTACAGTGTCCAGTCTATCAGTTCCTCTACAGTGTCCAGTCTATCAGTTCCTCTACAGTGTCCAGTCTATCAGTTCCTCTACAGTGTCCAGTCTATCAGTTCCTCTACAGTGTCCAGTCTATCAGTTCCTCTACAGTGTCCAGTCTATCAGTTCCTCTACAGTGTCCAGTCTATCAGTCCCTCTACAGTGTCCAGTCTATCAGTTCCTCTACAGTGTCCAGTCTATCAGTTCCTCTACAGTGTCCAGTCTATCAGTTCCTCTACAGTGTCCAGTCTATCAGGTCCTCTACAGTGTCCAGTCTATCAGTTCCTCTACAGTGTCCAGTCTATCAGTTCCTCTACAGTGTCCAGTCTATCAGGTCCTCTACAGTGTCCAGTCTATCAGGTCCTCTACAGTGTCCAGTCTATCAGGTCCTCTACAGTGTCCAGTCTATCAGTTCCTCTACAGTGTCCAGTCTATCAGTTCCTCTACAGTGTCCAGTCTATCAGGTCCTCTACAGTGTCCAGTCTATCAGGTCCTCTACAGTGTCCAGTCTATCAGTTCCTCTACAGTGTCCAGTCTATCAGGTCCTCTACAGTGTCCAGTCTATCAGTCCCTCTACAGTGTCCAGTCTATCAGTTCCTCTACAGTGTCCAGTCTATCAGGTCCTCTACAGTGTCCAGTCTATCAGTTCCTCTACAGTGTCCAGTCTATCAGTTCCTCTACAGTGTCCAGTATATAAGTTCCTCTACAGTGTCCAGTCTATCAGTTCCTCTACAGTGTCCAGTCTATCAGGTCCTCTACAGTGTCCAGTCTATCAGTTCCTCTACAGTGTCCAGTCTATCAGTTCCTCTACAGTGTCCAGTCTATCAGGTCCTCTACAGTGTCCAGTCTATCAGGTCCTCTACAGTGTCCAGTCTATCAGTCCCTCTACAGTGTCCAGTCTATCAGTTCCTCTACAGTGTCCAGTCTATCAGTCCTCTACAGTGTCCAGTCTATCAGTTCCTCTACAGTGTCCAGTCTATCAGTTCCTCTACAGTGTCCAGTCTATCAGTTCCTCTACAGTGTCCAGTCTATCAGGTCATCTACAGTGTCCAGTCTATCAGGTCCTCTACAGTGTCCAGTCTATCAGTTCCTCTACAGTGTCCAGTCTATCAGGTCCTCTACAGTGTCCAGTCTATCAGTTCCTCTACAGTGTCCAGTCTATCAGGTCCTCTACAGTGTCCAGTCTATCAGGACCTCTACAGTGTCCAGTCTATCAGGTCCCTCTACAGTGTCCAGTCTATCAGGTCCTCTACAGTGTCCAGTCTATCAGTTCCTCTACAGTGTCCAGTCTATCAGTCCCTCTACAGTGTCCAGTCTATCAGTTCCTCTACAGTGTCCAGTCTATCAGTTCCTCTACAGTGTCCAGTCTATCAGGTCCTCTACAGTGTCCAGTCTATCAGGTCCTCTACAGTGTCCAGTCTATCAGGTCCTCTATTCTTCACAGCTCCACAGTGGTTTGCAGGGTCATTGATTGGGCTGACTGACTCCCTGACCTGAGATACATGTTTTGACAGGCTGCTCCTGCAGTCACAAATCAGCTGGCGACACCTTTTAATTGTAACTGTCTTGCTGTTGTTTTAATATCCTGTCTAGATGTCTAAATGTTTGCACACATGACTGTAAATCGCTTTGGATTAAAGCATCTGCTATATGGCATATTATTATTATTATTATTATTATTATAGACGTTGATGTAATACACTTACTAGCGGGCAGGCCCCAGCAAGAATCAATTAAGCATAGAATTCCCCTTTTGTTAAAACCCAGTCTTGTTTTAATGATGCATGAAGAAATATTCAAGCATCGACATTTTACTGTCAGGTTTCCTTCGAAAAATCAATGAAGATAATACAGCTTTGACCCAGTTCTCCAGTTAATGCTTTTTAGGAATGTAATATGATTTACTGTCAGCCCTCTAATTCTCTGCATCGCATGCCATTAGCTGGTGCTGTTTCAGAGAGCCATACCACGGTCACTTCTAGGAAGACCTGCTAGATCAACTGGGAGGGATTGGTGGGCAGTGTAAGCACAGGGCTCCAGGGCTCCAAGCCTCCAGGGCTCCAGGCCTCCAGGGATCCAGGGCTCCAGGCCTCCAGGGCTCCAGGCCTCCAGGGCTCCAGGCCTCCAGGGATCCAGGGCTCCAGGGCTCCAGAGCTCCAGGGCTCCAGGGCTCCAGGGCTCCAGGACTCCAGGGCTCCAGGGCTTCAGGGATCCAGGGCTCCAAGCCTCCAGGGCTCCAGGCCTCCAGGGCTCCAGGCCTCCAGGGGTCCAGGGCTCCAGGGATCCAAGCCTCCAGGGCTCCAGGCCTCCAGGGCTCCAGGGCTCCAAGCCTCCAGGGGGCCTGCAGGGCTCCAGGGCTCCAGGGCTCCAGGGCTCCTGGCCTGGGTCCAGGGCTCCAGGTCCCAGGCCGGGATCCAGGGCTCCAGGACTTCCCAGGATCCAGGGCTCCAGGGTTCCAGGGCTCCAGGGCTCCAGGGATCCAGGGCTCCAGGGCTCCAGGGTTCCAGGGCATAGCACCACTCTTCTCTGTTCTGTTATTCTACCTCAACAAGACAGAGTGGCCACAACATTACATATCAGTCATTATCATTAGTCGTTATCATCAGTCATTATCATGGGCATCCAAAGGGCAGTTTATCCTCGTTGTCATGGATACTGTATTATCTGTATGGTCTTCCAGTCTTTTAGGGACATTTAACCCAGGTGCTTTATGGGCAATATCCCAGTGGTCTCTGGAAAGCATTTTTCTCCTCTCAGCTTCTGCATATCGTAGTCACATCATGTGTTGGTTTACGGTGTTCTGGAGAAAAGGAAACGTTTAGCAAACACGTGTAGGATACAGTATGTTTAATCAATGACTATATTAAGGATTATATCAGAATAACATAATTAGCATACCATACTTTTAACTTCAGGAGTGGTTCCCTCTTGTTCCAAGTCATGCCAGTGTTTATCTTCCCAGTTGAACACAAACGTATTCTCTTTTAGATGATGCTATGCAAATACAGGTCAATTCAGAACAAAGAACTCTGTTTATGTCTCTGCTGTCTTCAGACAGTTTCTAAGGAAGTCTTCTGAGAATAAGGTCTGTGGCCTCCACATTTTCATCCCAGATATGACACCAGGAGACAGCGAGGACGATGTAAAAGCAGTGAGATGGTACCGAGATGGAAACAGCTACAACTGCACAATTAAAAACCAAAAGACATAGAATCAAATAAATGAGTCAACCCACAGCGTAGAGTGAACGAAAAATTATTTTCCCTGGGCTTGAGGACCATTGGCTTCTTCATAGTGGAAATGGTCAACCTGTTTTACACTGTATATGCTTCCATAAGAACTATGACACTCTTAAGACAGTCTTTGTTCTCTAACTAATTGTAGTGTATTAATGTAGAGTAAGTACTAATTGTGATGTATTAATGTAGAGTCAGTACTAATTGTGATGTATTAATGTAGAGTCAGTACTAATTGTGGTCTATTAATGTATAGTCAGTACTAATTTTAGTGTATTAATGTAGAGTCAGTACTAATTGTGATGTATTAATGTAGAGTCAGTACTTATTGTGATGTATTAATGTATAGTCAGTACTAATTGTGATGTATTAATGTAGAGTCAGTACTAATTGTGATGTATTAATGTATAGTCAGTACTAATTGTAGTGTATTAATGTAGAGTCAGTACTAATTGTAGTGTATTCATGTAGAGTCAGTACTAATTGTGATGTATTAATGTAGAGTCAGTACTTATTGTGATGTATTAATGTATAGTCAGTACTAATTGTGATGTATTAATGTATAGTCAATACTAATTGTGATGTATTAATGTAGAGTCAGTACTAATTATAGTGTATTAATGTACAGTCAGTACTAAGTGTAGTGTATTAATGTAGAGTCAGTACTAATTGTGATGTATTAATGCATAGTCAGTACTAATTGTGATGTATTAATGTATAGTCAGTACTAATTGTGATGTATTAATGTAGAGTCAGTACTAATTGTAGTGTATTAATGTAGAGTCAGTACTAATTGTAGTGTATTAATGTAGAGTCAGTACTAATTGGGATGTATTAATGTAGAGTCAGTACTAATTGAGATGTATTAATGTAGAGTCAGTACTAATTATTGTGTATTCATATAGAGTCAGTACTAATTGTAGTGTATTAATGTAGAGTCAGTACTAATTGTGATGTATTAATGTAGAGTCAGTACTAATTGTGATGTATTCAGGTAGAGTCAGTACTACTTTTGATGTATTAATGTAGAGCCAGTACTAGTTGTGGTGTATTAATGTAGAGTCAGTACTAATTGTGGTGTATTAATGTAGAGTCAGTACTAATTTTGGTGTATTAATGTAGAGTCAGTACTAATTGTGGTGTATTAATGTAGAGTCAGTACTAATTGTGATGTTTTTAATGTAGAGTCAGTACTAATTGTGGTGTATTAATGTAGAGTCAGTACTAATTGTGGTGTATTAATGTAGAGTCATACTATTGTGTGTATAAATGTAGAGTCAGTACTAATTGTGATGTATTAATGTAGAGTCGGTACTAATTGTGATGTATTAATGTAGTCAGTACTAATTGTGATGTATTAATGTAGAGTCAGTATAATTGTGTTGTATTAATGTATAGTCAGTACTAATTGTGGTGTATTAATGTAGAGTCAGTACTAATTGTGGGGAGTAGTGTATTAATGTAGAGTCAGTACTAAGTGTGATGTATTCAAGTAGAGTCAGTACTAATTATGATGTATTAATGTAGAGTCAGTACTAATTGTAGTTTATTAATGTAGAGTCAGTACTAATTGTGATGTATTAATGTAGAGTCAGTACTAATTGTGATGTATTAATGTAGTCAGTACTAATTGGGATGTATTAATGTAGAGTCAGTGCTAATTGTAGTGTATTAATGTAGAGTCAGTACTAATTGTGGTGTATTAATGTATGGTCGGTACTAATGTGGTGTATTAATGTAGAGTCAGTACTAATTGTGGCGTATTAATGTAATTGTAGTGTATTAATGTAGAGTCAGTACTAATTGTGATGTATTAATGTAGAGTCAGTACTAATTATGATGTATTAATGTAGAGTCAGTACTAATTGTAGTGTTTTAACATAGAGTCAGTACTACTTGTGATGTATTAATTTTAGAGTCAGTACTAATTGTGGTGTATTAATGTAGAGTCAGTACTAATTGTGATGTATTAATGTAGAGTCAGTACTAATTATTGCGTATTAATGTAGAGTCAGTACTAATTGTATTGTATTAATGTAGTGTCAGTACTAATTGTGTTGTATTAATGTAGAGTCAGTACTAATTGTGTTGTATTAATATAGAGTCAGTACTAATTGTGATGTATTAATGTAGAGTCAGTACTAATTGAAGTGTATTAATGTAGAGTCAGTACTAATTGTGGTGTATTAATGTAGAGTCAGTACTAATTGTGGCGTATTAATGTAGAGTCAGTCCTAATTGTGGCGTATTCATGTAATTGTAGTTTATTAATGTAGAGTCAGTACTAATTGTGATGTATTCATGTAGAGTCAGTACTAATTATGATGTATTAATGTAGAGTCAGTACTAATTGTAGTGTATTAATGTAGAGTCAGTACTAATTGTGATGTATTAATGTAGAGTCAGTACTAATTGTGATGTATTAATGTAGTCAGTACTAATTGGGATGTATTAATGTAGAGTCAGTGCTAATTGTGGTGTATTAATGTATAGTCAGTACTAAATGTGGTGTATTAATGTAGAGTCAGTACTAATTGTGGCGTATTAATGTAATTGTAGTGTATTAATGTAGAGTCAGTACTAATTGTGATGTATTAATGTAGAGTCAGTACTAATTATGATGTATTAATGTAGAGTCAGTACTAATTGTAGTGTTTTAATGTAGAGTCAGTACTACTTGTGATGTATTAATGTAGAGTCAGTACTAATTGTGGTGTATTAATGTAGAGTCAGTACTAATTGTGATGTATTAATGTAGAGTCAGTACTAATTATTGCGTATTAATGTAGAGTCAGTACTAATTGTATTGTATTAATGTAGTGTCAGTACTAATTGTGTTGTAATAATATAGAGTCAGTACTAATTGTGTTGTATTAATGTAGAGTCAGTACTAATTGTGTTGTAATAATATAGAGTCAGTACTAATTGTGATGTATTAATGTAGAGTCAGTACTAATTGTAGTGTATTAATGTAGAGTCAGTCCTAATTGTGGTGTATTAATGTATGGTCAGTACTAATTGTGGCGTATTAATGTAATTGTACTGTAATAATGTAGAGTCAGTACTAATTGTGATGTATTAATGTAGAGTCAGTACTAATTGTGATGTATTAATGTAGAGTCAGTACTAATTGTGATGTATTAATGTAGAGTCAGTACTAATTGTGGTGTATTAATGTAGAGTCAGTACTAATTATTGTGTATAAATATAGAGTCAGTACTAATTGTGTTGTATTAATGTAGAGTCGGTACTAATTGTGATGTATTAATGTAGTCAGTACTAATTGTGATGTATTAATGTAGAGTCAGTGGTAATTGTTTTGTATTAATGTATAGTCAGTACTAATTGTGGTGTATTAATGTAGAGTCAGTACTAATTGTGGCGTATTAATGTAATTGTAGTGTATTAATGTAGAGTCAGTACTAAGTGTGATGTATTCAAGTAGAGTCAGTACTAATTATGATGTATTAATGTAGAGTCAGTACTAATTGTAGTTTATT
Source organism: Coregonus clupeaformis (assembly GCF_020615455.1). Lineage (NCBI taxonomy): Eukaryota > Metazoa > Chordata > Actinopteri > Salmoniformes > Salmonidae > Coregonus > Coregonus clupeaformis. Next base: position 7,846,010 of record NC_059219.1, read on the forward strand.
AATGTAGAGTCAGTACTAATTGTGATGTATTAATGTAGAGTCAGTACTAATTGTGATGTATTAATGTAGTCAGTACTAATTGGGATGTATTAATGTAGAGTCAGTGCTAATTGTAGTGTATTAATGTAGAGTCAGTACTAATTGTGATGTATTAATGTATGGTCAGTACTAAATGTGGTGTATTAATGTAGAGTCAGTACTAATTGTGGCGTATTAATGTAATTGTAGTGTATTAATGTAGAGTCAGTACTAATTGTGATGTATTAATGTAGAGTCAGTACTAATTATGATGTATTAATGTAGAGTCAGTACTAATTGTAGTGTTTTAACATAGAGTCAGTACTACTTGTGATGTATTAATTTTAGAGTCAGTACTAATTGTGGTGTATTAATGTAGAGTCAGTACTAATTGTGATGTATTAATGTAGAGTCAGTACTAATTATTGCGTATTAATGTAGAGTCAGTACTAATTGTGATGTATTAATGTAGAGTCAGTACTAATTGTGATGTATTAATGTAGTCAGTACTAATTGGGATGTATTAATGTAGAGTCAGTGCTAATTGTAGTGTATTAATGTAGAGTCAGTACTAATTGTGATGTATTAATGTATGGTCAGTACTAAATGTGGTGTATTAATGTAGAGTCAGTACTAATTGTGGCGTATTAATGTAATTGTAGTGTATTAATGTAGAGTCAGTACTAATTGTGATGTATTAATGTAGAGTCAGTACTAATTATGATGTATTAATGTAGAGTCAGTACTAATTGTAGTGTTTTAAATGTAGAGTCAGTACTACTTGTGATGTATTAATTTTAGAGTCAGTACTAAGTGGTGTATTAATGTAGAGTCAGTACTAATTGTGATGTATTAATGTAGAGTCAGTACTAATTATTGCGTATTAATGTAGAGTCAGTACTAATTGTATTGTATTAATGTAGTGTCAGTACTAATTGTGTTGTATTAATGTAGAGTCAGTACTAATTGTGTTGTATTAATATAGAGTCAGTACTAATTGTGATGTATTAATGTAGAGTCAGTACTAATTGTAGTGTATTAATGTAGAGTCAGTACTAATTGTGGTGTATTAATGTAGAGTCAGTACTAATTGTGGCGTATTAATGTAGAGTCAGTCCTAATTGTGGCGTATTCATGTAATTGTAGTTTATTAATGTAGAGTCAGTACTAATTGTGATGTATTCATGTAGAGTCAGTACTAATTATGATGTATTAATGTAGAGTCAGTACTAATTGTAGTGTATTAATGTAGAGTCAGTACTAATTGTGATGTATTAATGTAGAGTCAGTACTAATTGTGATGTATTAATGTAGTCAGTACTAATTGGGATGTATTAATGTAGAGTCAGTGCTAATTGTGGTGTATTAATGTATAGTCAGTACTAAATGTGGTGTATTAATGTAGAGTCAGTACTAATTTTGGCGTATTAATGTAATTGTAGTGTATTAATGTAGAGTCAGTACTAATTGTGATGTATTAATGTAGAGTCAGTACTAATTATGATGTATTAATGTAGAGTCAGTACTAATTGTAGTGTTTTAACGTAGAGTCAGTACTACTTGTGATGTATTAATGTAGAGTCAGTACTAATTGTGGTGTATTAATGTAGAGTCAGTACTAATTGTGATGTATTAATGTAGAGTCAGTACTAATTATTGCGTATTAATGTAGAGTCAGTACTAATTGTATTGTATTAATGTAGTGTCAGTACTAATTGTGTTGTAATAATATAGAGTCAGTACTAATTGTGTTGTATTAATGTAGAGTCAGTACTAATTATGATGTATTAATGTAGAGTCAGTACTAATTGTAATGTTTTAACATAGAGTCAGTACTACTTGTGATGTATTAATTTTAGAGTCAGTACTAATTGTGGTGTATTAATGTAGAGTCAGTACTAATTGTGATGTATTAATGTAGAGACAGTACTAATTGTGCGTATTAATGTAGAGTCAGTACTAATTGTATTGTATTAATGTAGTGTCAGTACTAATTGTGTTGTATTCATGTAGAGTCAGTACTAATTGTGATGTATTAATATAGAGTCAGTACTAATTGTGATGTATTAATGTAGAGTCAGTACTAATTGTAGTGTATTAATGTACAGTCAGTACTAATTGTAGTGTATTAATTTAGAGTCAGTACTAATTGTGTTTTATTAATGTAGAGTCAGTCCTAATTGTGGCGTATTCATGTATAATTGTGGTTTATTAATGTAGAGTCAGTACTAATTGTGATGTATTCATGTAGAGTCAGTACTAATTATGATGTATTAATGTAGAGTCAGTACTAATTGTAGTGTATTAATGTAGAGTCAGTACTAATTGTGATATATTAATGTAGAGTCAGTACTAATTGTGATGTATTAATGTAGTCAGTACTAATTGGGATGTATTAATGTAGAGTCAGTGCTAATTGTGGTGTATTAATGTATAGTCAGTACTAAATGTGGTGTATTAATGTAGAGTCAGTACTAATTGTGCGTATTAATGTATTGTAGTGTATTAATGTAGAGTCAGTACTAATTGTGATGTATTAATGTAGAGTCAGTACTAATTATGATGTATTAATGTAGAGTCAGTACTAATTGTAGTGTTTTAATGTAGAGTCAGTACTACTTGTGATGTATTAATGTAGAGTCAGTACTAATTGTGGTGTATTAATGTAGAGTCAGTACTAATTGTGATGTATTAATGTAGAGTCAGTACTAATTATTGCGTATTAATGTAGAGTCAGTACTAATTGTATTGTATTAATGTAGTGTCAGTACTAATTGTGTTGTAATAATATAGAGTCAGTACTAATTGTGTTGTATTAATGTAGAGTCAGTACTAATTGTGTTGTAATAATATAGAGTCAGTACTAATTGTGATGTATTAATGTAGAGTCAGTACTAATTGTAGTGTATTAATGTAGAGTCAGTCCTAATTGTGGTGTATTAATGTATGGTCAGTACTAATTGTGGCGTATTAATGTAATTGTAGTGTAATAATGTAGAGTCAGTACTAATTGTGATGTATTAATGTAGAGTCAGTACTAATTGTGATGTATTAATGTAGAGTCAGTACTAATTGTGATGTATTAATGTAGAGTCAGTACTAATTGTGGTGTTTTAATGTAGAGTCAGTACTAATTGTGATGTATTAATGTAGAGTCCGTCCCTAATTGTGTTGTATTAATGTAGAGTCAGTACTAATTGTGGCGTATCAATGTAATTGTAGTGTATTAATGTAGAGTCAGTACTAATTGTGGTGTATTCATGTAGAGTCAGTACTAATTGTGGTGTTTTAATGTAGAGTCAGTACTAATTGTGATGTATTAATGTAGAGTCCGTCCTAATTGTGTTGTATTAATGTAGAGTCAGTACTAATTGTGGCGTATTAATGTAATTGTAGTGTATTAATGTAGAGTCAGTACTAATTGTGATGTATTAATGTAGAGTCAGTTTCTAATTGTGATGTATAAATGTAAAGTCAGTACTAATTGTGATGTATTAATGTAGAGTCAGTACTAATTGTAATGTATTACTGTAGAGTCAGTACTAATTGTGATGTATTAATGTAGAGTCAGTACTAATTGTAGTGTATTAATGTAGAGTCAGTACTAATTGTGATGTGTTAATGGGAGATTCAGTACTAATTGTGATGTATTAATGTAGAGCTGTACTAATTGTGATGTATTAATGTAGAGCCAGTACTAGTTGTGGTGTATTGATGTAGAGTCAGTACTTATTGTGATGTATTAACGTAGAGTCAGTAGTAAATGTGGTATACTAATGTAGAGTCAGTACTAATTGTGGTGTATTAATGTAGAGTCAGTACTAATTATTGTGTATTAATGTAGAGTCAGTACTAATTGTGATGTATTAATGTAGAGTCAGTACTAATAGTGTATTAATGTAGAGTCAGTACTAATTGTGATGTATTAATGTAGTCAGTACTAATTTGTGATGTATTAATGTAGAGTCAGTGCTAATTATTGTGTATTAATGTATAGTCAAATCAAATCAAATCAAATCAAATTTTATTGGTCACATGCGCCCGAATACAACAGGTGCAGACATCACAGTGAAATGCTTACTTACAGCCCTTAACCAACAGTGCATTTATTTTACAAAAAAGTAAAAATAAAATAACAACAAAAAAGTGTTGAGAAAAGAGCAGAAGTAAAATAAAGTGACAGTAGGGAGGCTATATATACAGGGGTGTACACGTTGCAGAGTCAATGCGGGGGCACCGGCTAGTTGAGGTAGTTGAGGTAATATGTACATGTGGGTAGAGTTAAAGTGACTATGCATAAATAATTAACAGAGTAGCAGCAGCGTAAAAAGGATGGGGTGGGGGGGCAGTGCAAATAGTCCGGGTAGCCATGATTAGCTGTTCAGGAGTCTTATGGCTTGGGGTAGAAGCTGTTGAGAAGTCTTTTGGACCTAGACTTGGCACTCCGGTACCGCTTGCCGTGCGGTAGCAGAGAGAACAGTCTATGACTAGGGTGGCTGGAGTCTTTGACAATTCTGAGTGCCTTCCTCTGACACCGCCTGGTATAGAGGTCCTGGATGGCAGGGAGCTTGGCCCCAGTGATGTACTGGAACCGTACGCACTACCCTCTGTAGTGCCTTGCGGTCGGAGGCCAAGCAGTTGCCATACCAGGCGGTGATGCAATCAGTCAGGATGCTCTCGATGGTGCAGCTGTAGAATTTTTTGAGGATCTGAGGACCCATGCCAAATCTTTTTCAGTCTCCTGAGGGGGAATAGGCTTTGTCGTCTCTTCACGACTGTCTTGGTGTGTTTGGACCATGATAGTTCGTTGGTGATGTGGACACCAAGGAACTTGAAGCTCTCAACCTGTTCCACTACAGCCCCGTCGATGAGAATGGGGGCGTGCTCAGTCCTCTTTTTTTTCCTGTAGTCCACAATCATCTCCTTTGTCTTGGTCACGTTGAGGGAGAGGTTGTTGTCCTGGCACCACACGGCCAGGTCTCTGACCTCCTCCCTATAGTCTGTCTCATCGTTGTCGGTGATCAGGCCTACCACTGTTGTGTCGTGGGCAAACTTAATGATGGTGTTGGAGTCGTGCCTGGCCATGCAGTCATGGGTGAACAGAGAGTACAGGAGGGGACTGAGCACGCACTCCCTGAGGGGCCCCGTGTTGAGGATCAGTGTGGCAGATGTGTTGTTATACCCTTACCACCTGGGGCGGCCCGTCAGGAAGTCCAGGATCCAGTTGCAGAGGGAGGTGTTTAGTCCCAGGATCCTTAGCTTAGTGATGAGCTTAGAGGGCACTATGGTGTTGAATGCTGAGCTGTAGTCAATGAATAGCATTCTCACGTAGGTGTTCCTCTTGTCCAGGTGGGAAAAGGGCAGTGTGGAGTGCAATAGAGATTGCATATTCTGTGGATCTGTTGGGGCGGTATGCAAATTGGAGTGGGTCTAGGGTTTCTGGGATAATGCTGTTGATGTGAGCCATGACCAGCCTTTCAAAGCACTTCATGGCTACAGGCGTCAGTGCTGCGGTTCGGTAGTCATTTAGGCAGGTTATCTTAGAGTCCCTGGGCACGGGGACTATGGTGGTCTGCTTGAAACATGTTGGTATTACAGACTCAGTCAGGGACATGTTGAAAATGTCAGTGAAGACACTTGCCAGTTGGTCAGCATATGCTCGGAGTACACGTCCTGGTAATCCGTCTGGCCCTGCGGCCTTGTGAATGTTGACCTGCTTAAAAGTCTTACTCACATCGGCTATGGAGAGCGTGATCACATAGTCATCCGGAACAGCTGGTGCTCTCATGCATGCTTCAGTGTTGCTTGCCTCGAATCGAGCATAGAAGTGGTTTAGCTCGTCTGGTAGGCTTGTGTCACTGGGCAGCTCGCGGCTGTGCTTCCCTTTGTAGTCTGTGATAGTTTTCAAGCCCTGCCACATCCGACGAGCGTCAGAGCCAGTGTAGTACGATTCAATCTTAGTCCTGTATTGACTCTTTGCCTGTTTGATGGTTCTGTCGGAGGTCAAGCGGATTTCTTATAAGCGTCCGGGTTAGAGTCCCGTTCCTTGAAAGCGGCAGCTCTACCCTTTAGCTCAGTGCGATGTTTCCTGTAATCCATGGCTTCTGATTGGGGTATGTACGTACGGTCACTGTGGGGGACGACATCATCGATGCACTTATTGATGAAGCCAGTGACTGATATGGTGTACTCTCAATGCTGTCTGAAGAATCACGGAACATGTTCCAGTCTGTGCTAGCAAAACAGTCCTGTAGCTTAGCATCTGCGTCATCTGACCACTTTTTTATTAACCGAGTCACTGGTGCTTCCTGCTTTAGTTTTTGCTTATAAGCAGGAATCAGGAGGATAGAGTTATGGTCAGATTTGCCAAATGGAGGGCGAGGGAGAGCTTTGTATGCGTCTCTGTGTGTGGAGTAAAGGTGGTCTAGAGTTTTATTTCCTCTGGTTGCACATAGTCAGTAATAATTGTGGTGTATTAATGTAGAGTCAGTACTAATTGTGGCTTATTAATGTAATTGTAGTGCATTAATGTAGAGTCAGTACTAATTGTGATGTATTAATGTAGAGTCAGTACTAATTGTGGTGTATTAATGTAGAGTCAGTACTAATTGTGGTGTATTAATGTAGAGTCAGTACTAATTGTGATGTATTAATATAGAGTCAGTACTAATTGTGGTGTATTAATGTAGAGTCAGTACTAATTGTGTTGTATTAATATAGAGTCAGTACTAATTGTGGTGTATTAATGTAGAGTCAGTACTAATTGTGGTGTATTAATGTAGAGTCAGTACTAATTGTAGTGTATTAATGTAGAGTCAGTACTAATTGTGGTGTATTAATGTAGAGTCAGTACTAATTGTGGTGTATTAATGTAGAGTCAGTACTAGTTGTGGTGTATTAATGTAGAGTCAGTACTAATTGTGGTGTATTAATGTAGAGTCAGTACTAATTGTGATGTATTAATGTAGAGTCAGTACTAATTGTAGTGTATTAATGTAGAGTCAGTACTAATTGTGGTGTATTAATGTAGAGTCAGTACTAATTGTGTTGTATTAATATAGAGTCAGTACTAATTGTGGTGTATTAATGTAGAGTCAGTACTAATTATTGTGTATTAATGTAGAGTCAGTACTAATTGTGATGTATTAATGTAGAGTCAGTACTAATTGTGATGTATTAATGTATAGTCAGTACTAATTGTGGTGTATTAATGTAGAGTCAGTACTAATTGTGGCGTATTAATGTAATTGTAGTGTATTAATGTAGAGTCAGTACTAATGTGATGTATTCATGTAGAGTCAGTACTAATTATGATGTATTAATGTAGAGTCAGTACTAATTGTAGTGTATTAATGTAGAGTCAGTACTAATTGTGATGTATTAATGTAGAGTCAGTACTAATTGTGATGTATTAATGTAGTCAGTACTAATTGGGATGTATTAATGTAGAGTCAGTGCTAATTGTAGTGTATTAATGTAGAGTCAGTACTAATTGTGGTGTATTAATGTATGGTCAGTACTAAATGTTGTGTATTAATGTAGAGTCAGTACTAATTGTGGCGTATTAATGTAATTGTAGTGTATTAATGTAGAGTCAGTACTAATTGTGATGTATTAATGTAGAGTCAGTACTAATTATGATGTATTAATGTAGAGTCAGTACTAATTGTAGTGTTTTAACGTAGAGTCAGTACTACTTGTGATGTATTAATGTAGAGTCAGTACTAATTGTGGTGTATTAATGTAGAGTCAGTACTAATTGTGATGTATTAATGTAGAGTCAGTACTAATTATTGCGTATTAATGTAGAGTCAGTACTAATTGTATTGTATTAATGTAGTGTCAGTACTAATTGTGTTGTATTCATGTAGAGTCAGTACTAATTGTGTTGTATTAATATAGAGTCAGTACTAATTGTGATGTATTAATGTAGAGTCAGTACTAATTGTAGTGTATTAATGTAGAGTCAGTACTAATTGTGGTGTATTAATGTAGAGTCAGTACTAATTGTGGCGTATTAATGTAGAGTCAGTCCTAATTGTGGCGTATTCATGTAATTGTAGTGTATTAATGTAGAGTCAGTACTAATTGTGATGTATTCATGTAGAGTCAGTACTAATTATGATGTATTAATGTAGAGTCAGTACTAATTGTAGTGTATTAATGTAGAGTCAGTACTAATTGTGATGTATTAATGTAGAGTCAGTACTAATTGTGATGTATTAATGTAGTCAGTACTAATTGGGATGTATTAATGTAGAGTCAGTGCTAATTGTGGTGTATTAATGTATAGTCAGTACTAAATGTGGTGTATTAATGTAGAGTCAGTACTAATTTTGGCGTATTAATGTAATTGTAGTGTATTAATGTAGAGTCAGTACTAATTGTGATGTATTAATGTAGAGTCAGTACTAATTATGATGTATTAATGTAGAGTCAGTACTAATTGTAGTGTTTTAACGTAGAGTCAGTACTACGTGTGATGTATTAATGTAGAGTCAGTACTAATTGTGATGTATTAATGTAGAGTCAGTACTAATTATTGCGTATTAATGTAGAGTCAGTACTAATTATTGTGTATTAATGTAGAGTCAGTACTAATTGTATTTTATTAATGTAGTGTCAGTACTAATTGTGTTGTAATAATATAGAGTCAGTACTAATTGTGTTGTATTAATGTAGAGTCAGTACTAATTGTGTTGTAATAATATAGAGTCAGTACTAATTGTGATGTATTAATGTAGAGTCAGTACTAATTGTAGTGTATTAATGTATGGTCAGTACTAATTGTGGCGTATTAATGTAATTGTAGTGTAATAATGTAGAGTCAGTACTAATTGTGATGTATTAATGTAGAGTCAGTACTAATTGTGATGTATTAATGTAGAGTCAGTACTAATTGTGATGTATTAATGTAGAGTCAGTACTAATTGTGGTGTTTTAATGTAGAGTCAGTACTAATTGTGATGTATTAATGTAGAGTCCGTCCTAATTGTGTTGTATTAATGTAGAGTCAGTACTAATTGTGGCGTATGTAGTGTGTATTAATGTAGAGTCAGTACTAATTGTGGTGTATTCATGTAGAGTCAGTACTAATTGTGGTGTTTTAATGTAGAGTCAGTACTAATTGTGATGTATTAATGTAGAGTCCGTCCTAATTGTGTTGTATTAATGTAGAGTCAGTACTAATTGTGGCGTATTAATGTAATTGTAGTGTATTAATGTAGAGTCAGTACTAATTGTGATGTATTAATGTAGAGTCAGTTTCTAATTGTGATGTATAAATGTAGAGTTAGTACTAATTGTGATGTATTAATGTAGAGTCAGTACTAATTGTGATGTATTACTGTAGAGTCAGTACTAATTGTGATGTATTAATGTAGAGTCAGTACTAATTGTAGTGTATTAATGTAGAGTCAGTACTAATTGTGATGTGTTAATGGAGATTCAGTACTAATTGTGATGTATTAATGTAGAGACTGTACTAATTGTGATGTATTAATGTAGAGTCAGTACTAGTTGTGGTGTATTGATGTAGAGTCAGTACTTATTGTGATGTATTAACGTAGAGTCAGTAGTAAATGTGGTATACTAATGTAGAGTCAGTACTAATTGTGGTGTATTAATGTAGAGTCAGTACTACTTGTGACGTATTAATGTAGAGTCAGTACTAATTGTGGTGTATTAATGTAGAGTCAGTACTAATTGTGATGTATTAATGTAGAGTCAGTACTAATTATGATGTATTAATGTAGAGTCAGTACTAATTGTAGTGTTTTAACGTAGAGTCAGTACTACTTGTGACGTATTAATGTAGAGTCAGTACTAATTGTGGTGTATTAATGTAGAGTCAGTACTAATTGTGATGTATTAATGTAGAGTCAGTACTAATTATTGCGTATTAATGTAGAGTCAGTACTAATTGTATTGTATTAATGTAGTGTCAGTACTAATTGTGTTGTAATAATATAGAGTCAGTACTAATTGTGTTGTATTAATGTAGAGTCAGTACTAATTGTGTTGTAATAATATAGAGTCAGTACTAATTGTGATGTATTAATGTAGAGTCAGTACTAATTGTAGTGTATTAATGTATGGTCAGTACTAATTGCTGCGTTTAGTGTAATAATGTAGAGTCAGTACTAATTGTGATGTATTAATGTAGAGTCAGTACTAATTGTGATGTATTAATGTAGAGTCAGTACTAATTGTGATGTATTAATGTAGAGTCAGTACTAATTGTGGTGTTTTAATGTAGAGTCAGTACTAATTGTGATGTATTAATGTAGAGTCCCGTCCCTAATTGTGTTGTATTAATGTAGAGTCAGTACTAATTGTGGCGTATTAATGTAATTGTAGTGTATTAATGTAGAGTCAGTACTAATTGTGGTGTATTCATGTAGAGTCAGTACTAATTGTGGTGTTTTAATGTAGAGTCAGTACTAATTGTGATGTATTAATGTAGAGTCCGTCCTAATTGTGTTGTATTAATGTAGAGTCAGTACTAATTGTACGTATAATGTAATTGTAGTGTATTAATGTAGAGTCAGTACTAATTGTGATGTATTAATGTAGAGTCAGTTTCTAATTGTGATGTATAAATGTAGAGTTAGTACTAATTGTGATGTATTAATGTAGAGTCAGTACTAATTGTGATGTATTACTGTAGAGTCAGTACTAATTGTGATGTATTAATGTAGAGTCAGTACTAATTGTGATGTGTTAATGGAGATTCAGTACTAATTGTGATGTATTAATGTAGAGACTGTACTAATTGTGATGTATTAATGTAGAGTCAGTACTAGTTGTGGTGTATTGATGTAGAGTCAGTACTTATTGTGATGTATTAACGTAGAGTCAGTAGTAAATGTGGTATACTAATGTAGAGTCAGTACTAATTGTGGTGTATTAATGTAGAGTCAGTACTACTTGTGACGTATTAATGTAGAGTCAGTACTAATTGTGGTGTATTAATGTAGAGTCAGTACTAATTGTGATGTATTAATGTAGAGTCAGTACTAATTATTGCGTATTAATGTAGAGTCAGTACTAATTGTATTGTATTAATGTAGTGTCAGTACTAATTGTGTTGTAATAATATAGAGTCAGTACTAATTGTGTTGTATTAATGTAGAGTCAGTACTAATTGTGTTGTAATAATATAGAGTCAGTACTAATTGTGATGTATTAATGTAGAGTCAGTACTAATTGTAGTGTATTAATGTATGGTCAGTACTAATTGTGGCGTATTAATGTAATTGTAGTGTAATAATGTAGAGTCAGTACCTAATTGTGATGTATTAATGTAGAGTCAGTACTAATTGTGATGTATTAATGTAGAGTCAGTACTAATTGTGATTTATTAATGTAGAGTCAGTACTAATTGTGGTGTTTTAATGTAGAGTCAGTACTAATTGTGATGTATTAATGTAGAGTCCGTCCTAATTGTGTTGTATTAATGTAGAGTCAGTACTAATTGTGGCGTATTAATGTAATTGTAGTGTATTAATGTAGAGTCAGTACTAATTGTGGTGTATTCATGTAGAGTCAGTACTAATTGTGGTGTTTTAATGTAGAGTCAGTACTAATTGTGATGTATTAATGTAGAGTCCGTCCTAATTGTGTTGTATTAATGTAGAGTCAGTACTAATTGTGATGTGTTAATGGAGATTCAGTACTAATTGTGATGTATTAATGTAGAGTCAGTTTCTAATTGTGATGTATAAATGTAGAGTTAGTACTAATTGTGATGTATTAATGTAGAGTCAGTACTAATTGTGATGTATTACTGTAGAGTCAGTACTAATTGTGATGTATTAATGTAGAGTCAGTACTAATTGTAGTGTATTAATGTAGAGTCAGTACTAATTGTGATGTGTTAATGGAGATTCAGTACTAATTGTGATGTATTAATGTAGAGACTGTACTAATTGTGATGTATTAATGTAGAGTCAGTACTAGTTGTGGTGTATTGATGTAGAGTCAGTACTTATTGTGATGTATTAACGTAGAGTCAGTAGTAAATGTGGTATACTAATGTAGAGTCAGTACTAATTGTGGTGTATTAATGTAGAGTCAGTACTAATTACTGTGTATTAATGTAGAGTCAGTACTAATTGTGATGTATTAATGTAGAGTCAGTACTAATTATTGTGTATTAATGTAGAGTCAGTACTAATTGTGATGTATTAATGTAGTCAGTACTAATTGTGATGTATTAATGTAGAGTCAGTGCTAATTATTGTGTATTAATGTATAGTCAAATCAAATCAAATCAAATCAAATTTTATTGGTCACATGCGCCGAATACAACAGGTGCAGACATCACAGTGAAATGCTTACTTACAGCCCTTAACCAACAGTGCATTTATTTTTTACAAAAAAAGTAAAAATAAAACAACAACAAAAAAAGTGTTGAGAGAAAAAAGAGCAGAAGTAAAATAAAGTGACAGTAGGGAGGCTATATATACAGGGGTGTACCGTTGCAGAGTCAATGTGCGGGGCACACGGCTAGTTGAGGTAGTTGAGGTAATATGTACATGTGGGTAGAGTTAAAGTGACTATGCATAAATAATTAACAGAGTAGCAGCAGCGTAAAAAGGATGGGGTGGGGGGGCAGTGCAAATAGTCCGGGTAGCCATGATTAGCTGTTCAGGAGTCTTATGGCTTGGGGGTAGAAGCTGTTGAGAAGTCTTTTGGACCTAGACTTGGCACTCCGGTACCGCTTGCCGTGCGGTAGCAGAGAGAACAGTCTATGACTAGGGTGGCTGGAGTCTTTGACAATTCTGAGTGCCTTCCTCTGACACCGCCTGGTATAGAGGTCCTGGATGGCAGGAAGCTTGGCCCCAGTGATGTACTGGACCGTACGCACTACCCTCTGTAGTGCCTTGCGGTCGGAGGCCAAGCAGTTGCCATACCAGGCGGTGATGCAATCAGTCAGGATGCTCTCGATGGTGCAGCTGTAGAATTTTTTGAGGATCTGAGGACCCATGCCAAATCTTTTCAGTCTCCTGAGGGGAATAGGCTTTGTCGTGCTCTCTTCACGACTGTCTTGGTGTGTTTGGACCATGATAGTTCGTTGGTGATGTGGACACCAAAGGAACTTGAAGCTCTCAACCTGTTCCACTACAGCCCCGTCGATGAGAATGGGGGCGTGCTCAGTCCTCTTTTTTTCCTGTAGTCCACAATCATCTCCTTTGTCTTGGTCACGTGAGGGAGAGGTTGTTGTCCTGGCACCACACGGCCAGGTCTCTGACCTCCTCCCTATAGTCTGTCTCATCGTTGTCGGTGATCAGGCCTACCACTGTTGTGTCGTGGGCAAACTTAATGATGGTGTTGGAGTCGTGCCTGGCCATGCAGTCATGGGTGAACAGAGAGTACAGGAGGGGACTGAGCACGCACCCCCGAGGGGCCCCCCGTGTTGAGGATCAGTGTGGCAGATGTGTTGTTACCTACCCTTACCACCTGGGGCGGCCCGTCAGGAAGTCCAGGATCCAGTTGCAGAGGGAGGTGTTTAGTCCCAGGATCCTTAGCTTAGTGATGAGCTTAGAGGGCACTATGGTGTTGAATGCTGAGCTGTAGTCAATGAATAGCATTCTCACGTAGGTGTTCCTCTTGTCCAGGTGGGAAAGGGCAGTGTGGAGTGCAATAGAGATTGCATATTCTGTGGATCTGTTGGGGCGGTATGCAAATTGGAGTGGGTCTAGGGTTTCTGGGATAATGCTGTTGATGTGAGCCATGACCAGCCTTTCAAAGCACTTCATGGCTACAGACGTCAGTGCTACGGTTCGGTAGTCATTTAGGCAGGTTATCTTAGAGTCCTTGGGCACGGGGACTATGGTGGTCTGCTTGAAACATGTTGGTATTACAGACTCAGTCAGGGACATGTTGAAAATGTCAGTGAAGACACTTGCCAGTTGGTCAGCATATGCTCGGGAGTACACGTCCTGGTAATCCGTCTGGCCCTGCGGCCTTGTGAATGTTGACCTGCTTAAAAGTCTTGACTCACATCGGCTATGGAGAGCGTGATCACATAGTCATCCGGAACAGCTGGTGCTCTCATGCATGCTTCAGTGTTGCTTGCCTCGAATCGAGCATAGAAGTGGTTTAGCTCGTCTGGTAGGCTTGTGTCACTGGGCAGCTCGCGGCTGTGCTTCCCCTTTGTAGTCTGTGATAGTTTTCAAGCCCTGCCACATCCGACGAGCGTCAGAGCCAGTGTAGTACGATTCAATCTTAGTCCTGTATTGACTCTTTGCCTGTTTGATGGTTAGTCGGAGGTCATAGCGGGATTTCTTATAAGCGTCCGGGTTAGAGTCCCGTTCCTTGAAAGCGGCAGCTCTACCCTTTAGCTCAGTGCGGATGTTTCCTGTAATCCATGGCTTCTGATTGGGGTATGTACGTACGGTCACTGTGGGGACGACATCATCGATGCACTTATTGATGAAGCCAGTGACTGATGTGGTGTACTCCTCAATGCTGTCTGAAGAATCACGGAACATGTTCCAGTCTGTGCTAGCAAAACAGTCCTGTAGCTTAGCATCTGCGTCATCTGACCACTTTTTTATTAACTCGAGTACTGGTGCTTCCTGCTTTAGTTTTTGCTTATAAGCAGGAATCAGGAGGATAGAGTTATGGTCAGATTTGCCAAATGGAGGGCGAGGGAGAGCTTTGTAGCGTCTCTGTGTGTGGAGTAAAGGTGGTCTAGAGTTTTATTTCCTCTGGTTGCACATAGTCAGTAATAATTGTGGTGTATTAATGTAGAGTCAGTACTAATTGTGGCTTATTAATGTAATTGTAGTGCATTAATGTAGAGTCAGTACTAATTGTGATGTATTAATGTAGAGTCAGTACTAATTGTGGTGTATTAATGTAGAGTCAGTACTAATTGTGGTGTATTAATGTAGAGTCAGTACTAATTGTGTTGTATTAATATAGAGTCAGTACTAATTGTGGTGTATTAATGTAGAGTCAGTACTAATTGTGTTGTATTAATATAGAGTCAGTACTAATTGTGGTGTATTAATGTAGAGTCAGTACTAATTGTGGTGTATTAATGTAGAGTCAGTACTAATTGTAGTGTATTAATGTAGAGTCAGTACTAATTGTGGTGTATTAATGTAGAGTCAGTACTAATTGTGGTGTATTAATGTAGAGTCAGTACTAGTTGTGGTGTATTAATGTAGAGTCAGTACTAATTGTGGTGTATTAATGTAGAGTCAGTACTAATTGTGATGTATTAATGTAGAGTCAGTACTAATTGTAGTGTATTAATGTAGAGTCAGTACTAATTGTGGTGTATTAATGTAGAGTCAGTACTAATTGTGTTGTATTAATATAGAGTCAGTACTAATTGTGGTGTATTAATGTAGAGTCAGTACTAATTATTGTGTATTAATGTAGAGTCAGTACTAATTGTGATGTATTAATGTAGAGTCAGTACTAATTGTGATGTATTAATGTAGAGTCAGTACTAATTGTGATGTATTAATGTAGAGTCAGTACTAATTGTGATGTATTAATGTGGAGTCAGTACTAGTTGTGATGTATTATTGTAGAGGCAGTACTAATTGTGGTGTATTAATGTAGAGTAGGGTACTAGTTGTGGTGTATTAATGTAGAGTCAGTACTAATTGTGATGTATTAATGTAGAGTCAGTACTAATTATTGTGTATTAATGTAGAGTCAGTACTAATTGTGATGTATTAATGTAGAGTCAGTACTAATTGTGATGTATTAATGTAGAGTCAGTACTAATTATTGTGTATTAATGTAGATTCAGTACTAATTGTGATGTATTAATGTAGAGTCAGTACTAATTGTAGTGTATTAATGTAGAGTCAGTACTAATTGTGATGTTTTAATGTAGGTTCAGTACTAATTGTGATGTATTAATGTAGAGTCAGTACTAATTGTGATGTATTAATGTAGTCACTACTAATTGTGATGTATTAATATACAGTCAGTACCAATTGTGATGTATTATTGTAGAGGCAGTACTAATTGTGGTGTATTAATGTAGAGTCAGTACTAATTGTGGTGTATTAATGTAGAGTCAGTACTAATTGTGGTGTATTAATGTAGAGTCAGTACTAATTGTGATGTATTAATGTAGAGTCAGTACTAATTGTGGTGTATTAATGTAGAGTCAGTACTAATTGTGGTGTATTAATGTAGAGTCAGTACTAATTGTGGTGTATTAATGTAGAGTCAGTACTAATTGTAGTGTATTAATGTAGAGTCAGTACTAATTGTGATGTATTAATGTAGAGTAGGGTACTAGTTGTGGTGTATTAATGTAGAGTCAGTACTAATTGTGATGTATTAATGTAGAGTCAGTACTAATTATTGTGTATTAATGTAGAGTCAGTACTAATTGTGATGTATTAATGTAGAGTCAGTACTAATGATTGTGTATTAATGTAGATTCAGTACTAATTGTTATGTATTAATGTAGAGTCAGTACTAATTGTAGTGTATTCATGTAGAGTCAGTACTAATTGTGATGTTTTAATGTAGGTTCAGTGCTAATTGTGATGTATTAATGTAGTCAGTACTAATTCTGATGTATTAATGTAGTCACTACTAATTGTGATGTATTAATATACAGTCAGTACCAATTGTGATGTATTATTGTAGAGGCAGTACTAATTGTGATGTATTAATGTAATTGTAGTGCATTAATGTAGAGTCAGTACTAATTGTGATGTATTAATGTAGAGTCAGTACTAATTGTGGTGTATTAATGTAGAGTCAGTACTAATTGTGGTGTATTAATGTAGAGGCAGTACTAATTGTGTTGTATTAATATAGAGTAAGTACTAATTGTGGTGTATTAATGTAGAGTCAGTACTAATTGTGTTGTATTAATATAGAGTCAGTACTAATTGTGGTGTATTAATGTAGAGTCAGTACTAATTGTGGTGTATTAATGTAGAGTCAGTACTAATTGTAGTGTATTTATGTAGAGTCAGTACTAATTGTGGTGTATTAATGTAGAGTCAGTACTAATTGTGGTGTATTAATGTAGAGTCAGTACTAGTTGTGGTGTATTAATGTAGAGTCAGTACTAATTGTGGTGTATTAATGTAGAGTCAGTACTAATTGTGATGTATTAATGTAGAGTCAGTACTAATTGTAGTGTATTAATGTAGAGTCAGTACTAATTGTGGTGTATTAATGTAGAGTCAGTACTAATTGTGTTGTATTAATATAGAGTCAGTACTAATTGTGGTGTATTAATGTAGAGTCAGTACTAATTGTGGTGTATTAATGTATAGTCAGTACTAATTGTAGTGTATTAATGTAGAGTCAGTACTAATTGTGGTGTATTAATGTAGAGTCAGTACTAGTTGTGGTGTATTAATGTAGAGTCAGTACTAATTGTGGTGTATTAATGTAGAGTCAGTACTAATTGTGATGTATTAATGTAGAGTCAGTACTAATTGTAGTGTATTAATGTAGAGTCAGTACTAATTGTGGTGTATTAATGTAGAGTCAGTACTAATTGTGTTGTATTAATATAGAGTCAGTACTAATTGTGGTGTATTAATGTAGAGTCAGTACTAATTGTGGTGTATTAATGTATAGTCAGTACTAATTGTAGTGTATTAATGTAGAGTCAGTACTAATCGTGGTGTATTAATGTAGAGTCAGTACTAATTGTGATGTTTTAATGTAGAGTCAGTACTAATTGTGGTGTATTAATGTAGAGTCAGTACTAATTGTGATGTATTAATGTAGAGTAGGGTACTAGTTGTGGTGTATTAATGTAGAGTCAGTACTAATTGTGATGTATTAATGTAGAGTCAGTACTAATTATTGTGTATTAATGTAGAGTCAGTACTAATTGTGATGTATTAATGTAGAGTCAGTACTAATTGTGATGTATTAATGTAGAGTCAGTACTAATTATTGTGTATTAATGTAGATTCAGTACTAATTGTGATGTATTAATGTAGAGTCAGTACTAATTGTTGTGTCAATTCCTGACTACAAGCTACAAGCCTAAATCCACCCAGGGTGCTCAAAGCACTCCCAACCTGCAGGGGGCAACCATGCAACCGGAGCTGTTGAAACCAACCACCAGGAAGTGCTCTGGGGACCATATTAACCTGCGCACCCACAAGCAGTGCATGTGCATGGCATCGAAATGTTTGGTAAAAGCTTACTTGGCTCTCACTCATTCCTGAGAAGAGATACCAATGACCACAGCTCCTGATCATCCAAAGACGCAACTGGTAGGACAGAATGTGTTGTGAATTCATGCTTCTATATGCCCTTTTGTTTGGTTGTAACATACAATACAATTATTAATTAAATTAAATAGTGAAGACTTCATTATGTGAACGTAGTACTTGACAGTAACGTTACTATAATCATGTGTATTGTTAAATGTTTAATTATGATATTGATATTTAATTATTAACTTGCAATGATCCTAGGTTAATCTAAATGATGAAATGATTGTTTGGTTAGGTTTGAGGATTCAGTAACATTAGTTTATGCTTATTTTGAGAAAGTGGAATTGAGGGTTATTTGTAACTAATCCATGGGTTTTTGTTTGTGTGTTTTGAAGGTTATCAACCTATTCTGTTCCATCTTTATGACAATAAAAAATCATAAAGTGAACAGTTTTGAGTTGTCCTTTGCGTTCATCAAGGATAAAGCCGTTTTCAAGTTTGGGCAGAGCTGTGGTCAGCCAGAAATCACGCAGAACTTGACAGTTGATAACCAGCGCGGCAGTGAGGACGAGGATCAAAGGGCTGAAGTCAAGCTGTCGACGCAAAGGAAGAATTGCCTGTGAAACTCTACACCATGGCCAAGGAAACTTTTGGGAAAACAGTCAAGCAACTGAAGCAAGAGCGGACCTTAGCCAAATCTGCTTTCACCAGACAAGCGAACTACCTGAGTAAAGCTGCAGCTGGTATGATTAAGCATGAACTACAAGAGGAGTTCCAGCAAGCTCAGTTCCCCTGGCTAGAAGTGTCGGTGATTCAAATGATGACTACGCGGCTGGCCTACTGGCTGAAGCGGGAACAAGGGAGATGAAGAGGTCAAGCTCGACAAGGACCAGCATGCTGATCTTGAAAGGACGATTGAAGAGTGCGACATGAAATTGGAGGAAATCCGAGAGGCAGTCCAATTCAACCTCTGGCCAAGATACGGTAAAGAGGAGGTAGACTTTGCAATCCAAGAAGCGGAGAAAGCCTGTGACAGAGCCAAAGAAACCCCGTCACTGCTATTAACAGGGACGGCTATGAACTACAGCTGGAAAGAGCGAGGAAGCTAATCCATGATGCAAGTGAAAGCCTGAAAGACTGGGAAAAATGGGTCCCACACGATGAGACTGCAGATCTGAAAGGCAGAGTAAAAGATCTGAGAATATTCGGCAGTAACCTCGAGGCCAAAAGAACAGAATTCATCATCGCACAGAGAATTGCAGAAGAGGACAGAAGACCTACAGAGCTTCAACCAAGAGCAGTCCCACAACCAGTGGTGAGAATAAAACCAACCAGTCTACCTAAATTCACTGGGCTTAGGAGGAATTTCCACAGATGGAGGAAAGACTGGGAGAGCCTGCAAAAAGCAGGGAGAGCCGACTGGTTCAGTGGAGGTGAAGAAGTTTCAACTTCTTGACAGTGTGGACGAGAGAATATGTAGAGACCTGCGCCTGTCATCATATAACAGTGCTGAAGACATGTTTAGAGTACTCCAAAACGCGTATGGAAACAAGCCAACAATTGCTTTGGAGATAATTGAGGACCTGGAGAGGATCCCTCCTTTAAAGTCACACCAACCAAGGAAGGTTATTGACCTGATTCAAGCTGTGAAAAGGCCCTGAATGACCTCAACGGAGCTCGAAAGCAGTGGAGCCATAAAGAATCCCCTTGTCATCAGATCCATAGAGAGCAAGCTGCCGGATAACATGAAGAGGTACTGGCTGACATTCATGGTCAACCCAAGAAATGGAGTCACACCTGACAATCACTTGACAGCCTTCTAAGATTTTTAAAGACACAAGAGGACATACTGGAGAAACTAGACCAGTTGGGTGTAAGTGAAAACCCTGAAAAGAAAGCTACGTACCCGGAGAAGCGGTATGCTTCCACAAGGTCCACGAGAAAGGGAGGATGCGTTGTGCGTGGAGATGAAAAGCACCGTGAGAAGATTTTATTTTTGTAAGCAGTTCAAAGAACTAAAGCCTAGTGAGAAGCTGAATGCTGTGTCGAAAGACTGGGAGCATGCAGAATATGCCTCAGATGTCATGGAGAGGATGAGGAATGTACGGACACTTACCTTTGCAGAAACAGAGACTGCAAAAGAGAAGCTCCTCGGATCACCATTTCTTTCTCTGCCTTAAAGGAGGGGCTAAGAGGAAAGAATACGTGAAAGTGGAAAACCCAGCACCAGGGAGGCAAACATTCACAGAGGAGCAAGAGAGATTAATTACGTGAGCTCACCCCGGACGTGGTAGAAAAATTCAGGAATGCTTTCACCAACATGGCAAAATCACACTGCCACTGGAGGAAGCCTTCCTGGGGTAATGGACTCAAGCACACGTGAATTACCAGTTATTCTTATGCTTCTCGAAGTAACTACTAACGCAGGGCAGAAAATTGGAACTCTCATTGACTTAGCATCAGACACCAACTACATCACTCACACAGCCGCCAGGAGACTGAAGCTTCGAAGTGAAAGGATCACACTAGTCGTCCATGGAGTTGGAGGCATGGCCATGAAGGTGAAGACCAAAAGATACTTACTCAAGGTGAGAGTCAAGACACCAAGAGGCACGGAGAAAGCTCATGAGCTGATCTGTTATGGGTTGGATGAGATTGCAAAAGTTCACAGAGCAATCAAAGCACAACATCTCAAGAAGTTCTTCCCCGATACCAACCTGGAAGACCCACAGACCAGAACATGTTGAGCTTCTCATAAGCCACCGGAAGGAAGACTTGCTCCACAGAGAGTAAAGGTAGTAGGAGATCTTGTCCTGTGGGAGAGCCCTTTAGGAAAGACCGTTGGAGGAGCACATCCAGACTCTCTGTGAAGTAGTGGACATGGCCCTGCACAATTCTGAAACTCATTTTGCACGATCTATGAGAATCACAGCAGTAAAGTATCAAGAAATTGCTGGGATGCAAGAATCTAGAGCTGAAACTAAAACCACTGTTATTGGCAAAGAGTTCTTGGACTGGTGGAAGTGGACAGCATTGGTGCGGCCTGTGAACCCAGTGTGGAGGATGTCGTTGTGGTAACTGTCAACCAGAGGCAAAGACATGACTCTTAGTGAAGAAAGAGAGCTTGAGATAATCAGGCAAGGTCTCAGTTATTCACGTGGAGTCAGATGTGCATAGTCAGGAGCCTCACTGGACACAAAAAATACCCTTGGATTGAAGATCCAAGTTCCTCGCCCAACAACAGAAGCGCAGTGGGGAAGCCACGTTTCTGAGGACGGAGAAACAACTCAAGAGAGAACCAGATTGGCGTGCAGCATACACAACTCAAGTTCATAGAGATGGTGGAAAGGAAGGCAGCAAAGAAACTCACTAGAAAGACCATTGCCGACTGGAAAGGTCCAGTATGGTAGTCAGTCACTTGATAGCACCAAACCCACACTCTATAACTACACCTGTCCGACTGGTATGGAACAGCAGCCAGAGGTTTAGAGGAAGCAGCATGAATGACCTTCTTCTGAAAGGGCCTGATGTACTTAATCCTATTCGAGCGGTACTGCTAAGGTTCAGAGAGGAATCCATGCTGCTCTCGGCGACATCAAAAAGATGTACAATTCTGTGTGGCTCGAAGACCTGGAGATGCACCTCCATAGATTCCTCTGGAGAGACGGTGATGATGGGGACATTAAGAATATGCCACTCATCAAGGGTCAACATGGGCGATCGACCGGCAAGGTGTATCGCTGACAACTAGCCATGAGAGAAACAGCGAAGCTGCCCATGTTCACACATCTGAAAGAGGAACGGAGGGTCCTTGAAGAGGATTCCTACGTAGATGACATCCTGACATCCCATAATGACCTGGAAAAGCTAGGATGGAACCACCAAAAAAAGTCGAAGAAATCCTAAAGGCAGGTGGATTCTTCCTCAAGCCGGGTGTCCGATCAGGCCTAAAGTGGAGGCAAACATCTACATCAGAACATCCAACATCATCAGATGAAGTCTTCATCCTCCCCAACCAAGTGAGAGAAGGAGACAACAGAGCCCTTGGAGTTGGTTATTTAGTCGAATCAGACAAACTGTACCTCATGACCTCGATAAACTTCTCAAAGAGACAAAAGAAGATGAGGATCAGTCAAGATCTCGTTGGAGAGGAAGTGAGAATGAAAACTCCAAACCCACTGACCAGAAGGCAACTGCTTAGGGCCAAGTAGCTAGTTTGTATGACCCAATAGGCCTTGCAACACCTGCCAAACAGAAAAGGAGCCATTTTAGTCAGAAAAGCATTCCAAGAAACTGGAGGCAAAGCTCTAACAAGAGACACATGGGACACACCTCTGTCTGAGAAACTTAGAGGAGAAGCAATCCGCCTGTTTGAGGAATACAGACCAAACCAAATTACCTTCCAGTAGAAGCCTGACTCCAGTCAAAAGGATTGGGAGAACCCTGGGGAATAACATTCTCCAGATGGGAGCGACCAGAGTTATGGAGCAGTGGCATACTTCAGGTGGGAGACCGAGCAAGGCATCCTGGTCCAATTTGTTGAGTCCAAAGCCAAGCTTACACCACTTGACCAAAAGGGAGAACCAGTGAAGGCTGAAGTCTGTGGTGCTGTGTTAAGCGCAAGACTCAGGAAATACATTGAAAAGCACAGTTGGATGCAAGTAGGACGTTGGATCCATCTGTTAGATAGTCCAAACTGTGCTGGGTGCAATCCAAAGGGACAGTTATGGGTACCAGACCTTTTTGCAAACAGAGTGGAAGAGATCCAGAAGTCCACATCAGTTGAAGACTGGAGATGGATTCCAGGTGAGCAAAACATTGCTGACCTCATGACAAGAGGAGCAACCCCAGAGGACCTCAAAGAGAACTCCGTGGCAGAACGCACCAGAGTTTCTGAAACGACCTGTAGAGGATTGGCCGACAAAGTCAGCCAAAGAAGCTGCTGCAGATGCCAAAGAAGTCATAAACAAGCTCCAAAGGAAATGTTTTACAGCAGCACTGACCCGAGCGCAGGTGGGGAAAAAGATCCCAACATGCTCCACGTGTACCAATACCTCTCCAACCTCTGACAAAGGTAAAGACCTGCAAAGCAGCCCTAATGGAAGAGGGCACCAAATCCAAGTCCAAAGACCACCTTCTGGTTATTCAGTGGGGAATATCCCCTTAACATCAGCAAGTTCAGCAGTTCTAACCAGGTTGGCAAGAGTCATTGCCTGGGTGTGGAGAGCTGCCACAAGGTGGAAAGAAATGCTAGCCAAGACCACCACCACAAGCAAGCCAAAGAAAAAGGAAATTCCTTCAGCTCTTGAGATCAAGTCCAGAATCAAGAAAGCTACACTTACCATCATGGAGTGTGAAGATGCACTCAGGGATCTCTTCCTTGCAGCCCAAAAGGATGTTAACCTGACAGACACCACACTCAGCAGGCTTGCTGTGGTCAAAGAGGAAAACACTGGACTCTTGCTCTGTGGAAGGAAGATTCCAAATCTTTAATGAAGAAAAACTGCAGTACCAATCTTGCCCTGCACGTCATGGGTATCCTCCCTTCTAGCTCAAGAAGCCCAGAGACAAATCATGAAGACATCGCAGGCACACTCCCTCCGGATGGAAGAAGGAAAGCGTGGGTGGTAAGAGGCCGGAAACTTAGCTCAAAAGATCGTTGATAACTGTGTGACATGCAGGAAACTTAAGGCCGGAGATGCCAACAGATCATGAGTGACCTTCCATCGAGACGAATAACCAGCCAATCCTTTTGAGTACACCACAGTGGACTTATTTGGACCTTATGAAGTGAAGGATGAGGTGAGAAAGAAGGTGAAACTTAAGGTGTGGGGGAATTGTCTTTTGCTGCATGGTGTCAAGAGCTATGCACACAGACCTTGTCAGCGACCAGTCAGCTGAAGGCTTCCTGTTAGCCTACCAAAGATTTACGGCACTGAGAGGGGGCATCCAAGGAAATTGTGGTCGGATCCTGGAAAAAACTTTGTTGGAGCCAGACCTGCCCTCAAAGAACTCTACATGTTCTGGACCGACTGGAGAAGTCGAAGCGCTTGAAAACGACGTTTCCAAGCATGGCACAGAATGGAGCTGGAGGATCCATCCAGCAGACTCACCTCACAGAAACGGAGCTGCTGAAGCCGCTGTCCGAACTGTGAAGCGGGCTTTACACAATCTGGGAGGTAATGGAGTCCCTCACATGGGGTGAATTTCAGACTTTCCTTTATATGGCTTCCAACCTTGCCAATGAGCGGCCTATTGATGCCAGGACTCAGAGCAGAGAGGACTGTGTAGAATACATTAGCCCAAATTCACTTCTCGGACGGACCCCGGACCCAGAGGAGATCCAGGGACCTTTGACTTTGAAGGTTACTCCTACAAGAGATTAAGAACCATCCAAACAGAAGTTGACCCGATTCTGGAGGAAATGGAGTCAGTTAGCCGGACCAAACCTGTTTGTCCGGACCAAGTGGCACACCGCTCACAGGAATGTGGCATTGGAGATGTCGTCTGGCTGGCCGACCAGAAACGCCTTGAGAGGTCAGTACAGGCTTGCCCAGAGTTATTGGCGTTAACACTGACAAGAAGGGAATTGTGAGGGATGTATATCTCGATCCTTCCCCAGCTACCCAGTCGCAACTGTGAAGCCCACTAAAAAGATGGGAAAAGGATTCAATCAAGATACCAGCAACAGTTCTTCACAGGGATGTCAGACGGATAGTTGTCTTGCTTCCAGTTGAAGCAGCAGCAACAGGATCAAAATAGAGTAACTGAATCCAACACATCACAGTTCTGTGTGACCTCCTTGGGTTGAAGAACCAGGAGGTCAGAGTGGGAGGTGTTGTGTCAATTCCTGACTTCACAAGCTACAAGCCTAAATCCACCCAGGGTGCTCCAAAGCACTCCCAACCTGCAGGGGGCAACCATGCAACCGGAGCTGTTGAAACCAACCACCAGGATGTGCTCTGGGGACCATATTAACCTGCACACCCACAAGCAGTGCATGTGCATGGCATCGAAATGTTTGGTAAAAGCTTACTTGGCTCTCACTCATTCCTGAGAAGAGATACCAATGACCACAGCTCTGATCATCCAAAGACGAACTGGTAGGACAGAATGTGTTGTGAATTCATGCTTCTATATGCCCTTTTGTTTGGTTGTAACATACAATACAATTATTAATTAAATTAAATAGTGAAGACTTCATTATGTGAACGTAGAACTTGACAGTACGCGTTACTATAATCATGTGTATTGTTAAATGTTTAATTATGATATTGATATTTAATTATTAACTTGCAATGAGTCCTAGGTTAATCGTAAATGATGAAATGATTGTTTGGTTAGGTTTGAGGATTCAGTAACATTAGTTTATGCTTATTTTTGAGAAAGTGGAATTGAGGGTTATTTGTAACTAATCCATGGGTTTTTGTTTGTGTGTTTTGAAGGTTATCAACCTATTCTGTTCCATCTTTATGACAATAAAAAAATCATAAAGTGAACAGTTTTGAGTTGTCCCTTTGCGTTCATCAAGGATAAAGCCGTTTTCAAGTTTGGGCAGAGCTGTGGTCAGCCAGAAATCACGCAGAACTTGACACTGTATTTAATTGTAGTGTATTAATGTAGAGTCAGTACTAATTGTGATGTATTAATGTAGAGTCAGTACTAATTGTAGTGTATTAATGTAGAGTCAGTACTAATTGTGATGTATTAATGTAGAGTCAGTACTAATTGTGGTGTATTAATGTAGAGTCAGTACTAATTGTAGTGTATTAATGTAGAGTCAGTACTAATTGTGGTGTATTAATGTAGAGTCAGTACTAATTGTGGTGTATTAATGTAGAGTCAGTACTAATTGTGATGTATTAATGTAGAGTCAGTACTAATTGTGATGTATTAATGTAGAGTCAGTACTAATTGTGATGTATTAATGTAGAGTCAGTACTAATTGTGATGTATTAATGTAGAGTCAGTACTAATGATTGTGTATTAATGTAGATTCAGTACTAATTGTTATGTATTAATGTAGAGTCAGTACTAATTGTAGTGTATTCATGTAGAGTCAGTACTAATTGTGATGTATTAATGTAGGTTCAGTACTAATTGTGATGTATTAATGTAGAGTCAGTACTAATTCTGATGTATTAATGTAGTCACTACTAATTGTGATGTATTAATATACAGTCAGTACCAATTGTGATGTATTATTGTAGAGTCAGTACTAATTGTGATGTATTAATGTAGAGTCAGTACTAATTGTGATGTATTAATGTAGAGTCAGTACTAAATGTGATGTATTAATGTAGAGTCAGTACTAATTGTGATGTATTAATGTAGAGTCAGTACTAATTGTGATGTATTAATGTAGAGTCAGTACTAATTGTGATGTATTAATGTAGAGTCAGTACTAATTGTGATGTATTAATGTAGAGTCAGTACTAATTGTAGTGTATTAATGTAGAGTCAGTACTAATTGTGGTGTATTAATGTAGAGTCAGTACTAATTGTGATGTATTAATGTAGAGTCAGTACTAATTGTGATGTATTAATGTAGAGTAGGGTACTAGTTGTGGTGTATTAATGTAGAGTCAGTACTAATTGTGATGTATTAATGTAGAGTCAGTACTAATTGTGATGTATTAATGTAGAGTCAGTACTAATTGTGATGTATTAATGTAGAGTCAGTACTAATTGTGATGTATTAATGTAGAGTCAGTACTAATTATTGTGTATTAATGTAGAGTCAGTACTAATTGTGATGTATTAATGTAGAGTCAGTACTAATTGTAGTGTATTAATGTAGAGTCAGTACTAATTGTGATGTTTTAATGTAGATTCAGTACTAATTGTGATGTATTAATGTAGAGTCAGTACTAATTGTGATGTATTAATGTAGAGTCAGTACTAATTGTGATGTATTAATGTACAGTCAGTACCAATTGTGATGTATTATTGTAGAGTCAGTACTAATTGTGGTGTATTAATGTAGAGTCAGTACTAATTGTGATGTATTAATGTAGAGTCAGTACTAAATGTGATGTATTAATGTAGAGTCAGTACTAATTGTGATGTATTAATGTAGAGTCAGTACTAATTGTGGTGTATTAATGTAGAGTCAGTACTAATTGTGGTGTATTAATGTAGAGTCAGTACTAATTGTGATGTATTAATGTAGAGTCAGTACTAATTGTAGTGTATTAATGTAGAGTCAGTACTAATTGTGATGTATTAATGTAGAGTCAGTACTAATTGTGATGTATTAATGTAGAGTCAGTACTAATTGTGATGTATTAATGTAGAGTCAGTACTAATTGTGGTGTATTAATGTAGAGTCAGTACTAATTGTGATGTATTAATGTAGAGTCAGTACTAATTGTGATGTATTAATGTAGAGTCAGTACTAATTGTGATGTATTAATGTAGAGTCAGTACTAATTGTGATGTATTAATGTAGAGTCAGTACTAATTTTGATGTATTAATGTAGAGTCAGTACTACTTATTGTGTATTAATGTAGAGTCAGTACTAATTGTAGTGTATTAATGTAGAGTCAGTACTAATTGTGATGTATTAATGTAGAGTCAGTACTAATTGTGATGTATTAATGTAGAGTCAGTACTAATTGTGATGTATTAATGTAGAGTCAGTACTAATTGTGATGTATTAATGTAGAGTCAGTACCAATTGTAGTGTATTAATGTAGAGTCAGTACTAATTGTGATGTTTAATGTAATGAGTGTATTAATGTATAGTCAGTACCAATTGTGATGTATTAATGTATAGTGAGTACCAATTGTAGTGTATTAATGTAGAGTCAGTACTAATTGTGGTGTATTAATGTAGAGTCAGTACTAATTGTGATGTATTAATGTAGAGTCAGTACTAATTGTAGTGTATTAATGTAGAGTCAGTACTAATTGTGGTGTATTAATGTAGAGTCAGTACTAATTGTGGTGTATTAATGTAGAGTCAGTACTAATTGTGGTGTATTAATGTAGAGTCAGTACTAATTGTGGTGTATTAATGTAGAGTCAGTACTAATTGTGGTGTATTAATGTAGAGTCAGTACTAATTGTGGTGTATTAATGTAGAGTCAGTACTAATTGTGGTGTATTAATGTAGAGTCAGTACTAATTGTGGTGTATTAATGTAGAGTCAGTACTAATTGTGGTGTATTAATGTAGAGTCAGTACTAATTGTGATGTATTAATGTAGAGTCAGTACTAATTGTAGTGTATTAATGTAGAGTCAGTACTAATTGTGGTGTATTAATGTAGAGTCAGTACTAATTGTGGTGTATTAATGTAGAGTCAGTACTAATTGTGGTGTATTAATGTAGAGTCAGTACTAATTGTGGTGTATTAATGTAGAGTCAGTACTAATTGTGATGTATTAATGTAGAGTCAGTACTAATTGTGATGTATTAATGTAGAGTCAGTACTAATTATTGTGTATTAATGTAGAGTCAGTACTAATTGTGATGTATTAATGTAGAGTCAGTACTAATTGTGGTGTATTAATGTAGAGTCAGTACTAATTGTGATGTATTAATGTAGAGTCAGTACTAATTGTGATGTATTAATGTAGAGTCAGTACTAATTGTGATGTATTAATGTAGAGTCAGTACTAATTGTGGTGTATTAATGTAGAGTCAGTACTAATTGTGGTGTATTAATGTAGAGTCAGTACTAATTGTGATGTATTAATGTAGAGTCAGTACTAATTGTGATGTATTAATGTAGAGTCAGTACTAATTGTGATGTATTAATGTATAGTCAGTACCAATTGTGATGTATTAATGTATAGTGAGTACCAATTGTAGTGTATTAATGTAGAGTCAGTACTAATTGTGGTGTATTAATGTAATTGTAGTGTATTAATGTAGAGTCAGTACTAATTGTGATGTATTCATGTAGAGTCAGTACTAATTATGATGTATTAATGTAGAGTCAGTACTAATTGTGGTGTATTAATGTAGAGTCAGTACTAATTGTGATGTATTAATGTAGAGTCAGTACTAATTGTGGTGTATTAATGTAGAGTCAGTACTAATTGTGATGTATTAATGTAGAGTCAGTACTAATTGTGATGTATTAATGTAGAGTCAGTACTAATTGTGGTGTATTAATGTAGAGTGTATTAATGTAGAGTCAGTACTAATTGTGATGTATTAATGTAGAGTCAGTACTAATTGTGATGTATTAATGTAGAGTCAGTACTAATTGTGGTGTATTAATGTAGAGTCAGTACTAATTGTGGTGTATTAATGTAGAGTCAGTACTAATTGTGGTGTATTAATGTAGAGTCAGTACTAATTGTGGTGTATTAATGAGGTGTTAATTGTGTGTATTAATGTAGAGTCAGTACTAATTGTGATGTATTAATGTAGAGTCAGTACTAATTGTGATGTATTAATGTAGAGTCAGTACTAATTGTGGTGTATTAATGTAGAGTCAGTACTAATTGTGATGTATTAATGTAGAGTCAGTACTAATTGTGATGTATTAATGTAGAGTCAGTACTAATTGTGATGTATTAATGTAGAGTCAGTACTAATTGTGATGTATTAATGTAGAGTCAGTACTAATTGTGGTGTATTAATGTATAGTCAGTACTAATTGTGGTGTATTAATGTAGAGTCAGTACTAATTGTGGTGTATTAATGTAGAGTCAGTACTAATTGTGGTGTATTAATGTAGAGTCAGTACTAATTGTGATGTATTAATGTAGAGTCAGTACTAATTTTGATGTATTAATGTAGAGTCAGTACTAATTGTGAGTGTATTAATGTAGAGTCAGTACTAATTGTGGTGTATTAATGTAGAGTCAGTACTAATTGTGGTGTATTAATGTAGAGTCAGTACTAATTGTGGTGTATTAATGTAGAGTCAGTACTAATTGTGATGTATTAATGTAGAGTCAGTACTAATTGTGGTGTATTAATGTAGAGTCAGTACTAATTGTGATGTATTAATGTAGAGTCAGTACTAATTGTGGTGTATTAATGTAGAGTCAGTACTAATTGTGGTGTATTAATGTAGAGTCAGTACTAATTGTGGTGTATTAATGTAGAGTCAGTACTAATTGTGATGTATTAATGTAGAGTCAGTACTAATTGTGGTGTATTAATGTAGAGTCAGTACTAATTGTGGTGTATTAATGTAGAGTCAGTACTAATTGTGATGTATTAATGTAGAGTCAGTACTAATTGTTGTGTATTAATGTAGAGTCAGTACCAATTGTGATGTATTATTGTAGAGTCAGTACTAATTGTGGTGTATTAATGTAGAGTCAGTACTAATTGTGATGTATTAATGTAGAGTCAGTACTAATTGTGATGTATTAATGTAGAGTCAGTACTAATTGTGATGTATTAATGTAGAGTCAGTACTAATTGTGTGTATTAATGTAGAGTCAGTACTAATTGTGATGTATTAATGTAGAGTCAGTACTAATTGTAGTGTATTAATGTAGAGTCAGTACTAATTGTGATGTATTAATGTAGAGTCAGTACTAATTGTGGTGTATTAATGTAGAGTCAGTACTAATTGTGGTGTATTAATGTAGAGTCAGTACTAATTGTGGTGTATTAATGTAGAGTCAGTACTAATTGTGGTGTATTAATGTAGAGTCAGTACTAATTGTGGTGTATTAATGTAGAGTCAGTACTAATTGTGGTGTATTAATGTAGAGTCAGTACTAATTGTGGTGTATTAATGTAGAGTCAGTACTAATTGTGGTGTATTAATGTAGAGTCAGTACTAATTGTGATGTATTAATGTAGAGTCAGTACTAATTGTGATGTATTAATGTAGAGTCAGTACTAATTGTGTGTATTAATGTAGAGTCAGTACTAATTGTGAGTGTATTAATGTAGAGTCAGTACTAATTGTGGTGTATTAATGTAGAGTCAGTACTAATTGTGGTGTATTAATGTAGAGTCAGTACTAATTGTGATGTATTAATGTAGAGTCAGTACTAATTGTGGTGTATTAATGTAGAGTCAGTACTAATTGTGATGTATTAATGTAGAGTCAGTACTAATTGTGGTGTATTAATGTAGAGTCAGTACTAATTGTGGTGTATTAATGTAGAGTCAGTACTAATTGTGGTGTATTAATGTAGAGTCAGTACTAATTGTGGTGTATTAATGTAGAGTCAGTACTAATTGTGGTGTATTAATGTAGAGTCAGTACTAATTGTGGTGTATTAATGTAGAGTCAGTACTAATTGTGGTGTATTAATGTAGAGTCAGTACTAATTGTGGTGTATTAATGTAGAGTCAGTACTAATTGTGATGTATTAATGTAGAGTCAGTACTAATTGTGGTGTATTAATGTAGAGTCAGTACTAATTGTGGTGTATTAATGTAGAGTCAGTACTAATTGTGATGTATTAATGTAGAGTCAGTACTAATTGTGGTGTATTAATGTAGAGTCAGTACTAATTGTGGTGTATTAATGTAGAGTCAGTACTAATTGTGGTGTATTAATGTAGAGTCAGTACTAATTGTGGTGTATTAATGTAGAGTCAGTACTAATTGTGGTGTATTAATGTAGAGTCAGTACTAATTGTGGTGTATTAATGTAGAGTCAGTACTAATTGTGAGTGTATTAATGTAGAGTCAGTACTAATTGTGATGTATTAATGTAGAGTCAGTACTAATTGTGGTGTATTAATGTAGAGTCAGTACTAATTGTGGTGTATTAATGTAGAGTCAGTACTAATTGTGGTGTATTAATGTAGAGTCAGTACTAATTGTGGTGTATTAATGTAGAGTCAGTACTAATTGTGGTGTATTAATGTAGAGTCAGTACTAATTGTGATGTATTAATGTAGAGTCAGTACTAATTGTGGTGTATTAATGTAGAGTCAGTACTAATTGTGATGTATTAATGTAGAGTCAGTACTAATTGTGGTGTATTAATGTAGAGTCAGTACTAATTGTGATGTATTAATGTAGAGTCAGTACTAATTGTGATGTATTAATGTAGAGTCAGTACTAATTGTGGTGTATTAATGTAGAGTCAGTACTAATTGTGGTGTATTAATGTAGAGTCAGTACTAATTGTGAGTGTATTAATGTAGAGTCAGTACTAATTGTGATGTATTAATGTAGAGTCAGTACTAATTGTGGTGTATTAATGTAGAGTCAGTACTAATTGTGGTGTATTAATGTAGAGTCAGTACTAATTGTGGTGTATTAATGTAGAGTCAGTACTAATTGTGGTGTATTAATGTAGAGTCAGTACTAATTGTGGTGTATTAATGTAGAGTCAGTACTAATTGTGATGTATTAATGTAGAGTCAGTACTAATTGTGGTGTATTAATGTAGAGTCAGTACTAATTGTGGTGTATTAATGTAGAGTCAGTACTAATTGTGATGTATTAATGTAGAGTCAGTACTAATTGTGGTGTATTAATGTAGAGTCAGTACTAATTGTGGTGTATTAATGTAGAGTCAGTACTAATTGTGGTGTATTAATGTAGAGTCAGTACTAATTGTGGTGTATTAATGTAGAGTCAGTACTAATTGTGGTGTATTAATGTAGAGTCAGTACTAATTGTGGTGTATTAATGTAGAGTCAGTACTAATTGTGGTGTATTAATGTAGAGTCAGTACTAATTGTGGTGTATTAATGTAGAGTCAGTACTAATTGTGATGTATTAATGTAGAGTCAGTACTAATTGTGGTGTATTAATGTAGAGTCAGTACTAATTGTGGTGTATTAATGTAGAGTCAGTACTAATTGTGATGTATTAATGTAGAGTCAGTACTAATTGTGATGTATTAATGTAGAGTCAGTATTAATTGTAGTGTATTAATGTAGAGTCAGTACTAATTGTGATGTATTAATATAGCGTGAGTACTAATTGTGTTGTATTAATGTAGAGTCAGTACTAATTGTGGTGTATTAATGTAGAGTCAGTACTAATTGTGGTGTATTAATGTAGAGTCAGTATTAATTGTAGTGTATTAATGTAGAGTCAGTACTAATTGTGGTGTATTAATGTAGAGTCAGTACTAATTGTGATGTATTAATGTAGAGTCAGTACTAATTGTAGTGTATTAATGTACAGTCAGTACTAATTGTAGTGTATTAATTTAGAGTCAGTACTAATTGTGTTTTATTAATGTAGAGTCAGTTCTAATTGTGGTGTATTAATGTAGAGTCAGTACTAATTGTCGAGTATTAATGTAATTGTAGTGTTTTAATGTAGAGTCAGTACTAATTGTGATGTATTAATGTAGAGTCAGTACTAATTATGATGTATTAATGTAGAGTCAGTACTAATTGTAGTGTATTAATGTAGAGTCAGTACTAATTGTGGTGTATTAATGTAGAGTTAGTACTAATTGTGGTGTATTAATGTAGAGTCAGTACTAATTGTGATGTATTAATGTAGAGTCAGTACTAATTGTTGTGTATTAATGTAGAGTCAGTACTAATTGTGGTGTATTAATGTAGAGTCAGTACTAATTGTGATGTATTAATGTAGAGTCAGTACTAATTGTGATGTATTAATGTAGAGTCAGTACTAATTGTGATGTATTAATGTAGAGTCAGTACTAATTGTGATGTATTAATGTAGAGTCAGTACTAATTGTGATGTATTAATGTAGAGTCAGTACTAATTTGGTGTATATGTAATTGTAGTGTATTAATGTAGAGTCAGTACTAATTGTGATGTATTAATGTAGAGTCAGTACTAATTGTGATGTATTAATGTATAGTCAGTACCAATTGTATTGTATTAATGTATAGTGAGTACCAATTGTAGTGTATTAATGTAGAGTCAGTACTAATTGTGGTGTATTAATGTAATTGTAGTGTATTAATGTAGAGTCAGTACTAATTGTGATGTATTCATGTAGAGTCAGTACTAATTATGATGTATTAATGTAGAGTCAGTACTAATTGTAGTGTATTAATGTAGAGTCAGTACTAATTGTGATGTATTAATGTAGAGTCAGTACTAATTGTGATGTATTAATGTAGAGTCAGTACTAATTGTGATGTATTAATGTAGTCAGTACTAATTGGGATGTATTAATGTAGAGTCAGTGCTAATTGTGGTGTATTAATGTATAGTCAGTACTAAATGTGGTGTATTAATGTAGAGTCAGTACTAATTTTGGCGTATTAATGTAATTGTAGTGTATTAATGTAGAGTCAGTACTAATTGTGATGTATTAATGTAGAGTCAGTACTAATTGTGATGTATTAATGTAGAGTCAGTACTAATTGTGGTGTATTAATGTAGAGTCAGTACTAATTGTGATGTATTAATGTAGAGTCAGTACTAATTGTGATTGTATTAATGTAGAGTGAGTACTAATTGTAGTGTATTAATGTAGAGTCAGTACTAATTGTGGTGTATTAATGTAATTGTAGTGTATTAATGTAGAGTCAGTACTAATTGTGATGTATTAATGTAGAGTCAGTACTAATTGTGATGTATTAATGTAGAGTCAGTACTAATTGTGGTGTATTAATGTAGAGTCAGTACTAATTGTATTGTATTAATGTAGAGTCAGTACTAATTGTGGTGTATTAATGTAGAGTCAGTACTAATTGTGGCGTATTAATGTAATTGTAGTGTATTAATGTAGAGTCAGTACTAATTGTGATGTATTAATGTAGAGTCAGTACTAATTGTGGTGTATTAATGTAGAGTCAGTACTAATTGTGATGTATTAATGTAGAGTCAGTACTAATTGTGATGTATTAATGTAGAGTCAGTACTAATTGTATGATGTATTAATGTAGAGTCAGTACTAATTGTGATGTATTAATGTAGAGTCAGTACTAATTGTGGGATATGTAATGGTGTATTAATGTAGAGTCAGTACTAATTGTGATGTATTAATGTAGAGTCAGTACTAATTGTGATGTATTAATGTAGAGTCAGTACTAATTGTGATGTATTAATGTAGAGTCAGTACTAATTGTGGTGTATTAATGTAGAGTCAGTACTAATTGTGGTGTATTAATGTAGAGTCAGTACTAATTGTGGTGTATTAATGTAGAGTCAGTACTAATTGTGGTGTATTAATGTAGTAGTAGTAGTGTATTAATGTAGAGTCAGTACTAATTGTGATGTATTAATGTAGAGTCAGTACTAATTGTGGTGTATTAATGTATAGTCAGTACCAATTGTGATGTATTAATGTAGAGTCAGTACTAATTTTGATGTATTAATGTAGAGTCAGTACTACTTATGGTGTATTAATGTAGAGTCAGTACTAATTGTGGTGTATTAATGTAGAGTCAGTACTAATTGTGTGTGTATTAATGTAGAGTCAGTACTAATTGTGATGTATTAATGTAGAGTCAGTACTAATTGTGGTGTATTAATGTAGAGTCAGTACTAATTGTGGTGTATTAATGTAGAGTCAGTACTAATTGTGGTGTATTAATGTAGAGTCAGTACTAATTGTGATGTATTAATGTAGAGTCAGTACTAATTGTGAGTGTATTAATGTAGAGTCAGTACTAATTGTGATGTATTAATGTAGAGTCAGTACTAATTGTGATGTATTAATGTAGAGTCAGTACTAATTGTGGTGTATTAATGTAGAGTCAGTACTAATTGTGATGTATTAATGTAGAGTCAGTACTAATTGTGGTGTATTAATGTAGAGTCAGTACTAATTGTGATGTATTAATGTAGAGTCAGTACTAATTGTGGTGTATTAATGTAGAGTCAGTACTAATTGTGGCGTATTAATGTAATTGTAGTGTATTAATGTAGAGTCAGTACTAATTGTGATGTATTAATGTAGAGTCAGTACTAATTGTGGTGTATTAATGTAGAGTCAGTACTAATTGTGGTGTATTAATGTAGAGTCAGTACTAATTGTGATGTATTAATGTAGAGTCAGTACTAATTGTGGTGTATTAATGTAGAGTCAGTACTAATTGTGGTGTATTAATGTAGAGTCAGTACTAATTGTGGTGTATTAATGTAGAGTCAGTACTAATTGTGATGTATTAATGTAGAGTCAGTACTAATTGTGATGTATTAATGTAGAGTCAGTACTAAATTGTGGTGTATTAATGTAGAGTCAGTACTAATTGTGGTGTATTAATGTAGAGTCGTACTAATTTGTGTATTAATGTAGAGTCAGTACTAATTGTGGTGTATTAATGTAGAGTCAGTACTAATTGTGATGTATTAATGTAGAGTCAGTACTAATTGTGGTGTATTAATGTAGAGTCAGTACTAATTGTGGTGTATTAATGTAGAGTCAGTACTAATTGTGGTGTATTAATGTAGAGTCAGTACTAATTGTGATGTATTAATGTAGAGTCAGTACTAATTGTGATGTATTAATGTAGAGTCAGTACTAATTGTGGTGTATTAATGTAGAGTCAGTACTAATTGTGGTGTATTAATGTAGAGTCAGTACTAATTGTGGTGTATTAATGTAGAGTCAGTACTAATTGTGTGTATTAATGTAGAGTCAGTACTAATTGTGATGTATTAATGTAGAGTCAGTACTAATTGTAGTGTATTAATGTAGAGTCAGTACTAATTGTGATGTATTAATGTAGAGTCAGTACTAATTGTGATGTATTAATGTAGAGTCAGTACTAATTGTGGTGTATTAATGTAGAGTCAGTACTAATTGTGGTGTATTAATGTAGAGTCAGTACTAATTGTGGCGTATTAATGTAATTGTAGTGTATTAATGTAGAGTCAGTACTAATTGTGATGTATTAATGTAGAGTCAGTACTAATTGTGGTGTATTAATGTAGAGTCAGTACTAATTGTGGTGTATTAATGTAGAGTCAGTACTAATTGTGATGTATTAATGTAGAGTCAGTACTAATTGTGGTGTATTAATGTAGAGTCAGTACTAATTGTGGTGTATTAATGTAGAGTCAGTACTAATTGTGGTGTATTAATGTAGAGTCAGTACTAATTGTGATGTATTAATGTAGAGTCAGTACTAATTGTGATGTATTAATGTAGAGTCAGTA
This sequence comes from Coregonus clupeaformis, assembly GCF_020615455.1. Classification (NCBI taxonomy): domain Eukaryota; kingdom Metazoa; phylum Chordata; class Actinopteri; order Salmoniformes; family Salmonidae; genus Coregonus; species Coregonus clupeaformis. The sequence goes on from NC_059219.1 coordinate 7,883,194, forward strand.
CTAATTGTGATGTATTAATGTAGAGTCAGTACTAATTGTGATGTATTAATGTAGAGTCAGTACTAATTGTGGTGTATTAATGTAGAGTCAGTACTAAATTGTGGTGTATTAATGTAGAGTCAGTACTAATTGTGGTGTATTAATGTAGAGTCAGTACTAATTGTGATGTATTAATGTAGAGTCAGTACTAATTGTGATGTATTAATGTAGAGTCAGTACTAATTGTGATGTATTAATGTAGAGTCAGTACTAATTGTGGTGTATTAATGTAGAGTCAGTACTAATTGTGATGTATTAATGTATAGTCAGTACCAATTGTGATGTATTAATGTATAGTGAGTACCAATTGTAGTGTATTAATGTAGAGTCAGTACTAATTGTGGTGTATTAATGTATAGTCAGTACTAATTGTGATGTATTAATGTATAGTCAGTACTAATTGTGATGTATTAATGTAGAGTCAGTACTAATTATGATGTATTAATGTAGAGTCAGTACTAATTGTAGTGTATTAATGTAGAGTCAGTACTAATTGTGATGTATTAATGTAGAGTCAGTACTAATTGTGGTGTATTAATGTAGAGTCAGTACTAATTGTGGTGTATTAATGTAGAGTCAGTACTAATTGTGTGTATTAATGTAGAGTCAGTACTAATTGTGATGTATTAATGTAGAGTCAGTACTAATTGTGATGTATTAATGTAGAGTCAGTACTAATTGTGATGTATTAATGTAGAGTCAGTACTAATTGTGGTGTATTAATGTAGAGTCAGTACCAATTGTGATGTATTAATGTATAGTGAGTACCAATTGTAGTGTATTAATGTAGAGTCAGTACTAATTGTGGTGTATTAATGTATAGTCAGTACTATGGTGTATTAATGTAGAGTCAGTACTAATTGTGGTGTATTAATGTAGAGTCAGTACTAATTGTGATGTATTAATGTAGAGTCAGTACTAATTTTGATGTATTAATGTAGAGTCAGTACTAATTGTTGTGTATTAATGTAGAGTCAGTACTAATTGTGATGTATTAATGTAGAGTCAGTACTAATTGTGGTGTATTAATGTAAGTCAGTACTAATTGTGGTGTATTAATGTAGAGTCAGTACTAATTGTGGTGTATTAATGTAGAGTCAGTACTAATTGTGATGTATTAATGTAGAGTCAGTACTAATTGTGGTGTATTAATGTAGAGTCAGTACTAATTGTGATGTATTAATGTAGAGTCAGTACTAATTGTGATGTATTAATGTAGAGTCAGTACTAATTGTGATGTATTAATGTAGAGTCAGTACTAATTGTGATGTATTAATGTATAGTCAGTACCAATTGTATTGTATTAATGTATAGTCAGTACTAAATGTGGTGTATTAATGTAGAGTCAGTACTAATTGTGGTGTATTAATGTAATTGTAGTGTATTAATGTAGAGTCAGTACTAATTGTGATGTATTCATGTAGAGTCAGTACTAATTATGATGTATTAATGTAGAGTCAGTACTAATTGTGGTGTATTAATGTAGAGTCAGTACTAATTGTGATGTATTAATGTAGAGTCAGTACTAATTGTAGTGTATTAATGTAGAGTCAGTACTAATTGTGATGTATTAATGTAGAGTCAGTACTAATTATGATGTATTCATGTAGAGTCAATACTAATTGTAGTGTATTAATGTAGAGTCAGTACTAATTGTGATGTATTAATGTAGAGTCAGTACTAATTTGTGGCGTATTAATGTAATTGTAGTGTATTAATGTAGAGTCAGTACTAATTGTGATGTATTAATGTAGAGTCAGTACTAATTGTGATGTATTATTGTAGAGTCAGTACTAATTGTGGTGTATTAATGTAGAGTCAGTACTAATTGTGATGTATTAATGTAGAGTCAGTACTAATTGTAGTGTATTAATGTAGAGTCAGTACTAATTGTAGTGTATTAATGTAGAGTCAGTACTAATTGTGATGTATTAATGTAGAGTCAGTACTAATTGTGGTGTATTAATGTAGAGTCAGTACTAATTGTGATGTATTAATGTAGAGTCAGTACTAATTGTGATGTATTAATGTATAGTCAGTACCAATTGTGATGTATTAATGTATAGTGAGTACTAATTGTGGTGTATTAATGTAGAGTCAGTACTAATTGTGGCGTATTAATGTAATTGTAGTGTATTAATGTAGAGTCAGTACTAATTGTGGTGTATTAATGTAGAGTCAGTACTAATTGTGGTGTATTAATGTAGAGTCAGTACTAATTGTGGTGTATTAATGTAGAGTCAGTACTAATTGTGGTGTATTTATTTATAGTCAGTACTAATTGTGGTGTATTAATGTAGAGTCAGTACTAATTGTAGTGTATTAACGTAGAGTCAGTACTAATTGTGATGTATTAATGTAGAGTCAGTACTAATTGTGGTGTATTAATGTAGAGTCAGTACTAATTGTGGTGTATTAATGTAGAGTCAGTACTAATTGTGATGTATTAATGTAGAGTCAGTACTAATTGTGGTGTATTAATGTAGAGTCAGTACTAATTGTGATGTATTAATGTAGAGTCAGTACTAATTGTGATGTATTAATGTAGAGTCAGTACTAATTGTGATGTATTAATGTAGAGTCAGTACTAATTGTGGTGTATTAATGTAGAGTCAGTACTAATTGTGGTGTATTAATGTAGAGTCAGTACTAATTGTGATGTATTAATGTAGAGTCAGTACTAATTGTGATGTATTAATGTAGAGTCAGTACTAATTGTGATGTATTAATATACAGTCAGTACCAATTGTGATGTATTATTGTAGAGTCAGTACTAATTGTGGTGTATTAATGTAGAGTCAGTACTAATTGTGATGTATTAATGTAGAGTCAGTACTAATTGTGGTGTATTAATGTAGAGTCAGTACTAATTGTGATGTATTAATGTAGAGTCAGTACTAATTGTGGTGTATTAATGTAGAGTCAGTACTAATTGTGGTGTATTAATGTAGAGTCAGTACTAATTGTAGTGTATTAATGTAGAGTCAGTACTAATTGTGGCGTATTAATGTAATTGTGATGTATTCATGTAGAGTAGGGTACTAGTTGTGGTGTATTAATGTAGAGTCAGTACTAATTGTGATGTATTAATGTAGAGTCAGTACTAATTGTGATGTATTAATGTAGAGTCAGTACTAATTGTGATGTATTAATGTAGAGTCAGTACTAATTGTGGTGTATTAATGTAGAGTCAGTACTAATTGTGGTGTATTAATGTAGAGTCAGTACTAATTGTGGTGTATTAATGTAGAGTCAGTACTAATTGTGATGTATTAATGTAGAGTCAGTACTAATTGTTGTGTATTAATGTAGAGTCAGTACTAATTGTGATGTATTAATGTAGAGTCAGTACTAATTGTGGTGTATTAATGTAGAGTCAGTACTAATTGTGATGTATTAATGTAGAGTCAGTACTAATTGTGATGTATTAATGTAGAGTCAGTACTAATGTTGTAATTGAGTGTATTAATGTAGAGTCAGTACTAATTGTGATGTATTAATGTAGAGTCAGTACTAATTGTGGTGTATTAATGTAGAGTCAGTACTAATTGTGATGTATTAATGTAGAGTCAGTACTAATTGTGGTGTATTAATGTAGAGTCAGTACTAATTGTGATGTATTAATGTAGAGTCAGTACTAATTGTGATGTATTAATGTAGAGTCAGTACTAATTGTGATGTATTAATGTAGAGTCAGTACTAATTGTGAGTGTATTAATGTAGAGTCAGTACTAAATTGTGGTGTATTAATGTAGAGTCAGTACTAATTGTGGCGTATTAATGTAATTGTAGTGTATTAATGTAGAGTCAGTACTAATTGTGGTGTATTAATGTAGAGTCAGTACTAATTGTGATGTATTAATGTAGAGTCAGTACTAATTGTAGTGTATTAATGTAGAGTCAGTACTAATTGTGATGTATTAATGTAGAGTCAGTACTAATTGTGATGTATTAATGTAGAGTCAGTACTAATTGTGATGTATTAATGTAGAGTCAGTACTAATTGTAGTGTATTAATGTATAGTCAGTACTAAATGTGGTGTATTAATGTAGAGTCAGTACTAATTGTGGTGTATTATGTAATAGTGTATTAATGTAGAGTCAGTACTAATTGTGATGTATTAATGTAGAGTCAGTACTAATTGTGATGTATTAATGTAGAGTCAGTACTAATTGTGGTGTATTAATGTAGAGTCAGTACTAATTGTGGTGTATTAATGTAGAGTCAGTACTAATTGTGGTGTATTAATGTAGAGTCAGTACTAATTGTGGTGTATTAATGTAGAGTCAGTACTAATTGTGGTGTATTAATGTAGAGTCAGTACTAATTGTGATGTATTAATGTAGAGTCAGTACTAATTGTGATGTATTAATGTAGAGTCAGTACTAATTGTGGTGTATTAATGTAGAGTCAGTACTAATTGTGGTGTATTAATGTGGAGTCTAATTGTAGTGTATTAATGTAGAGTCAGTACTAATTGTGATGTATTAATGTAGAGTCAGTACTAATTGTGATGTATTAATGTAGAGTCAGTACTAATTGTGGTGTATTAATGTAGAGTCAGTACTAATTGTGGTGTATTAATGTAGAGTCAGTACTAATTGTGGTGTATTAATGTAGAGTCAGTACTAATTGTGGCGTATTAATGTAATTGTAGTGTATTAATGTAGAGTCAGTACTAATTGTGATGTATTAATGTAGAGTCAGTACTAATTGTGATGTATTAATGTAGAGTCAGTACTAATTGTGGTGTATTAATGTAGAGTCAGTACTAATTGTGATGTATTAATGTAGAGTCAGTACTAATTGTGTTGTATTCATGTAGAGTCAGTACTAATTGTGTTGTATTAATATAGAGTCAGTACTAATTGTGATGTATTAATGTAGAGTCAGTACTAATTGTGATGTATTAATGTATAGTCAGTACCAATTGTATTGTATTAATGTATAGTGAGTACCAATTGTAGTGTATTAATGTAGAGTCAGTACTAATTGTGGTGTATTAATGTAATTGTAGTGTATTAATGTAGAGTCAGTACTAATTGTGATGTATTCATGTAGAGTCAGTACTAATTATGATGTATTAATGTAGAGTCAGTACTAATTGTGGTGTATTAATGTAGAGTCAGTACTAATTGTGATGTATTAATGTAGAGTCAGTACTAATTGTGATGTATTAATGTAGAGTCAGTACTAATTGTGATGTATTAATGTAGAGTCAGTACTAATTGTGATGTATTAATGTAGAGTCAGTACTAATTGTGGTGTATTAATGTAGAGTCAGTACTAATTGTGGTGTATTAATGTAGAGTCAGTACTAATTGTGGTGTATTAATGTAATTAGTAAATTGTGATGTATTAATGTAGAGTCAGTACTAATTGTGATGTATTAATGTAGAGTCAGTACTAATTGTGATGTATTAATGTAGAGTCAGTACTAATTGTGGTGTATTAATGTAGAGTCAGTACTAATTGTGATGTATTAATGTAGAGTCAGTACTAATTGTGATGTATTAATGTAGAGTCAGTACTAATTGTGATGTATTAATGTAGAGTCAGTACTAATTGTGGTGTATTAATGTAGAGTCAGTACTAATTGTGATGTATTAATGTAGAGTCAGTACTAATTGTGGTGTATTAATGTAGAGTCAGTACTAATTGTGATGAATGTAGTATGGTGTATTAATGTAGAGTCAGTACTAATTGTGATGTATTAATGTAGAGTCAGTACTAATTGTGATGTATTAATGTAGAGTCAGTACTAATTGTGATGTATTAATGTAGAGTCAGTACTAATTGTGATGTATTAATGTAGAGTCAGTACTAATTGTGATGTATTAATGTAGAGTCAGTACTAATTGTGATGTATTAATGTAGAGTCAGTACTAATTGTGGTGTATTAATGTAGAGTCAGTACTAATTGTGGTGTATTAATGTAATTGTAGTGTATTAATGTAGAGTCAGTACTAATTGTGATGTATTAATGTAGAGTCAGTACTAATTGTGGTGTATTAATGTAGAGTCAGTACTAATTGTGGTGTATTAATGTAGAGTCAGTACTAATTGTGGTGTATTAATGTAGAGTCAGTACTAATTGTGATGTATTAATGTAGAGTCAGTACTAATTGTGATGTATTAATGTAGAGTCAGTACTAATTTTGATGTATTAATGTAGAGTCAGTACTACTTATTGTTTATTAATGTAGAGTCAGTACTAATTGTGGTGTATTAATGTAGAGTCAGTACTAATTGTGATGTTTAATGTAATTGTAGTGTATTAATGTAGAGTCAGTACTAATTGTGATGTATTAATGTAGAGTCAGTACTAATTGTGATGTATTAATGTAGAGTCAGTACTAATTGTGGTGTATTAATGTAGAGTCAGTACTAATTGTGGTGTATTAATGTAGAGTCAGTACTAATTGTGGTGTATTAATGTAGAGTCAGTACTAATTGTGGTGTATTAATGTAATTGTAGTGTATTAATGTAGAGTCAGTACTAATTGTGATGTATTAATGTAGAGTCAGTACTAATTGTGATGTATTAATGTAGAGTCAGTACTAATTGTGATGTATTAATGTAGAGTCAGTACTAATTGTGATGTATTAATGTAGAGTCAGTACTAATTGTGATGTATTAATGTAGAGTCAGTACTAATTGTGATGTATTAATGTAGAGTCAGTACTAATTGTGATGTATTAATGTATAGTCAGTACCAATTGTATTGTATTAATGTATAGTGAGTACCAATTGTAGTGTATTAATGTAGAGTCAGTACTAATTGTGGTGTATTAATGTAATTGTAGTGTATTAATGTAGAGTCAGTACTAATGTGATGTATTCATGTAGAGTCAGTACTAATTATGATGTATTAATGTAGAGTCAGTACTAATTGTAGTGTATTAATGTAGAGTCAGTACTAATTGTGATGTATTAATGTAGAGTCAGTACTAATTGTGATGTATTAATGTAGAGTCAGTACTAATTGTGATGTATTAATGTGAGTCAGTACTAATTGTGATGTATTAATGTAGAGTCAGTGCTAATTGTGGTGTATTAATGTAGAGTCAGTACTAAATGTGGTGTATTAATGTAGAGTCAGTACTAATTTTGGCGTATTAATGTAATTGTAGTGTATTAATGTAGAGTCAGTACTAATTGTGATGTATTAATGTAGAGTCAGTACTAATTGTGATGTATTAATGTAGAGTCAGTACTAATTGTAGTGTTTTAATGTAGAGTCAGTACTAATTGTGATGTATTAATGTAGAGTCAGTACTAATTGTGGTGTATTAATGTAGAGTCAGTACTAATTGTGGTGTATTAATGTAGAGTCAGTACTAATTGTTGCGTATTAATGTAGAGTCAGTACTAATTGTGTTGTATTAATGTAGAGTCAGTACTAATTGTGTTGTATTAATGTAGAGTCAGTACTAATTGTGTTGTATTAATGTAGAGTCAGTACTAATTGTGATGTATTAATGTAGAGTCAGTACTAATTGTGGTGTATTAATGTAGAGTCAGTACTAATTGTGATGTATTAATGTAGAGTCAGTACTAATTGTGGTGTATTAATGTAGAGTCAGTACTAATTGTGATGTATTAATGTAGAGTCAGTACTAATTGTGGTGTATTAATGTAGAGTCAGTACTAATTGTGATGTATTAATGTAGAGTCAGTACTAATTGTGGTGTATTAATGTAGAGTCAGTACTAATTTTGTGGTGTATTAATGTAGAGTCAGTACTAATTATGGTGTATTAATGTAGAGTCAGTACTAATTGTGATGTATTAATGTAGAGTCAGTACTAATTGTTGTGTATTAATGTAGAGTCAGTACTAATTGTGATGTATTAATGTAGAGTCAGTACTAATTGTGATGTATTAATGTAGAGTCAGTACTAATTGTGATGTATTAATGTAGAGTCAGTACTAATTGTAGTGTATTAATGTAGAGTCAGTACTAATTGTGGTGTATTAATGTAGAGTCAGTACTAATTGTGGTGTATTAATGTAGAGTCAGTACTAATTGTGGTGTATTAATGTAGAGTCAGTACTAATTGTGATGTATTAATGTAGAGTCAGTACTAATTGTGATGTATTAATGTAGAGTCAGTACTAATTGTGATGTATTAATGTAGAGTCAGTACTAATTGTGGTGTATTAATGTAGAGTCAGTACTAATTGTGGTGTATTAATGTAGAGTCAGTACTAATTGTGGTGTATTAATGTAGAGTCAGTACTAATTGTGATGTATTAATGTAGAGTCAGTACTAATTGTGATGTATTAATGTAGAGTCAGTACTAATTGTGGTGTATTAATGTAGAGTCAGTACTAATTGTGATGTATTAATGTAGAGTCAGTACTAATTGTGGTGTATTAATGTAGAGTCAGTACTAATTGTGGTGTATTAATGTAGAGTCAGTACTAATTGTGGTGTATTAATGTAGAGTCAGTACTAATTGTGATGTATTAATGTAGAGTCAGTACTAATTGTGGTGTATTAATGTAGAGTCAGTACTAATTGTGGTGTATTAATGTAGAGTCAGTACTAATTGTGGTGTATTAATGTAGAGTCAGTACTAATTGTGGTGTATTAATGTAGAGTCAGTACTAATTGTGGTGTATTAATGTAGAGTCAGTACTAATTGTGGTGTATTAATGTAGAGTCAGTACTAATTGTGATGTATTAATGTAGAGTCAGTACTAATTGTGGTGTATTAATGTAGAGTCAGTACTAATTGTGATGTATTAATGTAGAGTCAGTACTAATTGTGATGTATTAATGTAGAGTCAGTACTAATTGTGATGTATTAATGTAGAGTCAGTACTAATTGTGATGTATTAATGTAGAGTCAGTACTAATTGTGGTGTATTAATGTAGAGTCAGTACTAATTGTGGTGTATTAATGTAGAGTCAGTACTAATTGTGATGTATTAATGTAGAGTCAGTACTAATTGTGATGTATTAATGTAGAGTCAGTACTAATTGTGATGTATTAATGTAGAGTCAGTACTAATTGTGGTGTATTAATGTAGAGTCAGTACTAATTGTGATGTATTAATGTAGAGTCAGTACTAATTGTGATGTATTAATGTAGAGTCAGTACTAATTGTGATGTATTAATGTAGAGTCAGTACTAATTGTGATGTATTAATGTAGAGTCAGTACTAATTGTGATGTATTAATGTAGAGTCAGTACTAATTGTGATGTATTAATGTAGAGTCAGTACTAATTGTGGTGTATTAATGTATAGTCAGTACCAATTGTGATGTATTAATGTAGAGTCAGTACTAATTTTGATGTATTAATGTAGAGTCAGTACTACTTATTGTGTATTAATGTAGAGTCAGTACTAATTGTAGTGTATTAATGTAGAGTCAGTACTAATTGTGATGTATTAATGTAGAGTCAGTACTAATTGTGATGTATTAATGTAGAGTCAGTACTAATTGTGGTGTATTAATGTAGAGTCAGTACTAATTGTGGTGTATTAATGTAGAGTCAGTACTAATTGTGGTGTATTAATGTAGAGTCAGTACTAATTGTGGTGTATTAATGTAGAGTCAGTACTAATTGTGGTGTATTAATGTAGAGTCAGTACTAATTGTGGTGTATTAATGTAGAGTCAGTACTAATTGTGATGTATTAATGTAGAGTCAGTACTAATTGTGGTGTATTAATGTAGAGTCAGTACTAATTGTGGTGTATTAATGTAGAGTCAGTACTAATTGTGGTGTATTAATGTAGAGTCAGTACTAATTGTGGTGTATTAATGTAGAGTCAGTACTAATTGTGGTGTATTAATGTAGAGTCAGTACTAATTGTGGTGTATTAATGTAGAGTCAGTACTAATTGTGGTGTATTAATGTAGAGTCAGTACTAATTGTGATGTATTAATGTAGAGTCAGTACTAATTGTGATGTATTAATGTAGAGTCAGTACTAATTGTGATGTATTAATGTAGAGTCAGTACTAATTGTGATGTATTAATGTAGAGTCAGTACTAATTGTGATGTATTAATGTAGAGTCAGTACTAATTGTGATGTATTAATGTAGAGTCAGTACTAATTGTGATGTATTAATGTAGAGTCAGTACTAATTGTGATGTATTAATGTAGAGTCAGTACTAATTTTGATGTATTAATGTAGAGTCAGTATTAATTGTAGTGTATTAATGTAGAGTCAGTACTAATTGTGATGTATTAATATAGAGTGAGTACTAATTGTGTTGTATTAATGTAGAGTCAGTACTAATTGTAGTGTATTAATGTACATCACTACTAATTGTAGTGTATTAATTTAGAGTCACTACTAATTGTGATGTATTAATATACAGTCAGTACCAATTGTGATGTATTATTGTAGAGTCAGTACTAATTGTGGTGTATTAATGTAGAGTCAGTACTAATTGTGGTGTATTAATGTAGAGTCAGTACTAATTGTGATGTATTAATGTAGAGTCAGTACTAATTGTGATGTATTAATGTAGAGTCAGTACTAATTGTGATGTATTAATGTATAGTCAGTACCAATTGTATTGTATTAATGTATAGTCAGTACTAAATGTGGTGTATTAATGTAGAGTCAGTACTAATTTTGGCGTATTAATGTAATTGTAGTGTATTAATGTAGAGTCAGTACTAATTGTGATGTATTAATGTAGAGTCAGTACTAATTATGATGTATTAATGTAGAGTCAGTACTAATTGTGGTGTATTAATGTAGAGTCAGTACTAATTGTGATGTATTAATGTAGAGTCAGTACTAATTGTGGTGTATTAATGTAGAGTCAGTACTAATTGTGGTGTATTAATGTAGAGTCAGTACTAATTGTGGTGTATTAATGTAGAGTCAGTACTAATTGTGATGTATTAATGTAGAGTCAGTACTAATTGTGATGTATTAATGTAGAGTCAGTACTAATTGTGAGTGTATTAATGTAGAGTCAGTACTAATTGTGGTGTATTAATGTAGAGTCAGTACTAATTGTGGTGTATTAATGTAGAGTCAGTACTAATTGTGGTGTATTAATGTAGAGTCAGTACTAATTGTGGTGTATTAATGTAGAGTCAGTACTAATTGTGGTGTATTAATGTAGAGTCAGTACTAATTGTGGTGTATTAATGTAGAGTCAGTACTAATTGTGGTGTATTAATGTAGAGTCAGTACTAATTGTGATGTATTAATGTAGAGTCAGTACTAATTGTGATGTATTAATGTAGAGTCAGTACTAATTGTGATGTATTAATGTAGAGTCAGTACTAATTGTGGTGTATTAATGTAGAGTCAGTACTAATTGTGGTGTATTAATGTAGAGTCAGTACTAATTGTGGTGTATTAATGTAGAGTCAGTACTAATTGTGGTGTATTAATGTAGAGTCAGTACTAATTGTGGTGTATTAATGTAGAGTCAGTACTAATTGTGATGTATTAATGTAGAGTCAGTACTAATTGTGGTGTATTAATGTAGAGTCAGTACTAATTGTGGTGTATTAATGTAGAGTCAGTACTAATTGTGATGTATTAATGTAGAGTCAGTACTAATTGTGGTGTATTAATGTAGAGTCAGTACTAATTGTGGTGTATTAATGTAGAGTCAGTACTAATTGTGGTGTATTAATGTAGAGTCAGTACTAATTGTGATGTATTAATGTAGAGTCAGTACTAATTGTGGTGTATTAATGTAGAGTCAGTACTAATTGTGATGTATTAATGTAGAGTCAGTACTAATTGTGATGTATTAATGTAGAGTCAGTACTAATTGTAGTGTAATAATGTAGAGTCAGTACTAATTGTGATGTATTAATGTAGAGTCAGTACTAATTGTGGTGTATTAATGTAGAGTCAGTCCTAATTGTGGTGTATTAATGTAGAGTCAGTACTAATTATGGTGTATTAATGTAGAGTCAGTACTAATTGTGATGTATTAATGTAGAGTCAGTACTAATTGTTGTGTATTAATGTAGAGTCAGTACTAATTGTGATGTATTAATGTAGAGTAGGGTACTAGTTGTGGTGTATTAATGTAGAGGCAGTACTAATTGTGATGTATTAATGTAGAGTCAGTACTAATTGTGATGTATTAATGTAGAGTCAGTACTAATTGTGGTGTATTAATGTAGAGTCAGTACTAATTGTGATGTATTAATGTAGAGTCAGTACTAATTGTGATGTATTAATGTAGAGTCAGTACTAATTGTGATGTATTAATGTATAGTGAGTACCAATTGTAGTGTATTAATGTAGAGTCAGTACTAATTGTGGTGTATTAATGTATAGTCAGTACCAATTGTGATGTATTAATGTAGAGTCAGTACTAATTTTGATGTATTAATGTAGAGTCAGTACTAATTGTTGTGTATTAATGTAGAGTCAGTACTAATTGTGATGTATTAATGTAGAGTCAGTACTAATTGTGGTGTATTAATGTAGAGTCAGTACTAATTGTGATGTATTAATGTAGAGTCAGTACTAATTGTGATGTATTAATGTAGAGTCAGTACTAATTATTGTGTATTAATGTAGAGTCAGTACTAATTGTGATTGTATTAATGTATAGTGAGTACCAATTGTGGTGTATTAATGTAGAGTCAGTACTAATTGTGGCGTATTAATGTAATTGTAGTGTATTAATGTAGAGTCAGTACTAATTGTGATGTATTAATGTAGAGTCAGTACTAATTATGATGTATTAATGTAGAGTCAGTACTAATTGTAGTGTATTAATGTAGAGTCAGTACTAATTGTGATGTATTAATGTAGAGTCAGTACTAATTGTGATGTATTAATGTAGAGTCAGTACTAATTGTGATGTATTAATGTAGAGTCAGTACTAATTGTGATGTATTAATGTAGAGTCAGTACTAATTGTGGTGTATTAATGTATAGTCAGTACTAAATGTGGTGTATTAATGTAGAGTCAGTACTAATTTTGGTGTATTAATGTAATTGTAGTGTATTAATGTAGAGTCAGTACTAATTGTGATGTATTAATGTAGAGTCAGTACTAATTGTGATGTATTAATGTAGAGTCAGTACTAATTGTGATGTATTAATGTAGAGTCAGTACTAATTGTGATGTATTAATGTAGAGTCAGTACTAATTGTGATGTATTAATGTAGAGTCAGTACTAATTGTGATGTATTAATGTATAGTCAGTACTAATTGTATTGTATTAATGTATAGTCAGTACTAATTGTAGTGTATTAATGTAGAGTCAGTACTAATTGTGGTGTATTAATGTAGAGTCAGTACTAATTGTGATGTATTAATGTAGAGTCAGTACTAATTGTGATGTATTAATGTAGAGTCAGTACTAATTGTGATGTATTAATATAGAGTCAGTACTAATTGTGGTGTATTAATGTAGAGTCAGTACTAATTGTGGTGTATTAATGTAAGTGTTTTGTAGTGTATTAATGTAGAGTCAGTACTAATTGTGATGTATTAATGTAGAGTCAGTACTAATTGTGATGTATTAATGTAGAGTCAGTACTAATTGTGATGTATTAATGTAGAGTCAGTACTAATTGTGATGTATTAATGTAGAGTCAGTACTAATTGTGATGTATTAATGTAGAGTCAGTACTAATTGTGATGTATTAATGTATAGTCAGTACTAATTGTGATGTATTAATGTAGAGTCAGTACTAATTGTGGTGTATTAATGTATAGTCAGTACTAATTGTGGTGTATTAATGTAGAGTCAGTACTAATTTTGGCGTATTAATGTAATTGTAGTGTATTAATGTAGAGTCAGTACTAATTGTGATGTATTAATGTAGAGTCAGTACTAATTGTGATGTATTAATGTAGAGTCAGTACTAATTGTGGTGTATTAATGTAGAGTCAGTACTAATTGTGATGTATTAATGTAGAGTCAGTACTAATTGTGGTGTATTAATGTAGAGTCAGTACTAATTGTGATGTATTAATGTAGAGTCAGTACTAATTGTGATGTATTATTGTAGAGTCAGTACCAATTGTGATGTATTAATGTAGAGTCAGTACTAATTGTGATGTATTAATATAGAGTCAATACTAATTGTGTTGTATTAATGTAGAGTCAGTACTAATTGTTGTGTATTTATGTAGCGTCAGTACTAATTGTCGCGTATTAATGTAGAGTCAGTACTAATTGTGGTGTATTAATGTAGAGTCAGTACTAATTGTGGTGTATTAATGTAGAGTCAGTACTAATTGTAGTGTATTAATGTAGAGTCAGTACTAATTGTGGTGTATTAATGTAGAGTCAGTACTAATTGTGATGTATTAATGTAGAGTCAGTACTAATTGTGATGTATTAATGTAGAGTCAGTACTAATTGTGGTGTATTAATGTAGAGTCAGTACTAATTGTGGTGTATTAATGTAGAGTCAGTACTAATTGTGGTGTATTAATGTAGAGTCAGTACTAATTGTGGTGTATTAATGTAGAGTCAGTACTAATTGTGGTGTATTAATGTAGAGTCAGTACTAATTGTGGTGTATTAATGTAGAGTCAGTACTAATTGTGGTGTATTAATGTAGAGTCAGTACTAATTGTGATGTATTAATGTAGAGTCAGTACTAATTGTGGTGTATTAATGTAGAGTCAGTACTAATTGTGGTGTATTAATGTAGAGTCAGTACTAATTGTGATGTATTAATGTAGAGTCAGTACTAATTGTGATGTATTAATGTAGAGTCAGTACTAATTGTGATGTATTAATGTAGAGTCAGTACTAATTGTGGTGTATTAATGTAGAGTCAGTACTAATTGTGATGTATTAATGTAGAGTCAGTACTAATTGTGGTGTATTAATGTAGAGTCAGTACTAATTGTGATGTATTAATGTAGAGTCAGTACTAATTGTGATGTATTAATGTAGAGTCAGTACTAATTGTGGTGTATTAATGTAGAGTCAGTACTAATTGTGGTGTATTAATGTAGAGTCAGTACTAATTGTGATGTATTAATGTAGAGTCAGTACTAATTGTAGTGTATTAATGTAGAGTCAGTACTAATTGTGATGTATTAATGTAGAGTCAGTACTAATTGTGGTGTATTAATGTAGAGTCAGTACTAATTGTGGTGTATTAATGTAGAGTCAGTACTAATTGTGATGTATTAATGTAGAGTCAGTACTAATTGTGGTGTATTAATGTAGAGTCAGTACTAATTGTGGTGTATTAATGTAGAGTCAGTACTAATTGTGGTGTATTAATGTAGAGTCAGTACTAATTGTGGTGTATTAATGTAGAGTCAGTACTAATTGTGGTGTATTAATGTAGAGTCAGTACTAATTGTGGTGTATTAATGTAGAGTCAGTACTAATTGTGGTGTATTAATGTAGAGTCAGTACTAATTGTAGTGTATTAATGTAGAGTCAGTACTAATTGTGATGTATTAATGTAGAGTCAGTACTAATTGTGATGTATTAATGTAGAGTCAGTACTAATTGTGGTGTATTAATGTAGAGTCAGTACTAATTGTGGTGTATTAATGTAGAGTCAGTACTAATTGTGGTGTATTAATGTAGAGTCAGTACTAATTGTGATGTATTAATGTAGAGTCAGTACTAATTGTGGTGTATTAATGTAGAGTCAGTACTAATTGTGATGTATTAATGTAGAGTCAGTACTAATTGTGATGTATTAATGTAGAGTCAGTACTAATTGTGATGTATTAATGTAGAGTCAGTACTAATTGTGGTGTATTAATGTAGAGTCAGTACTAATTGTGGTGTATTAATGAGAGTATTAATTGTAGTGTATTAATGTAGAGTCAGTACTAATTGTGATGTATTAATGTAGAGTCAGTACTAATTGTGATGTATTAATGTAGAGTCAGTACTAATTGTGATGTATTAATGTAGAGTCAGTACTAATTGTGATGTATTAATGTAGAGTCAGTACTAATTGTGGTGTATTAATGTAGAGTCAGTACTAATTGTGGTGTATTAATGTAGAGTCAGTACTAATTTTGCGTATTAATGTAATTGTAGTGTATTAATGTAGAGTCAGTACTAATTGTGGTGTATTAATGTAGAGTCAGTACTAATTGTGATGTATTAATGTAGAGTCAGTACTAATTGTGATGTATTAATGTAGAGTCAGTACTAATTGTGATGTATTAATGTAGAGTCAGTACTAATTGTGGTGTATTAATGTAGAGTCAGTACTAATTGTAGTGTATTAATGTAGAGTCAGTACTAATTGTGGTGTATTAATGTAGAGTCAGTACTAATTGTGATGTATTAATGTAGAGTCAGTACTAATTGTTGTGTATTAATGTAGAGTCAGTACTAATTGTAGTGTATTAATGTAGAGTCAGTACTAATTGTGATGTATTAATGTAGAGTCAGTACTAATTGTGATGTATTAATGTAGAGTCAGTACTAATTGTGGTGTATTAATGTAGAGTCAGTACTAATTGTGGTGTATTAATGTAGAGTCAGTACTAATTGTGGTGTATTAATGTAGAGTCAGTACTAATTGTGATGTATTAATGTAGAGTCAGTACTAATTGTGGTGTATTAATGTAGAGTCAGTACTAATTGTGGTGTATTAATGTAGAGTCAGTACTAATTGTGATGTATTAATGTAGAGTCAGTACTAATTGTGGTGTATTAATGTAGAGTCAGTACTAATTGTGATGTATTAATGTAGAGTCAGTACTAATTGTGATGTATTAATGTAGAGTCAGTACTAATTGTGATGTATTAATGTAGAGTCAGTACTAATTGTGAGTGTATTAATGTAGAGTCAGTACTAATTGTGATGTATTAATGTAGAGTCAGTACTAATTGTGATGTATTAATGTAGAGTCAGTACTAATTGTGGTGTATTAATGTAGAGTCAGTACTAATTGTGGTGTATTAATGTAGAGTCAGTACTAATTGTGGTGTATTAATGTAGAGTCAGTACTAATTGTGATGTATTAATGTAGAGTCAGTACTAATTGTGATGTATTAATGTAGAGTCAGTACTAATTGTGATGTATTAATGTAGAGTCAGTACTAATTGTGATGTATTAATGTATAGTCAGTACCAATTGTGATGTATTAATGTATAGTGAGTACCAATTGTAGTGTATTAATGTAGAGTCAGTACTAATTGTGGTGTATTAATGTAAAGTTAGTACAATGTGTATTAATGTAGAGTCAGTACTAATTGTGATGTATTAATGTAGAGTCAGTACTAATTGTAGTGTATTAATGTAGAGTCAGTACTAATTGTGGTGTATTAATGTAGAGTCAGTACTAATTGTGATGTATTAATGTAGAGTCAGTACTAATTGTGATGTATTAATGTAGAGTCAGTACTAATTGTGATGTATTAATGTAGAGTCAGTACTAATTGTGATGTATTAATGTAGAGTCAGTACTAATTGTGGTGTATTAATGTAGAGTCAGTACTAATTGTGATGTATTAATGTAGAGTCAGTACTAATTGTGGTGTATTAATGTAGTATTGTAGTGTGTATTAATGTAGAGTCAGTACTAATTGTGATGTATTAATGTAGAGTCAGTACTAATTGTGGTGTATTAATGTATAGTCAGTACTAATTGTGATGTATTAATGTAGAGTCAGTACTAATTGTGATGTATTAATGTAGAGTCAGTACTAATTGTGGTGTATTAATGTAGAGTCAGTACTAATTGTGATGTATTAATGTAGAGTCAGTACTAATTGTGGTGTATTAATGTAGAGTCAGTACTAATTGTGATGTATTAATGTAGAGTCAGTACTAATTGTGATGTATTAATGTAGAGTCAGTACTAATTGTGGTGTATTAATGTAGAGTCAGTACTAATTGTGATGTATTAATGTAGAGTCAGTACTAATTGTGATGTATTAATGTAGAGTCAGTACTCAATTGTGGTGTATTAATGTAGAGTCAGTACTAATTGTGGTGTATTAATGTAATTGTAGTGTATTAATGTAGAGTCAGTACTAATTGTGATGTATTCATGTAGAGTCAGTACTAATTATGATGTATTAATGTAGAGTCAGTACTAATTGTAGTGTATTAATGTAGAGTCAGTACTAATTGTGATGTATTAATGTAGAGTCAGTACTAATTGTGATGTATTCATGTAGAGTCAGTACTAATTATGATGTATTAATGTAGAGTCAATACTAATTGTAGTGTATTAATGTAGAGTCAGTACTAATTGTGATGTATTAATGTAGAGTCAGTACTAATTGTGGTGTATTAATGTAGAGTCAGTACTAATTGTGGTGTATTAATGTAGAGTAGTACAATTGTAGTGTATTAATGTAGAGTCAGTACTAATTGTGATGTATTAATGTAGAGTCAGTACTAATTGTGGTGTATTAATGTAGAGTCAGTACTAATTGTAGTGTATTAATGTAGAGTCAGTACTAATTGTGATGTATTAATGTAGAGTCAGTACTAATTGTGGTGTATTAATGTAGAGTCAGTACTAATTGTGATGTATTAATGTAGAGTCAGTACTAATTGTGGTGTATTAATGTAGAGTCAGTACTAATTGTGATGTATTAATGTAGAGTCAGTACTAATTGTGATGTATTAATGTAGAGTCAGTACTAATTGTGATGTATTAATGTAGAGTCAGTACTAATTGTGATGTATTAATGTAGAGTCAGTACTAATTGTGGTGTATTAATGTAGAGTCAGTACTAATTGTGAGTGTATTAATGTAGAGTCAGTACTAATTGTGATGTATTAATGTAGAGTCAGTACTAATTGTGATGTATTAATGTAGAGTCAGTACTAATTGTGGTGTATTAATGTATAGTCAGTACCAATTGTGATGTATTAATGTAGAGTCAGTACTAATTTTGATGTATTAATGTAGAGTCAGTACTACTTATTGTGTATTAATGTAGAGTCAGTACTAATTGTAGTGTATTAATGTAGAGTCAGTACTAATTGTGGTGTATTAATGTAGAGTCAGTACTAATTGTGATGTATTAATGTAGAGTCAGTACTAATTGTGATGTATTATTGTAGAGTCAGTACCAATTGTGATGTATTAATGTAGAGTCAGTACTAATTATTGTGTATTAATGTAGAGTCAGTACTAATTGTGATGTATTAATGTAGAGTCAGTACTAATTGTGATGTATTAATGTAGAGTCAGTACTAATTGTGATGTATTAATGTAGAGTCAGTACTAATTGTGATGTATTAATGTAGAGTCAGTACTAATTGTGATGTATTAATGTAGAGTCAGTACTAATTGTGATGTATTAATGTAGAGTCAGTACTAATTGTGGTGTATTAATGTAGAGTCAGTACTAATTGTGGTGTATTAATGTAGAGTCAGTACTAATTGTGATGTATTAATGTAGAGTCAGTACTAATTGTGGTGTATTAATGTAGAGTCAGTACTAATTGTGGTGTATTAATGTAGAGTCAGTACTAATTGTGGTGTATTAATGTAGAGTCAGTACTAATTGTGGTGTATTAATGTAGAGTCAGTACTAATTGTGATGTATTAATGTAGAGTCAGTACTAATTGTGGTGTATTAATGTAGAGTCAGTACTAATTGTGGTGTATTAATGTAGAGTCAGTACTAATTGTGATGTATTAATGTAGAGTCAGTACTAATTGTGGTGTATTAATGTAGAGTCAGTACTAATTGTGATGTATTAATGTAGAGTCAGTACTAATTGTGGTGTATTAATGTAGAGTCAGTACTAATTGTGGTGTATTAATGTAGAGTCAGTACTAATTGTGATGTATTAATGTAGAGTCAGTACTAATTGTGATGTATTAATGTAGAGTCAGTACTAATTGTGGTGTATTAATGTAGAGTCAGTACTAATTGTGGTGTATTAATGTAGAGTCAGTACTAATTGTGATGTATTAATGTAGAGTCAGTACTAATTGTGATGTATTAATGTAGAGTCAGTACTAATTGTGATGTATTAATGTAGAGTCAGTACTAATTGTGGTGTATTAATGTAGAGTCAGTACTAATTGTGATGTATTAATGTAGAGTCAGTACTAATTGTGATGTATTAATGTAGAGTCAGTACTAATTGTTGTGTATTAATGTAGAGTCAGTACTAATTGTGATGTATTAATGTAGAGTCAGTACTAATTGTGGTGTATTAATGTAGAGTCAGTACTAATTGTGGTGTATTAATGTAGAGTCAGTACTAATTGTGATGTATTAATGTAGAGTCAGTACTAATTGTGATGTATTAATGTAGAGTCAGTACTAATTGTAGTGTATTAATGTAGAGTCAGTACTAATTGTGGTGTATTAATGTAGAGTCAGTACTAATTGTGATGTATTAATGTAGAGTCAGTACTAATTGTGATGTATTAATATAGAGTCAGTACTAATTGTGATGTATTAATGTAGAGTCAGTACTAATTGTAGTGTATTAATGTAGAGTCAGTACTAATTGTGGTGTATTAATGTAGAGTCAGTACTAATTGTGGTGTATTAATGTAGAGTCAGTACTAATTGTGGTGTATTAATGTAGAGTCAGTACTAATTGTGATGTATTCATGTAGAGTCAGTACTAATTGTGGTGTATTAATGTAGAGTCAGTACTAATTGTGGTGTATTAATGTAGAGTCAGTACTAATTGTGGCGTATTAATGTAATTGTAGTGTAATAATGTAGAGTCAGTACTAATTGTGATGTATTAATGTAGAGTCAGTACTAATTGTGGTGTATTAATGTAGAGTCAGTCCTAATTGTGGTGTATTAATGTAGAGTCAGTACTAATTGTGGTGTATTAATGTAGAGTCAGTACTAATTGTGGTGTATTAATGTAGAGTCAGTACTAATTGTAGTGTATTAATGTAGAGTCAGTACTAATTGTGATGTATTAATGTAGAGTCAGTACTAATTGTGATGTATTAATGTAGAGTCAGTACTAATTGTGGTGTATTAATGTAGAGTCAGTCCTAATTGTGGTGTATTAATGTAGAGTCAGTACTAATTATGGTGTATTAATGTAGAGTCAGTACTAATTGTGATGTATTAATGTAGAGTCAGTACTAATTGTTGTGTATTAATGTAGAGTCAGTACTAATTGTGGTGTATTAATGTAGAGTCAGTACTAATTGTGGTGTATTAATGTAGAGTCAGTACTAATTGTGATGTATTAATGTAGAGTCAGTACTAATTGTGATGTATTAATGTAGAGTCAGTACTAATTGTGGTGTATTAATGTAGAGTCAGTACTAATTGTGATGTATTAATGTAGAGTCAGTACTAATTGTGATGTATTAATGTAGAGTCAGTACTAATTGTGATGTATTAATGTAGAGTCAGTACTAATTGTAGTGTATTAATGTAGAGTCAGTACTAATTGTGATGTATTAATGTAGAGTCAGTACTAATTGTGGTGTATTAATGTAGAGTCAGTACTAATTGTCGTGTATTAATGTAATTGTAGTGTATTAATGTAGAGTCAGTACTAATTGTGGTGTATTAATGTAGAGTCAGTACTAATTGTGATGTATTAATGTAGAGTCAGTACTAATTGTGGTGTATTAATGTAGAGTCAGTACTAATTGTGATGTATTAATGTAGAGTCAGTACTAATTGTAGTGTATTAATGTAGAGTCAGTACTAATTGTAGTGTATTAATGTAGAGTCAGTACTAATTGTGGTGTATTAATGTAGAGTCAGTACTAATTGTGTTGTATTAATGTAGAGTCAGTACTAATTGTGGTGTATTAATGTAGAGTCAGTACTAATTGTGGTGTATTAATGTAGAGTCAGTACTAATTGTGATGTATTAATGTAGAGTCAGTACTAATTGTGATGTATTAATGTAGAGTCAGTACTAATTGTGATGTATTAATGTAGAGTCAGTACTAATTGTGGTGTATTAATGTAGAGTCAGTACTAATTGTGATGTATTAATGTAGAGTCAGTACTAATTGTGGTGTATTAATGTAGAGTCAGTACTAATTGTGGTGTATTAATGTAGAGTCAGTACTAATTGTGGTGTATTAATGTAGAGTCAGTACTAATTGTGATGTATTAATGTAGAGTCAGTACTAATTGTGATGTATTAATGTAGAGTCAGTACTAATTGTGATGTATTAATGTAGAGTCAGTACTAATTGTGGTGTATTAATGTAGAGTCAGTACTAATTGTGATGTATTAATGTAGAGTCAGTACTAATTGTGATGTATTAATGTAGAGTCAGTACTAATTGTGGTGTATTAATGTAATTGTAGTGTATTAATGTAGAGTCAGTACTAATTGTGATGTATTAATGTAGAGTCAGTACTAATTGTGATGTATTAATGTAGAGTCAGTACTAATTGTGAGTGTATTAATTTAGAGTCAGTACTAATTGTGATGTATTAATGTAGAGTCAGTACTAATTGTGATGTATTAATGTAGAGTCAGTACTAATTGTGATGTATTAATGTAGAGTCAGTACTAATTGTGATGTATTAATGTAGAGTCAGTACTAATTGTGGTGTATTAATGTAGAGTCAGTACTAATTGTGATGTATTAATGTAGAGTCAGTACTAATTGTGATGTATTAATGTAGAGTCAGTACTAATTGTGATGTATTAATGTAGAGTCAGTACTAATTGTGATGTATTAATGTAGAGTCAGTACTAATTGTGATGTATTAATGTAGAGTCAGTACTAATTGTGATGTATTAATGTAGAGTCAGTACTAATTGTGATGTATTAATGTAGAGTCAGTACTAATTGTGGTGTATTAATGTAGAGTCAGTACTAATTGTGATGTATTAATGTAGAGTCAGTACTAATTGTAGTGTATTAATGTAGAGTCAGTACTAATTGTGATGTATTAATGTAGAGTCAGTACTAATTGTGGTGTATTAATGTAGAGTCAGTACTAATTGTGGTGTATTAATGTAGAGTCAGTACTAATTGTGATGTATTAATGTAGAGTCAGTACTAATTGTGATGTATTAATGTAGAGTCAGTACTAATTGTGATGTATTAATGTAGAGTCAGTACTAATTGTGATGTATTAATGTAGAGTCAGTACTAATTGTGGTGTATTAATGTAGAGTCAGTACTAATTGTGATGTATTAATGTAGAGTCAGTACTAATTGTGATGTATTAATGTAGAGTCAGTACTAATTGTGGTGTATTAATGTAGAGTCAGTACTAATTGTGATGTATTAATGTAGAGTCAGTACTAATTGTGATGTATTAATGTAGAGTCAGTACTAATTGTGATGTATTAATGTAGAGTCAGTACTAATTGTGATGTATTAATGTAGAGTCAGTACTAATTGTGGTGTATTAATGTAGAGTCAGTACTAATTGTGATGTATTAATGTAGAGTCAGTACTAATTGTGGTGTATTAATGTAGAGTCA
Organism: Coregonus clupeaformis; assembly: GCF_020615455.1. Taxonomy (NCBI): domain Eukaryota; kingdom Metazoa; phylum Chordata; class Actinopteri; order Salmoniformes; family Salmonidae; genus Coregonus; species Coregonus clupeaformis. The sequence goes on from NC_059219.1 coordinate 7,906,564, forward strand.
GTACTAATTGTGATGTATTAATGTAGAGTCAGTACTAATTGTGATGTATTAATGTAGAGTCAGTACTAATTGTGATGTATTAATGTAGAGTCAGTACTAATTGTGGTGTATTAATGTAGAGTCAGTACTAATTGTGATGTATTAATGTAGAGTCAGTACTAATTGTGATGTATTAATGTAGAGTCAGTACTAATTGTGATGTATTAATGTAGAGTCAGTACTAATTGTGATGTATTAATGTAGAGTCAGTACTAATTGTGATGTATTAATGTAGAGTCAGTACTAATTGTGGTGTATTAATGTAGAGTCAGTACTAATTGTGGTGTATTAATGTAGAGTCAGTACTAATTGTGATGTATTAATGTAGAGTCAGTACTAATTGTGATGTATTAATGTAGAGTCAGTACTAATTGTGGTGTATTAATGTAGAGTCAGTACTAATTGTGATGTATTAATGTAGAGTCAGTACTAATTGTGATGTATTAATGTAGAGTCAGTACTAATTGTGATGTATTAATGTAGAGTCAGTACTAATTGTGATGTATTAATGTAGAGTCAGTACTAATTGTGGTGTATTAATGTAGAGTCAGTACTAATTGTGATGTATTAATGTAGAGTCAGTACTAATTGTGATGTATTAATGTAGAGTCAGTACTAATTGTGATGTATTAATGTAGAGTCAGTACTAATTGTGATGTATTAATGTAGAGTCAGTACTAATTGTGGTGTATTAATGTAGAGTCAGTACTAATTGTGGTGTATTAATGTAGAGTCAGTACTAATTGTGATGTATTAATGTAGAGTCAGTACTAATTGTGGTGTATTAATGTAGAGTCAGTACTAATTGTGGTGTATTAATGTAGAGTCAGTACTAATTGTGATGTATTAATGTAGAGTCAGTACTAATTGTGATGTATTAATGTAGAGTCAGTACTAATTGTGGTGTATTAATGTAGAGTCAGTACTAATTGTGATGTATTAATGTAGAGTCAGTACTAATTGTGATGTATTAATGTAGAGTCAGTACCAATTGTGATGTATTAATGTAGAGTCAGTACTAATTGTGGTGTATTAATGTAGAGTCAGTACTAATTGTGATGTATTAATGTAGAGTCAGTACTAATTTTGATGTATTAATGTGGAGTCAGTTAATTCTTCCTTTAAATTCCGGGTCAATTTGACCAATTCTTGAGTTTGAAATCACTAAAATGTTACTAGATGAAGGGTCATCACCATGTTTCTGTCACGATCGTCGGGAACAGAGGACCAAGGCTTAGCGTGGAATGCGAACATATTTATTAAATAATGATCACACGAACAAAACGATAACGTGACGTCCCTGGTTACATACACCAACCAACACGGAACAAGAAACCACACCAAATGAATGCCTAACGGCTACCTAAGTATGGCTCCCAATCAGAGACAACGAGCTACAGCCGTCTCTGATTGGGAGCCACCCTGGCCAACATAGAATTACAAAACCTAGAAATTAACACCCTGGCTCAACATACGAGAGTCCCCAGAGCCAGGGCGTGACAGTACCCCCCAAAGGCGTGGACTCCGACCGCGCCAACCAAACACAACAGGGGGAGGGACCGGGTGGGCACCTCCGCCTCGGCGGCGGATCCGGCTCGGACATGACCCCCACTCCTTCTCTAACCCCCAAAGTACCCCTGGTCCGGTCTGGCCCTGCTGACCGGAGCTGAACTGAACACTGGTGGAGCGGATTGCTCTAGCTCCGGCGTGACGCAGCTGACCCGTGCCGACCCAGGCACCGGTGGAACAGGCACGGGCTGTGCCGTACTGACGACGCGACACTACTGGCTTGGTGTGGGGAGCAGGAAACGGGCCGAGCCGGGCTGACGAAACACACCACTGACTTGGTGCGGGAGCAGGGAGCGGCGGACCGGGCTGACGCAGGCGCACCACTGACTTGGTGCGGGAGCAGGAACGGGCCGAGCCGGGCTGACGAAGCGCACCACTGACTTGGTGCGGGGAGCAGGAACGGGCCGAGCTGGGCTGACGAAACGCACCACTGAATTGGTGCGGGGAGCAGGAGCGGGCCGAGCTGGGCTGACGCAGCGCACCACTGGCTGGGTGCGGGGAGCAGAAACAGGCCGGACCGGGCTGGCGACGCGCACCACAGGCTCGGTACGAGGGACAGGAACAGGCCGGACCGTACTGGGGACACACACCACTGGCCCTACGTGGGGATCAGGAACGGGCCGGACCGGACTGGTAACACACCCCAGTACCTCTAGCCGTGCCTCTACACTTTCCTCCCCTTTTGTGACCAGTGGCCCCCGTAACCTGGCGGCCTCCTCTACTAACCGCTCTATCGCGGCCTCCTGCTGCCTCGTCGTCCACGGCGTGAGCCCCCCCCTAAAATTTTTCTGGGTGTCTCTCCTCCTCGTGGACCAGGCCTCCATAGTTCTCGCCCAACTCTCGCTCTTGTGCTTCCAAGTCCTCTCTGGCGTTGGCTCCTGGACACGCTGCTTGGTCCAGTTATGGTGGTTTCTTCTGTCACGATCGTCGGGAACAGAGGACCAAGGCGCAGCGTGGAATGCGAACATATTTATTAAATAATGATCACACGAACAAAACGATAACGTGACGTCCCTGGTTACATACACCAACCAACACGGAACAAGAAACCACACCAAATGAATGCCTAACGGCTACCTAAGTATGGCTCCCAATCAGAGACAACGAGCTACAGCCGTCTCTGATTGGGAGCCACCCTGGCCAACATAGAATTACAAAACCTAGAAATTAACACCCTGGCTCAACATACGAGAGTCCCCAGAGCCAGGGCGTGACAGTTTCTTCATTATTTTGTTTCCTAGATAAGGGTCTTGTAAAACACGTAATTGTCACGACTTCCGCCGAAGTTGGTGCCTCTCCTTGTGCGGGCGGCTATCGGCGGTCGTCGTCACCGGTCTTCTAGCTGCCACCGATCTATATTTCTTTTTCTATGTTGTTTTGTCTTGATTGTACACACCTGGTTCCCATCACGTATGATTAGTCCCCTATTTAACCCTCTGCCTCCCTCATGGTTTTGTGCGTGATTGTTCTTTGTTTGGTGTTGTTACTGTTGTGAGCTGTTATGTTTCCCTGCGTGGAAATTAGATTTTGTTGTTTTCCCGAGTAAAGTTTGTTGTTTACTCAGTTCTGTGTCCTGCGCCTGACTCCGTCCTACCGCTGCACACTGACACCTTTTCAGAATCACGCACCACCATCACGTGCTGCTCACCATGGAGCGATGGGAGAGAGAGGGTGTTCCCACACCCCCATCAACTTCACCTCAACCCACACTGCTGTCCACCCCTCCATCACCTGGACACAGTGGGATTCGGCTCTCGCTCCCGAAGGCCTATGATGGGACGGCTGCCGGGTGCCAGGGGTTCCTGCTCCAGGCTCCCTCGGCGACCGTCCACCCGGCTCCCTCGGGCTACGAGAGACTGTCCGCCCTCATCTCCTGTTTGTCGGGGAAAGCGCTGGAGTGGGCCAACGCCGAATGGGGCGGGATAGACGCTACGTTGGTTCAATACGAGGATTTCACCCGCCGCTTCCGGGCGGTCTTCGATCATCCGCCTGAGGGGAGAGCGGCGGAGGAACGCTTGTTCCATCTCCGCCAAGGGAAGAGGAGCGCACAGGACTTTGCACTGGATTTCCGGACCCTGGCTGATCGACCATTACCGGTGCAGTCTACGGGAGGACGTCCGTCTGGAGCTGGCCTGCAGGGACACCACCCTTACACTCGACCAGCTGGTGGATTTGTCCATCCGGCTGGATAACCTATTGGCCACCCGCGGACGCTCGGATTGGGGTCCGTCCGTTCCATCTCCCAGCACTTCCGAGTCTACACCCATGGAGCTCGGAGGTGTTGCTTGTAGGGTGACCGGAGGGGGGGGGGCGTTTCCTGCACCACCTGTGGCCGCAGAGGGCTCACTGCTGGGCGGTGCTGGGGAGGTTTCCCAGGGAGTCGAGGCAGCAGGCAGGGCACAGGTGGATCATCCCAGGTGAGTAGGCACCTGACTCACCCAGAGCTCCCTGTTGCGCACATGTATGTCTGTGTAAAGTTTCCTGAGTTTTCCCCGCATTCCCAGCATAAGGCGCTAGTAGATTCAGGCGCAGCTGGGAACTTTATTGACCACCGCAATCTGGAGTACATCCGGGCGGCGAGGAGATTGAACCCTCGCCAGGAAAGGTGGGCCATGTTTTTCACCCATTTTGTTTTCACCCTATCCTACAGACCAGGTTCCCAGAACGCTAAGGCAGACGCACTGTCCCGGATGTATGACACAGAGGAGTGGTCCACGGATCCCACTCCCATACTTCCGGCTTCTTGCTTGGTGGCACCGGTGGTATGGGAGGTTGACCCGGATATCCAGCGGGCGTTACGCACGGAGCCCACTCCCACCCAGTGTCCAGTTGGGCGTCTGTACGTTCCGTTGGATGTCCGCAATCGATTGATCTGTTGGGCTCACACGTCACCCTCCTCTCGTCATCCTGGCATCGGTCGGACAGTGCGCTGTCTTAGTAGGAAGTACTGGTGGCCCACTTTAGCTAAGGACGTGAGGGTTTATGTTTCCTCCAGCACGGTGTGCGCTCAGTGCAAGGCACCTAGACACCTGCCCAGAGGGAAATTACAACCCCGTGGTCACACCTATCGGTGGACTTCGTGATGGCTCTTCCTCCGTCACAAGGTAACAACACGATACCGGTCTCCCTACGGCCCTACAGCCTGTGGAGACCCTGTTTACCCACGTCTTCCGGCACTACGGGGTGCCTGAGGATATAGTGTCTGATCCGGGTCCCCAGTTCACATCGAGGGTCTGGAGGGCGTTCATGGAACGTCTGGGGGTCTCGGTCAGCCTGACCTCAGGTTTTCACCCCGAGAGTAATGGGCAGGTGGAGAGAGTCAACCAGGATGTGGGTAGGTTTCTGTGGTCCTATTGCCAGGACCGGCCGGGGGAGTGGGCGGCTTTCATCCCCTGGGCAGATATGGCCCAAAACTCCCTCCGCCACTCCTCCACTAACATGTCTCCATTTCAGTGTGTATTAGGGTATCAGCCGGTCCTGGCACTATGGCATCAGAGCTAGATCGAGGCACCTGCGGTGGATGAATGGTTTCTGCGCTCGGAGGAGACCTGGGACGCTGGCCATGTACGCCTGCAACGTGCCATCAGGCGTCAGAAGGTGAGCGCCAACCGCCACCGCAGTCTGGCTCTCGACCCGAAACCTGCCCCTTCGCCTGCCCTGCCGGAAGCTGGCTCCGCGGTTTGTGGGGCCATTTAAAGTCCTGAGGAGACTGAACGAGGTATGTTATAGGTTACAGCTCCCCCATGATTACCGTATTAACCCCTCGTTCCATGTGTCTCTCCTCAGGCCGGTGGTGGCTGGTCCACTCCAGCAGTCTGAGGTACGGGAGGTTCATCCGCCCCCGCTGGACATCGAGGGGGTCCCAGCATATACTGTGCGAGCCATCATGGACTCAAGGCGTCGGGCGAGGGGCCTTCAGTACCTCGTGGAGTGGGAGGGGTACGGTCCGGAGGAGAGATGCTGGGTGCAGGTGGAGGACATCCTGGACTCTTCCTTACTGCAGGAGTTTCACTGTCTCCAACCGGATCGTCCTGCGTCTCGTCCCCTGGGTCGTCCCCGAGGCCGGGGTCGGCGCACTGCTGGATCTGCGCGTCAAGGGGGGAGGTACTGTCACGACTTCCGCCGAAGTTGGTGCCTCTCCTTGTGCGGGCGGCTATCGGCGGTCGTCGTCACCGGTCTTCTAGCTGCCACCGATCTACGTTTCTTTTTCTATGTTGTTTTGTCTTGATTGTACACACCTGGTTCCCATCACGTATGATTAGTCCCCTATTTAACCCTCTGCTTCCCTCATGGTTGTGGGTTCTTTGTTTGGTGTTGTTACTGTTGTGAGCTGTTATTAGATGGTGTTGTTTTCCCGAGTAAAGTTCGTTGTTTACTAAGTTCTGTGTCCTGCACCTGACTCCATCCTACCGCTGCACACTGACACCTTGACAGTAATAAATTAATACAAATTTAAATTAGATCCGGTACCGGAATAGTGACAACCATGATGTTCTGGGTCAATTTGACCTTGGTCTATATAACTTTTGAACAGTGTGTCCTAGAAACAAGCTGCTTTCTGCAAAGGAATGGTGCAACTATGGGTTATTATTATGGGTTAGGTTATTATTTCCCTATGACGCTCAGAGGCTGGGCAACCCGGATATGAAATCAAGATGATCCGCAATTTGACCTTTGACCTATAACTCGAGCAGTGTGTCCTAGAAACAAGCTGTTTTATGCACAGGAATGAAGTTGATCTAAAACTGAGTTTTTACAAATTATGATTTATGAGGTTGGATCACCGGCAATCTGACAGATTTGTGACTTTTTACATGCAGCAAACATTTGGCTCTAACTTTTGAACGGTTGGGGTGATCAACCCAGGGAAAAGAGCATCTGAAAGAGGACATTCTCAGCAACAAATACACTGGACTGATTGGACTGACTGTAATTTAGATAAAGGAATCTGGACTGATTGGACTGACTGTAATTTCTGTGTTGACAGTACCGGTACTTACTGTATTGAACCTAACATAACACATGTAGCCGAACCAAACATAAAGGAAGGGTTAAGAAGCTGTACACCACTGGCATCTCCTGTTACCACTGGTCCCAGATCAGCCCTGTGGTAGTTAGATGATAGTGTACTGACACTATCCTAACATCACGTTACTGGTCCTAGATCAGCCCTGTGGTAGTTAGATGATAGTGTACTGACACTATCCTAACATCACATTACTGGTCCTAGATCAGCCCTGACAGACCGACAAGGAACCAACTGACACCACTAACATCACACATCACCATGGACCTACTGACACCACTAACATCACACATCACCATGGACCAACTGACACCACTAACATCACACATCACCATGGACCAACTGACACCACTAACATCACACATCACCATGGACCAACTGACACCACTAACATCACACATCACCATGGACCTACTGACACCACTAACATCACACATCACCATGGACCTACTGACACCACTAACATCCCACATCACCATGGACCAACTGACACCACTAACATCACACATCACCATGGACCTACTGACACCACTAACATCACACATCACCATGGACCTACTGACACGACACTGTTAATATTGAAGCTGTTCATAGTGAATCTGCTTATGGTATAGTGGATCTGGGGACAAATACCAAATATTTTCAGTCTCCTGAGGGGGAAAGGTGTTGTCGTGCCCTCTTCACGACTGTCTTAGCGTGTTTGGACCATGATAGATTGTTGGTTATGTGGACACCAAGGAACTTGAAACTGTCGACCAGCTCCACTACAGCCCCATCGATGTTAATGGGGGCCTGTTCGGACATCCTTTTCCTGTAGTCCACGATCAGCTCCTTTGTCTTGCTCACATTGAGGGAGAGGTTTTGGTTCTGGCACCACACTGCCAGGTCTCTGACCTCCTCCCTATAGGCTGTCTCATCGTTGTCGGTGATAAGGTCTACCACTGTTGTGTCGTCAGCAAACTTAATGATGGTGTTGGAGTCGTGCCTGGTCACGCAGTCGTGGGTGAACAGGGAGTACAGGAGGGGACTAAGCAAGCACCCTTACCACCTGGGGGCGGCCCGCCAGGAAGCCCAGGACCCAGTTGCAGAGGGAGGTGTTTAGTCCCAGGGTCATTAGCTTAGTGATAAGCTTTGTGGGCGTTATGGTGTTGAACGCTGAGCTGTAGTTAATGAACAGCATTCTCACATAGGTATTCCTTTTGTCCAGGTGAGAAAGGGCAGTGTGGAGTGCAACTGAGATTCCGTCATCTGTGGATCTGTTGGGATGGAATGCAAATTGGAGTGGGTCTAGGGTTTCCGGGATGATGGTGTTGATGTGAACCATGACCAGCCTTTCAAAGCACTTCATGGCTACTGATATGAGTGCTACGGGGCGGTAGTCATTTAGGCAGGTTACCTTCGCTTTCTTGGGCACAGGGACTATGGTGGTCTGCTTGAAACATGTAGGTGTTACAGACTCGGTCAGGGTGAGGTTGAAAATGTCAGTGAAGACACTTGCCAGTTGGTCCGCGTATGCCCTGAGTACACATCCTGGTAATCCATCTGGGCCCACGACCTTGTGAATGTTGACCTGTTTATAGGTCTTGCTCAAATCGGATACGGAGAGCGTGATCACACAGTCAGCTGTTGCTCTCATGCATGCTTCAGTGTTGCTTGCATCGAAGCGAGCATAAAAGGCATTTAGCTCATCTGGTAGGCTTGCGTCACTGGGTGGCTGGGTTTCCCTTTGTAGTCTGTAATAGTTTTCAAGCCCTGCCACATCCGACGAGCATCAGAGCCGGTGTAGTACGATTCAATCTTAGTCCTATATTGATGCTTTGCCTGTTTGATGGTTCATCTGAGGGCATAGCAGGATTTCTTATAAGCGTCCGGTTTAGAGTCCTGCTCCTTCAAAGCGGCAGCTCTAGCCTTTAGCTCGGTGTGGATGTTGCCTGTAATCCATGGCTTCTGGTTGGGATATGTACGTACGGTCACTGTTGGGACGACGTTGTCGATGCACTTATTGATGAACCTGTTGACTGAAGTGGGATACTTCTCAATGCCACTGGATGAATCCCGGAACATGTTCCAGTCTGTGCTAGCAAAACAGTCCTGTAGCGTAGCATCCGCATCATCTGACCACTTCCGTATTGAGCGAGTTCTTTGTAAGCAGGAATCAGGAGGAAATAATTATGGTCAGTTTTGCCAAATGGAGGGCGAGGGAGAGCTTTGTATGCGTCTCTGTGTGTGGAGTAAAGGTGGTCTAGAGTTTTATTTAAGTTTGCCTGCATTAAAGTCCCCGGCCACTAGGAGCGCTGTTTATGGATGAGCATTTTCTTGTTGGCTTTATACAGCTCGTTGAGTGCGGTCTTAGTGCCAGCCTCGGTTTGTGGTGGTAAATAGATGGCTACGAATAATATAGGCGAAAACTCTCTTGTTACAGAACGGATGGTATAAGCGGTTTACCCCCCCGCCGACGAATTCCCACAAGGCCCTCCGATCTCCGCCCCCTGTATCTCCGTCTTTTCTTCACGCGAATGTCTCTAGGAAAAAGTATATCCTATGCTTCGGACTCATTCAAGAAAATATATTTGTCCAGTTCGAGGTGAGTAATCGCTGTTCTGATGTCATAAGAGACGGTAGCAACAACATTATGTACAAAAAAAGTTACAAACAATGCGAAAAAACAAGCAAAATAGCACAGTTGGTTAGGAGCCCGTAAAACGGCAGCCCATCCCCTCCGGCACCATTACTAACATAGTGAAGCTGTTCATAGTGAAGCTGTTCATATTGAAGCTGTTCATAGTGAAGCTGTTCATATTGAAGCTGTTCATAGTGAAGCTGTTCATATTGAAGCTGTTCATAGTGAAGCTGTTCATATTGAAGCTGTTCATAGTGAAGCTGTTCATAGTGAAGCTGTTCATAGTGAAGCTGTTCATATTGAAGCTGTTCATAGTGAAGCTGTTCATATTGAAGCTGTTCATATTGAAGCTGTTCATAGTTAAGCTGTTCATATTGAAGCTGTTCATAGTGAAGCTGTTCATATTGAAGCTGTTCATAGTGAAGCTGTTCATATTGAAGCTGTTCATAGTGAAGCTGTTCATATTGAAGCTGTTCATAGTGAAGCTGTTCATATTGAAGCTGTTCATAGTTAAGCTGTTCATAGTGAAGCTGTTCATAGTGAAGCTGTTCATATTTAAGCTGTTCATAGTGAAGCTGTTCATAGTGAAGCTGTTCATATTGAAGCTGTTCATAGTGAAGCTGTTCATAGTGAAGCTATTCATATTGAAGCTGTTCATAGAGAAGCTGTTCATAGTGAACCTGTTCATATTTAAGCTGTTCATAGTGAAGCTGTTCATAGTGAAGATGTTCATAGTGAAGCTGTTCATAGTGAAGCTGTTCATATTGAAGCTGTTCATAGTGAAGCTGTTCATAGTGAAGCTGTTCATAGTGAAGTTGCTGATAGTGAATCTCATAGTACCACCACCAGCCCATCTGATAGTGAATCTCATAGTACCACCACCAGCCCATCTGATAGTGAATCTCATAGTACCACCACCAGCCCATCTGATAGTGAATCTCATAGTACCATCACCAGCCCATCTGATAGTGAATCTCATAGTACCACCACCAGCCCATCTGATAGTGAATCTCATAGTACCATCACCAGCCCATCTGATAGTGAATCTCATAGTACCACCACCAGCCCATCTGATAGTGAATCTCATAGTACCATCACCAGCCCATCTGATAGTGAATCTCATAGTACCACCATGCCTCCACTGTACCACCACCAGCCCATCTCTTCCCCAGCAGACCTACAGGGACTCACACTCCAACTGTTATCCTATGTAGATTTGTCCAAACCCACATGGATCCGCCTCTCTCCAGAGCCAGTACAAACCTGCCCTAAAACACAGTGGAGATTCATCTGGATTCCCAAAGCACAGAGTATGCACACAACATTTTGCTATCTGGTATCTATCTAACCCTAACCCTAACTCTATCTGGTATCTTAAAAGCCTGGCCATTGTTTATTGTTGCTGAGTTTATCACAAGTGCTCTGATATACAGTGAAGATCAGAATACTTGTCATGGAATATAGTTGTTAGGTAACATATATTATTAAACCATTTTGACAATCTAACTCCCCTTGACCTCAACACTGATTAGTTTTCTTCATGTTGATTTATTAAGAAACATGAGTGACTTTTGTTTCATCACCGGGTCAGTAGATGTAGCCTTAATCAGGTGTATTTGTAATAAATGTTTATGTTATTAAGGACCTTATTTTCATCCATTATTGTTTCGTCAATGAGGCACCACCTAAAATAATATTTCCAGGAAATGTATTTAAAACATATTTAATGTTGAGCATTACAGTAAATAATATCCTATTTAAAACTAATTTGCAAAACAAAACAAAAAAAATCTGACCTCAATGAGACATGTTCTACAACCATAGTTATATTTCAAATAATACGTTTCTATAGTAACATACAATTTGTCTCCGTCAAAATATTTGTGGTGGGGGCTTACAGGTAGGAAGGTGTCAGGCTGGTATTAATTCTATAACACATAATTAGGAAGTAAAATGTTGAGTGGCTTGCAGGAAGTGCACTGTGACAGGTACACAATGTCTCCGCCATGGGCAGCAACATTAGCATTGGTCATTACTGTTAGACAGACAGACAGAGTGGTGTGGTTGGTGTACAGGCTCATATTGAACATGTGTGGTTAGCTACCTGTGTGACAGGACAAACAGCTGTCTTGGCCTGTGAGCTTTAGTAATTAGGCCTGTCGTCTCTCTGGTGCCCCCTCAGCCGCGCTCCTCAGCCCCACACTAGGGCCCGCTCCACAAAATGCTAATATTTTGCTTTCATTGTCACATTCACCTTGACATGGATATTGCCTGGGAGCATAACTGGATGAGATGCCTGTGAATGTGCATTGTTCCTTCTAATAAACCTGCTTCCTGTGTAGCTGGAGGCTCCAGCAGCCATCAGATAACGTCTCCTCTAGTGTCATCAATCACCTGCTCAGACAGACGGCCTTCCACTTCATTTTTTACATCCAGGAACATGCTTAATTATTTGTACTGTAATTAGTTGGTAAAATGTCAGGAAATGTCAGCTGTGTGCAGCTGTGGAAGGGCTCTGCTTGAATGCTGCAATGACTGAAGTGTCATTAGTGTCACATAACTAGACAGGATTCAGCTGGGGAGAGGAGAGGGGAGACGGGGCTTCTTACAACCTAATCACTGTGGGTTACAGGCTGGTTATGTTAGAGACAGCTTCAGGGTTACAGCCTGGTTCAGTGATAGAGACTGGTTTTATAGGCTGGTTCAGTGTTACAGCCTGGTTCAGTGATAGAGACTGGTTTTATAGGCTGGTTCAGTGTTACAGGCTGGTTCAGTGATAGAGACTGGTTTTATAGGCTGGTTCAGTGTTACCGGCTGGTTCAGTGATAGAGACTGGTTTTATAGGCTGGTTCAGTGTTACAGGCTGGTTCAGTGATAGAGACTGGTTTTATAGGCTGGTACAGTGTTACAGCCTGGTTCAGGTGATAGAGACTGGTTTTATAGGCTGGTTCAGTGTTACAGGCTGGTTCAGTGATAGAGACTGGTTTTATAGGCTGGTTCCGTTTTACAGGCTGGTTCAGTGATAGAGACTGGTTTTATAGGCTGGTTCAGTGTTACAGGCTGGTTCAGTGATAGAGACTGGTTTTATAGGCTGGTTCAGTGTTACAGCCTGGTTCAGTGATAGAGACTGGTTTTATAGGCTGGTACAGTGTTACAGCCTGGTTCAGGTGATAGAGACTGGTTTTATAGGCTGGTTCAGTGTTACAGGCTGGTTCAGTGATAGAGACTGGTTTTATAGGCTGGTTCAGTTTTACAGGCTGGTTCAGTGATAGAGACTGGTTTTATAGGCTGGTTCAGTGTTACAGGCTGGTTCAGTGATAGAGACTGGTTTTATAGGCTGGTTCAGTGTTACAGGCTGGTTCAGTGATAGAGACTGGTTTTATAGGCTGGTTCAGTGTTACAGCCTGGTTCAGTGATAGAGACTGGTTTTATAGGCTGGTTCAGTGTTACAGCCTGGTTCAGTGATAGAGACTGGTTTTAGAGGCTGGTTCAGTGTTACAGGCTGGTTCAGTGATAGAGACTGGTTTTATAGGCTGGTTCAGTGATAGAGACTGGTTTTATAGGCTGGTTCAGTGATAGAGCCTGGTTCAGTGACAGGCTGGTTTAGTCTGATTACAGAGGCTTGTTCAGTTGCAGGCTGGTTTAGTTATAGGCTGGTATTAAAGTTTGGCTATAGAGGATGGTTTTAGAAGCTGTTTTAGTGTTACAGACTGGTTCAATTACAGGCTGGTTCAATTACAGGCTGGTTCAATTACAGGCTGGTTCAATTACAGGCTGGTTCAATTACAGGCTGGTTCAATTACAGGCTGGTTCAATTACAGGCTGGTTCAATTACAGGCTGGTTGTAGAGACTGGTTTTAGAGGATGCTGTTAGCTAGCATGATGGCCATATCATTAACAACAGCAGCATTATTATCCATGTCTTGTCTCCTCCTCTTTCCTCCCAGCAGCATTATTCTCCATGTCTTGTCTCCTCCTCTTTCCTCCCAGCAGCATTATTCTCCATGTCTTGTCTCCTCCTCTTTCCTCCCAGCAGCATTATTCTCCATGTCTTGTCTCCTCCTCTTTCCTCCCAGCAGCATTATTCTCCATGTCTTGTTTCCTCCTCTTTCCTCCCAGCAGCATTATTCTCCATGTCTTGTTTCCTCCTCTTTCCTCCCAGCAGCATTATTCTCCATGTCTTGTTTCCTCCTCTTCGTCCCAGCAGCATTATTCTCCATGTCTTGTGTCCTCCTCTTCGTCCCAGCAGCAGAAATAAAGGCAGCAGCAAAGAGAAATGAAGTCCAGTAAACATCCAGTTCCCACTTGCTGTCGAACTTGGCCTATTTGACCCTGTTATACTGGTTGTCATCAACAGACATTATGCCACAGAAATAAAATGGAAGATTATCGCTAGAAAACTGGATAAAGCATACCTTTTCAATACAATAACAAGTCAAGTTGCTGACTGAAAAGGTAATAAGAATCCTTATTTAGCAAAGAGCAGGTTTCTAGCTGAATACATGGGTATTAAATAGCCTTCCAAACATATTATATCACCATTAATTGTTGCATTCAGCTCTTAGCGACTGTGAAATACATATTCTAGTGTTTATTTGTTTACTGCTGATCCTTTAATAGGTTCAGACAGGAAGCCTGCATTTCCATCCAACACCAAGATAATTTACAATTGTTTGAATAAATCCAGCAGGAATATCTTTGTTTGGGAGAAAATCTGTGGCATTATGAGGTCTCTGGAGGGTTCACTGGTCAGTCCTCTTCCAAAGGGAGACTGTGTGGGAGGAAGAGGGGGAGGGGTGAGGACACTGGCGTTGCAAAAAAAGGTTGGACCGCCCAGATAGCATACGAACACGTCATAAGCCATTAAATAAATGTTTAGAATGACAGGAAATTAACTTTAAAACTGGGGTGGGGGGCTGGCGTGGAACTGCGCTCCGCAACTGGGTGAGGATACATTTTCTTTGGACATTTTAGTCATTTAGCAGAAGCTCTTATCCAGAGCGACTTACAATTAGTGAGTGCATACATTTTTCATACTGGCCCCCCGTGGGAATGGGGGGCCAGGATGGGGGAGGATGAAGGGACAGGGGGCACAGGAGAGGTCGGGGGTAGCTTGGCCCAGATATACCTGGCCCACAGACAGACTCCACTGATGGTCATCCAACAACTCCTTAATTAGCCAGCAATCTGGCAGAGGAACACGTGGCTGTGATGTGGCAGGCCTGGTTAAATACGACGCCAGATGCAGAGCCACCTCCAGCATGTCATTCCATTGTCTAGCGGAGCCTCCTCCGCCAGGCGGGGAACAGAGGAGGGGGGACAGGAGCGCCAGGCAGGGAACAACATGGGGACGTCTTGGCTGGTTCTCCATGACTGCTCCAGCTGAGACAGGACAGCAGAGGTGACCCCTAGTACCTTGTCCTTCAGAGAGCAGACTGGATGGATTAACCTCTACCGTTTTAGCCTCTACAGTAGACTTCTTACCGTGAAGGAGAATAGTGGCTCTACTGGAGGGATCATTCAGTGGAACACTGTTATTACTACCATTCATGATCATTCATTAAATGGGTTATTTTAGGATTTGCCAACAAAGAGCTCCAGTGAAAAGTATACATTGGAATGTTTTTTTATTTTTGACCATGAATCTGAATACTGTATATTTAATAATAATCATTGTAATATTTCTGTCTTGAGATGATCAGTCTTCTTCTAGTGGATCTGTAGTTCATTTAGACCTCCATAAAGCCAGCGGATTATTCATGGTAGAAGTTTGTAAGCTGTTTACAAAAATAAATAAAAAATATCCACAAACAGCACAATAAATATTTAGAATTGGTCTCAGACCATCTCATGGTGCTCAAGCAATACAGTGGGGAAAAAAGTATTTAGTCAGCCACCAATTGTGCAAGTCTCCACTAAAAAAGATGAGAGAGGCCTGTAATTTTCATCATAGGTACACGTCAACTATGACAGACAAAATGAGAATTTTTTTTCCAGAAAATCACATTGTAGGATTTTTAATGAATTTATTTGCAAATTATGGTGGGAAAATATCTATTTGGTCAATAACAAAAGTTTCTCAATACTTTGTTATATACCCTTTGTTGGCAATGACACAGGTCAAACGTTTTCTGTAAAGTCTTCACAAGGTTTTCACACACTGTTGCTGGTATTTTGGCCCATTCCTCCATGCAGATCTCCTCTAGAGCAGTGATGTTTTGGGGCTGTCGCTGGGCAACACAGACTTTCAACTCCCTCCAAAGATTTTCTATGGGGGTTGAGATCAGGAGACTGGCTAGGCCACTCCAGGACCTTGAAAATGCTTTAGAAGCCACTCCTTCATTGCCCGGGCGGTGTGTTTGGGATCATTGTCATGCTGAAAGACCCAGCCACGTTTCATCTTCAATGCCCTTGCTGATGGAAGGAGGTTTTCACTCAAAATCTCTCACGATACATGGCCCCATTCATTCGTTCCTTTACATGGATCAGTCGTCTGGTCCCTTTGCAGAAAAACAGCCCCAAAGCATGATGTTTCCACCCCCATACTACAGTAGGTATGGTGTTCTTTGGATGCAACTCAGCATTCTTTGTCCTCCAAACACGACGAGTTGAGTTTTTTACCAAAAAGTTCTATTTTGGTTTCATCTGACCATATGACATTCTCCCCAATCCTCTTCTGGATCATCCAAATGCACTCTAGCAAACTTCAGACAGCCCTGGACATGTACTGGCTTAAGCAGGCGGACACGTCTTGCACTGCAGGATTTGAGTCCTGGCGGCGTAGTGTGTTACTGATGGTAGGCTTTGTTACTTTGGTCCCAGCTCTCTGCAGGTCATTCACTAGGTCCCCCCGTGTGGTTCTGGGATTTTTGCTCACCGTTCTTGTGATCATTTTGACCCTACGGGGTGAGATCTTGCGTGGAGCCCCAGATCGAGGGAGATTATCAGTGGTCTTGTATGTCTTCCATTTCCTAATAATTGCTCCCACAGTTGATTTCTTCAAACCAAGCTGCTTACCTATTGCAGATTCAGTCTTCCCAGCCTGGTGCAGGTCTACAATTTTGTTTCTGGTGTCCTTTGTCAGCTCTTTGGTCTTGGCCATAGTGGAGTTTGGAGTGTGACTGTTTGAGGTTGTGGACAGGTGTCTTTTATACTGATAACAAGTTCAAACAGATGCCATTAATACAGGTAACGAGTGGAGGACAGAGGAGCCTCTTAAAGAAGAAGTGTCAAGTCTGTGAGAGCCAGAAATCTTGCTTGTTTGTAGGTGACCAAATACTTATTTTCCACCATAATTTGCAAATAAATTCATAAAAAATCCTACAATGTGATTTTCTGGAAAAAGATTTCTCAATTTGTCTTTCATAGTTGACGTGTACCTATGATGAAAATTACAGGCCTCTCTCATCTTTTTTAGTGGGAGAACTTGCACAAATAGTGGCTGACTAAATACTTTTTTTCCCCACTGTATCTGTTAGGATGACAGTTGTGAATTTGGAACCAATGTAAATGCATTTAAAGGGCTGAGTTTGGTGAGGATTCATAAAGACATATCCTATGATATTAAGTTAATCTGCTGTTCAATATGTAGGGCAAGCAGCTGTAATACCAGAAACTGTGTAAACATTTCCCAGAGCCTTCTAAGATTCCTGACTTATAATAGTTTTATTTCCATAGATATCTGTATAGTTGTGGCCTCTGTGTATTTCTCCAGGATTAGTACTGTGACAGCAGCCCAACGTTGTGTTAATATCAGTACTGACAGCAGCCCAACGTTGTGTTAATATTAGTACTGACAGCAGTCCAACGTTGTGTTAATATTAGTACTGACAGCAGTCCAACGTTGTGTTAATATTAGTACAGTGTCAGCAGCCCAACGTTGTGTTAATATTAGTACTGACAGCAGTCCAATATTGTGTTAATATTAGTACTATGTCAGCAGCCCAACGGTATTAATATCAGTACTGTGACAGCTCCCAACATTGTGTTAATATTAGTACTGTGTCAGCAGTCCAACGTTGTGTTAATATTAGTACTGACAGCAGACCAACGTTGTGTTAATGTTAGTACTGTGTCAGCAGCCCAACGTTGTGTTAATATTAGTACTGACAGCAGCCCAACGTTGTGTTAATATTAGTACTGTATCAGCAGCCCAACGTTGTGTTAATATCAGTACTGTGTCAGCAGTCCAACGTTGTGTTAATATTAGTACTGACAGCAGTCCAACGTTGTGTTAATATTAGTACTGACAGCAGTCTAACGTTGTGTTAATATCAGTACTGTGACAGCAGTCCAACGTTGTGTTAATATTAGTACTGACAGCAGCCCAACGTTGTGTTAATATTAGTACTGTGTCAGCAGCCCAACGTTGTGTTAATATTAGTACTGACAGCAGCCCAACGTTGTGTTAATATTAGTACTGTGACAGCAGCCCAACGTTGTGTTAATATGAGTACTGACAGCAGCCCAACGTTGTGTTAATATTAGTACTGACAGCAGCCCAACGTTGTGTTAATATTAGTACTGACAGCAGCCCAACGTTGTGTTAATATTAGTACTGTGTCAGCAGTCCAACATTGTGTTAATATTAGTACTGACAGCAGCCCAACGTTGTGTTAATATTAGTACTGACAGCAGCCCAACGTTGTGTTAATATTAGTACTGACAGCAGCCCAACGTTGTGTTAATATTAGTACTGTGTCAGCAGTCCAACGTTGTGTTAATATTAGTACTGTGTCAGCAGTCCAACGTTGTGTTAATATTAGTACTGTGTCAGCAGTCCAACATTGTGTTAATATTAGTACTGTGTCAGCAGCCCAACGTTGTATTAATATCAGTACTGTGACAGCAGCCCAACGTTGTGTTAATATTAGTACTATGTCAGCAGTCCCAACGTTGTGTTAATATTAGTACTGACAGCAGTCCAACGTTGTGTTAATATTAGTACTGTGTCAGCAGTCCAACGTTGTGTTAATATTAGTACTGTGTCAGCAGCCCAACGTTGTATTAATATCAGTACTGTGACAGCAGCCCAACGTTGTGTTAAGCAGCACGCGATAGTACTGACAGCAGCCCAACGTTGTCAGTTAATATTAGTACTGTGTCAGCAGTCCAACATTGTGTTAATATTAGTACTGACAGCAGCCCAACGCTGTGTTAATATTAGTACTGACAGCAGCCCAACGTTGTGTTAATATTAGTACTGACAGCAGCCCAACGTTGTGTTAATATTAGTACTGTGTCAGCAGTCCAACGTTGTGTTAATATTAGTACTGTGTCAGCAGTCCAACGTTGTGTTAATATTAGTACTGTGTCAGCAGTCCAACGTTGTGTTAATATTAGTACTGTGTCAGCAGCCCAACGTTGTATTAATATCAGTACTGTGACAGCAGCCCAACGTTGTGTTAATATTAGTACTATGTCAGCAGTCCAACGTTGTGTTAATATTAGTACTGACAGCAGCCCAACGTTGTGTTAATATTAGTACTGTGTCAGCAGTCCAACGTTGTGTTAATATTAGTACTGTGTCAGCAGCCCAACGTTGTATTAATATCAGTACTGTGACAGCAGCCCAACGTTGTGTTAATATTAGTACTATGTCAGCAGCCCAACGTTGTGATAATATTAGTACTGTGTCAGCAGTCCAACGTTGTGTTAATATTAGTACTATGACAGCATCCCAACGTTGTGTTAATATCAGTACTGTAATAACATATATATATATATTTTTTACAGCTTTTCTCTTAAAATACATATATTTTACATATAAATCCTTCACTTCCATGAGTTCTGACTGAGGACTTTTAGCTCCAGTAAATCCTTCACTTCATGAGGTCTGACTGAGGACATTTAGCTCCAGTAAATCCTTCACTTCATGAGGTCTGACTGAGGACATTTAGCTCCAGTAAATCCTTCACTTCATGAGGTCTGACTGAGGACATTTAGCTCCAGTAAATCCTTCACTTCATGAGGTCTGACTGAGGACTTTTAGCTCCAGTAAGTCTTTCACTTCATGAGGTCTCTGAGGACATTTAGCTCCAGTAAATCCTTCACTTCATGAGGTCTGACTGAGGACTTTTAGCTCCAGTAAGTCTTTCACTTCATGAGGTCTGACTGAGGACTTTTAGCTCCAGTAAGTCTTTCACTTCATGAGGTCTGACTGAGGACTTTTAGTTCCAGTAAATCCTTCACTTCATGAGGTCTGACTGAGGACTTTTAGCTCCAGTAAGTCTTTCACTTCATGAGGTCTGACTGAGGACTTTTAGTTCCAGTAAATCCTTCACTTCATGAGGTCTGACTGAGGACTTTTAGCTCCAGTAAGTCTTTCACTTCATGAGGTCTGACTGAGGACTTTTAGTTCCAGTAAATCCTTCACTTCATGAGGTCTGACTGAGGACTTTTAGCTCCAGTAAATCCTTCACTTCATGAGGTCTGACTGAGGACTTTTAGCTCCAGTAAATCCTTCACTTCCTTCCATACATGTCTATCTCTTTCTTTGTTTTCTGTCCTCTTCTAGAGCACCCAGCTTCAAAGGCTTTCTGTCTCAGTGAGTGGGAGGAGCTGAGCTGGAGCATCTCAAACTAGAGTCATGTCACCAGTGACACGCTAGTCAACCTGATTGAAAACCAATTAAATCAAATAATGTGGTCATGGTCCTCAACAGGTTTTACTTCCTGATAACCTCCCAGAATACACTGGATTGTATAATTTTACCCAAACATACTCTTAGACTGGGTTTTAGTTTATAATGTATATTCTAATACACTGTAGAGTAGAACCCAATCATACCCTTAATGTACTGTATGTTCTGTATAATACACTGGACTGTAGAACAACATCTTACCATGTGTTTTATTATCCTTGGAATATACTATATATTTCTGGAACATTTAATGCAGGTATATTTCCCTTATTTCATTTTATTGTTTTTTATAAAAATATTAATTCAGAATATTCATATATACCTAACCTGTTTTGCGCTGGCAGATAGGTAGACAAATATTAATTTAGAATAAAATGGTATTTTCCGAAAACAATTATATATCTTCAGTTATAAAGACCACATGCAAGACATCTTAAAGCAACTTTGGTACAAAGTCTGGACCCAGAACCTCGTACATATTTCTGCGAGCATGTTGGAGGACGATAATCTAATCACTTTCAGAGAAAGGAAGAAAAAAATACACAAAACACAAGAGAATCAAATAAAACATTGAGCAACGTTCAGAAATATCCACCAATTGTCTGCGTAGCTGTAAAATACCAAAACCTCTTAGAGCATTGTAGCTGTTTATTCACTGCCATATTATCATGCATATTTCATACAGGGAGATTACTATAACTCTATTGTGTGTTGTTCTGTTGTATGTCTTTATAATTACACCTTGAAGCCATAGAGGGATTTTTTTTTCTCTCCATATTCATGAAAAGCAGACTTGTAATTTGATAAAGGGAAGCGTTGTGTTGTGAACTTCATTGAGACGGCGTCATGGAGCCGTATTAAAGTGGGCATCTGTGTTCTGGCAGCATTAATCTCTTCAAGCACATTCCAGCTGCTGTGATGTGATAACTCCTAAACAGACTCAAGCTAAGCAAACCAGACAACTCTATTATTGGCTTTATAATTGCTTAATTAAACTTTTGTCACTAATCATTATGAGGGCAATAGAGCTGTTATACAGGCTTCTCTTGAGCAAAAATCAATAAACTGTTGGAGCTAATTTCTCCTCAGTTTTTGTCCTGCAAATTAAATTCATTGCTGAGGTGTAAGTGATCTGTGGGGCCTGCCGGAGCGGCTGATATGAGCTGCCATCACCATGTGAATTGAGGGTATTCAGTAGCACATGAATATGAACAAATGGCAAACATAAATCTCCTGCATGAAGTACACCTTCTCTCCCTTTATTATGGAACAATTGACCAGAAGGAATTCTAATGCAAGGGAAGCATTTAGATTTAAATGACAAGCGGTCTCCTGGACCTGAAAGATGATGGCATGAAAAAGATTAATATGCTAATTATTTCCTCCCTTATTCCTCTTTTCCACATTTGCGACGGGTTATTAGGTTACTGTGAAGCCTGGAAATAAGGGGAGTGGTTTGTCAAGGATTGACTGCCAGGTTCTCTGTATGATTTAGATCAGTGACATGCATATGCCCAGGACCAACGCTTTATTGGTTTATTACAACCTGTTTTTAAAGCACTTCATAAAATACTTGTTTATATGCATTGTTTTTCTCCTAGTGAGCTGGAAAGCACATAGGGTGGAAACATGTCCGTGGGAGGAAAAGAGATGGCAGTTTCTCTCGGAGGAGACGCCACAAATATCTGCCCTCTTAAACAGTTGGAGGGTCTTTACATAGGTCAATACAGACCACTGGAGGGTCTTTACATAGGGCAATACAGACCACTGGAGGGTCTTTAGATAGGGCAATACAGACCACTGGAGGGTCTTTACATAGGGCAATACAGACCACTGGAGGGTCTTTAAGTTATTACAGACTACTGGAGGGTCTTTACATAGGGCAATACAGACCACTGGAGGGTCTTTACATAGGTCAATACAGACCACTGGAGGGTCTTTAAGTTATTACAGACTACTGGAGGGTCTTTACATAGGGCACATACAGACCACTGGAGGAGTCTTTACATAGGGCAATACAGACCACTGGAGGGTCTTTACATAGGGCAATACAGACCACTGGAGGGTCTTTACATAGGGCAATACAGACCACTGGAGGGTCTTTACATAGGGCAATACAGACCACTGGAGGGTCTTTACATAGGTCAATACAGACCACTGGAGGGTCTTTACATAGGGGCAACACAGACCACTGGAGGGTCTTTACATAGGGGCAATACAGACCACTGGAGGGTCTTTACATAGGTCATTACAGACCACTGGAGGGTCTTTACATAGGGCATTACAGACCACTGGAGGGTCTTTACATAGGGCAATACAGACCACTGGAGGGTCTTTACATAGGGCAATACAGACCACTGGAGGGTCTTTACATAGGGCAATACAGACCACTGGAGGGTCTTTACATAGGGCAATACAGACCACTGGAGGGTCTTTAAGTTATTACAGACTACTGGAGGGTCTTTACATAGGGCAATACAGACCACTGGAGGGTCTTTACATAGGGCATTACAGACCACTGGAGGGTCTTTACATAGGGCAATACAGACCACTGGAGGGTCTTCTAGGGCAATACAGACCACTGGAGGGTCTTTACATAGGGCAATACAGACCACTGGAGGGTCTTTACATAGGGCAATACAGACCACTGGAGGGTCTTTACATAGGGCAATACAGACCACTGGAGGGTCTTTACATAGGGCAATACAGACCACTGGAGGGTCTTTAAGTTATTACAGACCACTGGAGGGTCTTTACATAGGGCAATACAGACCACTGGAGGGTCTTTAAGTTATTACAGACCACTGGAGGGTCTTTACATAGGGCAATACAGACCACTGGAGGGTCTTTAGGTCAATACAGACCACTGGAGGGTCTTTACATAGGTCAATACAGACCACTGGAGGGTCTTTACATAGGGCAATACAGACCACTGGAGGGTCTTTACATAGGGCAATACAGACCACTGGATGGTCTTTACATAGGGCAATACAGACCACTGGAGGGTCTTTAAGTTATTACAGACCACTGGAGGGCTGTTGTGGGTAGTTATTGTAAGTTAGCATTGTATTCGGCGGTGCCGGGTGTAGCACGAAGCTAGCTAGCCAGCTAACTCACCTCCTTGACTAGCTGGCGAGTAGCTATTAGCAACGGTAGCAACTAAATACAATATCCTTTTGGCCAGCTACATTTGTTCGCAGCGCCGCCGTTATTCAAACAAAGTCAACACAGCAGCCATTGCTAGCTAGCCAACACGACCAGCTAACTGTACTGTAGCAGCTAAATACAATATATTTGTGCTAGCTAGCCAACGTTTAATTATTGCTGCGTTATGAAAGGAACTAGACACGGACACGAATTATCTGTTTAGTGTGTTAACACACTATTGGTAGTTTGTTGTAACCAAGTATTGGTGCTAAACTGTGTGTTATTGGATGCTAGCATGCTAGTTAGCTATAGCGTCATAGTTAGCTAGCTGAATAAAGTAAGTTGAGTCTATTCCTTGAAACATTGAACCGCTGTAGTTCACAACAATTCTAATTTCTAAAGTGGAAGTTGGGAGAGTTTTATTCGGGTGGTTCAGTGAAACAATTATAGTTTCTGAGGTGAAGTTGGGAGAGTTATATTTGGGAGTTTTGGTTTTTACTCTCTCCTTTCCCAGATGTTTAGTTCATTTCATTCCGATCTCCTCTGCATTATTGTAGCCATTTTCTACAGCCTGTCAACTATGCCTCTGCCTATCCCTGTTCTCTCCTCTCCGCACAGGCTACACAAACGCCTCACACCGCGTGGCTGCTGCCTCTCTAACCTGGTGGTCCCTGCACGCACCCCCACACCTGGAGTTCCAGGTCTCAGGCAGCCTCTGGAACTGCCGTTCTGCTGCCAACAAGGCTGACTTCATCCCAGCCTATGCTACCCTCCAGTCCCTCGACTTCCTGGCGCTGACGGAAACATGGATTACCACTGAAAACACTGCTACTCCTACTGCTCTCTCCTCGTCTGACCATGTGTTCTCGCATACCCCGAGAGCATCTGGTCAGAGGGGTGGTGGCACAGGAATCCTCATCTCTCCCAAGTGGACATTCTCAATTTTTCCCCTAACCCATCTGTCTATCTCCTCATTTGAATTCCATGCTGTCACGGTCACTAGCCCATTTAAGCTTAATATCCTTGTCATCTATCGCCCTCCAGGTTCCCTTGGAGAGTTCATCAATGAGCTTGACGCCTTGATAAGTTCCTTTCCTGAGGATGGCTCACCCTTCACAGTTTTGCGGGATTTCAACCTCCCTACGTCTACATTTGACTCATTTCTCTCTGCCTCCTTCTTTCCACTCCTCTCCTCTTTTGACCTCACCTCTCACCCGTCCCCCTACTCACAAGGCAGGCAATACGCTTGACCTCATCTTTACTAGATGCTGCTCTTCTACTAATCTCACTGCAACTCCCTCCATGTCTCCGACCACTACTTTGTATCCTTTTCTCTCTCGCTCTCCTCCAACACTACTCACTCTGCCCCTACACAGATGGTAATGCGCCACCGCAACCTTCGCTCTCTCTCTCCCACTACTCTCTCCTCTTCCATCCTATCATCTCTTCCCCTCTGCTCAATCCTTCTCCCTCCAATCTCCTGATTCTGCCTCCTCAACCCTCCTCTCCTCCCTTTCTGCATCCTTTGACTCTCTGTGTCCCCTATTCTCCCGGCCGGCTCGGTCCTCCCCTCCAGCTCCGTGGCTTGATGACTCATTGCGAGCTCACAGAACAGAGCTCCGGGCAGCGGAGCGGAAATGGAAGAAAACTAAACTCCCTGCCGACCTGGCATCTTTCACTCCCTCCCTCTCTACATTTTCTTCATCTGTTTCTGCTGCTAAGGCCACTTTCTACCACTCTAAATTCCAGGTATCTGCCTCTAACCCTAGGAAGCTCTTTGCCACATTCTCCTCCCTGCTGAATCCTCCCCCCTCCCTCCTCTCTCTCTGTGGATGACTTCGTCAACCACTTTGAAAAAGAAGGTTGACGACATCCGATCCTCGTTTGTTAAGTCTAATGACACTGCTGGTCCTGCTCACACTGCCCTACCCTATGCTTTGACTTCTTTCTCCCTCTCTCTCCAGATAAAATCTTGCGACTTGTGACTGCAGGCCGCCCAACAACCTGCTCGCTTGACCCCATCCCCTCCTCTCTTCTCCAGACCATCTCCGGTGACCTTCTCCCCTACCTCACCTCGCTGATCAACTCATCCTTGACCGCTGGCATTGTCCCTTCCGTCTTCAAGAGAGCGAGAGTTGCACCCCTTCTCAAAAAACCAACACTCGATCCCACTGATGTCAACAACTACAGACCAGTATCCCTTCTTTCTTTTCTTTCCAAAACTATTGAGCGTGCCGTCTTTAGCCAACTCTCTTGCTATCTCTCTCAGAATGACCTTCTTGATCCAAACCAGTCAGGTTTCAGGACTGGTCATTCAACTGAGACTGCTCTTCTCTGTGTCACGGAGGCTCTCCGCACTGCTAAAGCCAACTCTCTCTCCTCTGCTCTTGTCCTTCTAGACCTGTCTGCTGCCTTTGATACTGTGAACCATCAGATCCTCCTCTCCACCCTCTCCGAGCTGGGCATCTCCGGCGCGGCTCACTCCTGGATCGCGTCCCACCTGACCGGTCGCTCCTACCAAGTGGCGTGGCGAGAAGCTGTCTCCGCACCACGTGCTCTCACCACTGGTGTCCCCCAGGGCTCAGTTCTAGGCCCTCTCCTATTCTCCCCTATACACCAAGTCACTTGGCTCTGTCATATCCTCACATGGCCTCTCCTATCATTGCTACACAGACGACACACAACTAATCTTCTCCTTTCCCCCCTTCTGATAACCAGGTGGCGAATCGCATCTCTGCATGTCTGGCAGACATATCAGGTATGGATGACGGATCACCACCTCAAGCTGAACCTTGGCAAGACGGAGCTGCTCTTCCTCCCGGGGAAGGACTGCCCGTTCCATGATCTCGCCATCACGGTTGACAACTCCATTGTGTCCTCCCCCTCCCAGAGTGCGAAGAGCCTTGGCGTGACCCTGGACAACACCCTGTCGTTCTCCGCTAACATCAAGGCGGTGACCCGATCCTGCAGGTTCATGCTCTACAACATTCGGAGAGTACGACCCTGCCTTACACAGGAAGCGGCACAGGTCCTAATCCAGGCACTTGTCATCTCCCGTCTGGATTACTGCAACTCGCTGTTGGCTGGGCTCCCCGCCTGTGCCATTAAACCCCTACAACTCATCCAGAATGCCCCAGCCCGTCTGGTGTTCAACCTTCCCAAGTTCTCTCCACGTCACCCCATTCCTCCGCACACTCCACTGGCTTCCAGTTGAAGCTCGCATCTGTTACAAGACCATGGTGCTTGCCTATGGAGCTGTGAGGGGATCGGCACCTCTGTACCTTCAGGCTCTGATCAGTCCCTACATCCAAACGAGGGCACTGCGTTCATCCACCTCTGGCCTGCTGGCTCCCTTCCTCTGCGGGAAGCATAGTTCCCGCTCAGCCCAGTCAAAACTGTTCGCTGCTCTGGCACCCCAATGGTGGAACAAGCTCCCTCACGACGCCAGGACAGCGGAGTCACTCACCACCTTCGGAGACATTTGAAACCCCACCTCTTTAAGGAATACCTGGGATAGGATAAAGTAATCCTTCTACCCCCCTAAAATATATATATATATATATATTTATATATATATATATATATATATTGTAAAGTGGTTATCCCACTGGCTATAGGGGTGAATGCACCTATTTGTAAGTCGCTCTGGATAAGAGCGTCTGCTAAATGACGTAAATTGAAATGTAAATGGAGGGTCTTTAGATAGGGGCAATACAGACCACTGGAGGGTCTTTACATAGGGGCAATACAGACCACTGGAGGGTCTTTACATAGGGCAATACAGACCACTGGAGGAGTCTTTACATAGGGCAATACAGACCACTGGAGGGTCTTTACATAGGGCAAATACAGACCACTGGAGGGTCTTTACATAGGGCAATACAGACCACTGGAGGGTCTTTACATAGGGCAATACAGACCACTGGAGGGTCTTTAAGTTATTACAGACCACTGGAGGGTCTTTACATAGGGCAATACAGACCACTGGAGGGTCTTTACATAGGGCAATACAGACCACTGGAGGGTCTTTACATAGGGCAATACAGACCACTGGAGGGTCTTTAAGTTATTACAGACCTTTGGAGGGTACTGGAGGGTACACAGCCCATCTGAAATTAGCCCACCCAACTACCTCATCCCCAATATTGTTATTTATTTTGCTCTTTTGCACCCCAGTATCTCTATTTGCACATCATCTCTTGCACATCTATCATTCCAGTGTTAATACTAAATTGTAATTATTTTGCACTATGGCCTATTTATTGCCTTACCTCCATAACTTGCTACATTTGCACACACTGTATATATATTTTCTGTTGTATTTTTGACTTTATGTTTTGTTTACCCCATATGTAACTCTGTGTTGTTGTTTGTTGAAAAATGAAGTTCTTACTGTGGATATATTGCCATTGGCAGCTAGTTGGCAAGAACACAATGGGGACTAGATGCTCCTTCTATCATTTGGAGCCACTTCAACGTTGGCTGTCTCAACAGAAATAGAAAAATGTCCAAAATGCATGAAGGGAAATTCTTTAACTGCGTACATGTCCCAATCATGATACTTCATCCTTACATATAACCTTATAGTGAAATGTAGCACTATAGCTTTCAAAAAGCTTGATACATTGAGAAGCTTATGTTAGAGGAGAAAAGCTTTTGTCATGACTTCACAAATCATTGACTATTCTTGTACTTGTTCCATATCAACACTCAGTTAGATATTGCCTTTTTCCTGCAGCAGTGGTGTTGCTCTACCTCTATAGTAGTGTCTGGTAACTGGATGCAGGGTCTTTAAACACCCTACTTCCAGAGCCAGAGTTCAGCCCAAACTGTCATCAACAACATCTCATCTCATGTTCTCCTTTCTCAGTTCCACAGATCCATCCCAGGTGAAGTGTGCTGGCCGAGAGGAGGGTTGTGTTCCACAGATCCATCCCAGGTGAAGTGTGCTGGTGGAGAGGAGGGTTGTGTTCCACAGATCCATCCCAGGTGAAGTGTGCTGGCGGAGAGGAGGGTTGTGTTCCACAGATCCATCCCAGGTGAAGTGTGCTGGCCGAGAGGAGGGTTGTGTTCCACAGATCAATCCCAGGTGAAGTGTGCTGGCGGAGAGGAGGGTTGTGTTCCACAGATCCATCCCAGGTGAAGTGTGCTGGCCGAGAGGAGGGTTGTGTTCCACAGATCCATCCCAGGTGAAGTGTGCTGGCCGAGAGAGGGTTGTGTTCCACAGATCCATCCCAGGTGAAGTGTGCTGGCCGAGAGTAGGGTTGTGTTCCACAGATCCATCCCAGGTGAAGTGTGCTGGCCGAGAGGAGGGTTGTGTTCCACAGATCCATCCCAGGTGAAGTGTGCTGGCCGAGAGGAGGGTTGTGTTCCACAGATCCATCCCAGGTGAAGTGTGCTGGTGGAGAGGAGGGTTGTGTTCCACAGATCCATCCCAGGTGAAGTGTGCTGGCGGAGAGGGGAGGGTTGTGTTCCACAGATCCATCCCAGGTGAAGTGTGCTGGCCGAGAGGAGGGTTGTGTTCCACAGATCAATCCCAGGTGAAGTGTGCTGGCGGAGAGGAGGGTTGTGTTCTCACAGATCCATCCCAGGTGAAGTGTGCTGGCGGAGAGGAGGGTTGTGTTCCACAGATCCATCCCAGGTGAAGTGTGCTGGCGGAGAGGAGGGTTGTGTTCCACAGATCCATCCCAGGTGAAGTGTGCTGGTGGAGAGGAGGGTTGTGTTCCACAGATCCATCCCAGGTGAAGTGTGTTAGGCGGAGAGGAGGGTTGTGTTCCACAGATCCATCCCAGGTGAAGTGTGTTGGCCGAGAGGGAGGGTTGTGTTCCACAGATCCATCCCAGGTGAAGTGTGTTGGCCGAGAGGAGGGTTGTGTTCCACAGATCCATCCCAGGTGAAGTGTGCTGGCCGAGAGGAGGGTTGTGTTCCACAGATCCATCCCAGGTGAAGTGTGCTGGCCGAGAGGAGGGTTGTGTTCCACAGATCCATCCCAGGTGAAGTGTGCTGGCGGAGAGGAGGGTTGTGTTCCACAGATCAATCCCAGGTGAAGTGTGCTGGCGGAGAGGAGGGTTGTGTTCCACAGATCCATCCCAGGTGAAGTGTGCTGGCGGAGAGGAGGGTTGTGTTCCACAGATCCATCCCAGGTGAAGTGTGCTGGCGGAGAGGAGGGTTGTGTTCCACAGATCCATCCCAGGTGAAGTGTGCTGGTGGAGAGGAGGGTTGTGTTCCACAGATCCATCCCAGGTGAAGTGTGTTGGCGGAGAGGAGGGTTGTGTTCCACAGATCCATCCCAGGTGAAGTGTGTTGGCCGAGAGGAGGGTTGTGTTCCACAGATCCATCCCAGGTGAAGTGTGTTGGCCGAGAGGAGGGTTGTGTTCCACAGATCCATCCCAGGTGAAGTGTGCTGGCCGAGAGGAGGGTTGTGTTCCACAGATCCATCCCAGGTGAAGTGTGCTGGCCGAGAGGAGGGTTGTGTCTCCACAGATCCATCCCAGGTGAAGTGTGTTGGCCGGAGAGGGAGGGTTGTGTTCCACAGATCCATCCCAGGTGAAGTGTGTTGGCCGAGAGGAGGGTTGTGTTCCGCAGATCCATCCCAGGTGAAGTGTGCTGGCCGAGAGGAGGGTTGTGTTCCACAGATCCATCCCAGGTGAAGTGTGCTGGCGGAGAGGAGGGTTGTGTTCCACAGATCCATCCCAGGTGAAGTGTGCTGGCCGAGAGGAGGGTTGTGTTCCACAGGTCCATCCCAGGTGAAGTGTGCTGGCCGAGAGGAGGGTTGTGTTCCACAGATCCATCCCAGGTGAAGTGTGCTGGCGGAGAGGAGGGTTGTGTTCCACAGATCAATCCCAGGTGAAGTGTGCTGGCGGAGAGGAGGGTTGTGTTCCACAGATCCATCCCAGGTGAAGTGTGCTGGCGGAGAGGAGGGTTGTGTTCCACAGATCCATCCCAGGTGAAGTGTGCTGGCGGAGAGGAGGGTTGTGTTCCACAGATCCATCCCAGGTGAAGTGTGTTGGCGGAGAGGAGGGTTGTGTTCCACAGATCCATCCCAGGTGAAGTGTGCTGGCGGAGAGGAGGGTTGTGTTCCACAGATCCATCCCAGGTGAAGTGTGTTGGCCGAGAGGAGGGTTGTGTTCCACAGATCCATCCCAGGTGAAGTGTGTTGGCCGAGAGGAGGGTTGTGTTCCACAGATCTATCCCAGGTGAAGTGTGCTGGCCGAGAGGAGGGTTGTGTTCCACAGATCCATCCCAGGTGAAGTGTGCTGGCGGAGAGGAGGGTTGTGTTCCACAGATCCATCCCAGGTGAAGTGTGCTGGCCGAGAGGAGGGTTGTGTTCCACAGATCCATCCCAGGTGAAGTGTGCTGGCCGAGAGGAGGGTTGTGTTCCACAGATCCATCCCAGGTGAAGTGTGTTGGCCGAGAGGAGGGTTGTGTTCCACAGATCTATCCCAGGTGAAGTGTGCTGGCCGAGAGGAGGGTTGTGGTTCCACAGATCCATCCCCAGGTGAAGTGTGCTGGCGGAGAGGAGGGTTGTGTTCCACAGATCCATCCCAGGTGAAGTGTGCTGGCCCGAGAGGGAGGGTTGTGTTCCACAGATCCATCCCAGGTGAAGTGTGTTGGCCGAGAGGAGGGTTGTGTTCCACAGATCCATCCCAGGTGAAGTGTGTTGGCGAGAGGAGGGTTGTGTTCCACAGATCCATCCCAGGTGAAGTGTGCTGGCCGAGAGGAGGGTTGTGTTCCACAGATCCATCCCAGGTGAAGTGTGCTGGCGGAGAGGAGGGTTGTGTTCCACAGATCCATCCCAGGTGAAGTGTGCTGGCGGAGAGGAGGGTTGTGGTTCCACAGGTCCATCCCAGGTGAAGTGTGCTGGCCGGAGAGGAGGGTTGTGTTCCACAGATCCATCCCAGGTGAAGTGTGCTGGCGGAGAGGAGGGTTGTGTTCCACAGATCAATCCCAGGTGAAGTGTGCTGGCGGAGAGGAGGGTTGTGTTCCACAGATCCATCCCAGGTGAAGTGTGCTGGCGGAGAGGAGGGTTGTGTTCCACAGATCCATCCCAGGTGAAGTGTGCTGGCCGAGAGGAGGGTTGTGTTCCACAGATCCATCCCAGGTGAAGTGTGCTGGCCAAGAGGAGGGTTGTGTTCCACAAGATCCATCCCAGGTGAAGTGTGCTGGCGGAGAGGAGGGTTGTGTTTCCACAGATCCATCCCAGGTGAAGTGTGTTGGCCGAGAGGAGGGTTGTGTTCCACAGATCCATCCCAGGTGAAGTGTGTTGGCCGAGAGGAGGGTTGTGTTCCACAGATCTATCCCAGGTGAAGTGTGCTGGCCGAGAGGAGGGTTGTGTTCCACAGATCCATCCCAGGTGAAGTGTGCTGGCGGAGAGGAGGGTTGTGTTCAGCAGATCCATCCCAGGTGAAGTGTGCTGGCCGAGAGGAGGGTTGTGTTCCACAGATCCATCCCAGGTGAAGTGTGCTGGCCGAGAGGAGGGTTGTGTTCCACAGATCCATCCCAGGTGAAGTGTGCTGGCGGAGAGGAGGGTTGTGTTCCACAGATCAATCCCAGGTGAAGTGTGCTGGCCGAGAGGAGGGTTGTGTTCCACAGATCCATCCCAGGTGAAATGTGCTGGCCGAGAGGAGGGTTGTGTTCCACAGATCCATCCCAGGTGAAGTGTGCTGGCCGAGAGGAGGGTTGTGTTCCACAGATCCATCCCAGGTGAAGTGTGCTGGCGGAGAGGAGGGTTGTGTTCCACAGATCCATCCCAGGTGAAGTGTGCTGGCGGAGAGGAGGGTTGTGTTCCACAGATCCATCCCAGGTGAAGTGTGCTGGCCGAGAGGAGGGTTGTGGTTCCACAGATCCATCCCAGGTGAAGTGTGCTGGCCGAGAGGAGGGTTGTGTTCCACAGATCCATCCCAGGTGAAGTGGCTGGCCGAGAGGAGGTTGTGTTGAAGGATGGGTAGTAGGGGCTGAGGAGGGATTTGCCAAGGAGATATGCTTTGTGCTTATAAATACACAAATACTAGTTTCTATACAAGGTGCTGTAGTTGTAGTGTTAACAGACATGTTAGAGTATTGTATGTATATTTAAAAACCCATTTGGCTACATAGCAGTAGTAGTAGTAGTAGTAGTAGTAGTAGTAGTAGCAGTAGTAGTAGCAGTAGTAGCAGTAGCAGTAGCAGTAGTAGTAGTAGTAGTAGTAGTGTGGTAGTAGTAGCAGTAGCAGTTGTAGTAGTAGTAGTAGTAAATGGTAGCAGTAGCAGTAGCAGGAGTAGTAGTAGTAGTAGTGCTAGTAGCAGTAGCAGTGGTAGTAGTAGTAGTAGTAGTAGTAGAGTAATACCTAGTAGTAGAAGTAGTAAGGTGGTAGTAGCAGTAGTAGTAGTAGTAGTAGTAGTAGTAGTAGCAGTAGCAATGCGCTGCTAGCAGCAGTAGTAGTAGTAGCAGTAGTAGTAGTAGCAGCAGCAGTTGTGACAGTAGCAGTAGCAGTAGTAGTAGTAGTAGTAGTAGTAGTGGTAGTAATACTGGCAGCAGCAGTAGAATGTGTATGCAGTTGTAAAGCCGCAAGCAGTAGCAGTGGTAGTAGTAGTAGTAGTAGTAGTAGTAATGCTAGTAGTAGCAGTAGTAGTAGTAGTAGTAGGCAGCAGTTATGGCAGTAGTAGTAGCAGTAGCAGTAGAGTAGTAATACCAGAGCAAGTGAGTAGTAGTAGTAGTAGTAGTAGTAGTAGTAGTAATAGTGTGTGAGTAGCAGTAGCAGTGCAGCAGTAGCAGTAGCAGCAGAGCAGTAGTAGTAGTAGTAGTAGTAGTAGTAGTGCAGTAGTAGTAGTAGTAGTAGTAACGGCAGTTATTAGTAGCAGTGTATTAGTAGTAGTAGTAGTGTAGTACTGTTTGTTGGTGTAATGTGTGTTTCGTTGTAGTAGTAGTAGCAGTATCAGTAGTAGTAGCAGTAGTAGTAATACTAGTAGTAGCAGTAGTAGTAGTAGTAGTAGTAGCGGTAGTAGTAGTAGTGGTAGTAGTAGTAGTAGTAGTAGTAGCAGCAGTAGTAGTAGTAGTAGTAGTAGTGGTAGTAGTAGTAGTAGTAATGGTAGTGGTAGTAGTAGCAGTAGGGTAGTAGTAGTAGTAGCAGTGGTGAGTAGTAGAAAGGTAGTAGCAGTAGTAGTAGTGGTAGCAGTAGTAGTAGTAGTAGCAGTAGTAGTAGTAGTAGTAGTAGTAGTAGTAGCAGTAGTAGTAGTAGTAGGTAGTAGTAGTAGTAGCAGCGAGTAGTAGTAGTAGTAGCAGCAGTAGTAGTAGTAGCAGTAGTAGTAGTAGTAGTAGCAGTAGTAGTAGTAGTAGCAGTAGTAGTAGTAGTAGTAGGTAGTAGTAGTAGTAGCAGTAGTAGTAGTAGTAGCAGTAGTAGTAGCAGTAGTAGTAGTAGTAGTAGTAGTAGTAGCAGTTGTAGTAGTAATATATAGTAGATAGAATACTGTGCTATTGTTTTCAGTGGAAGGCCAAAGACAGGATTTTAAGCTCCTTAGTAATGAGAAACTCTAATTATGAGAAACTGCAAAGTTCTTCATAGTTCCTGAAAAGTTAAAGCTTTTTAATACATGAACTCTCTTCATATTGGTGGGGGTTTCTCTCCACACTGAGCTGAGTGCCTGGTGTTACTCTGTGTTAATGAACTGCTTGGAAAGCATCTGAAGACTGACTTAATTACAAGCCCAACAGTTCTTGCATCATTATACTATCTCCCCAGCTGAATACTATTCTGCAGCTAGATAAACACATTTCATGGCAGCTTTATGGCAGTGGTTTCTGGCCAGCCATTGATACTTGTGTTTATTGACTGTGCTGCGTGAAGTGTGGGAGCGTGAAAATGTGGCATTTAAAGTGGAATCCTTCATTGTCATCTCATTAATAAAACCTGGGTGAAATATGCAAATATGGAATCATAAGGAGAACACCATTTTAACTGGTTAGTCATGGGATGCTTCGTTCAGAGTTTAAGATGTTTTAAACAGGAAGTTAGGCCAGATTTTATTTAGTCATGTGATGCCTTGTTCACAGTTGAAGATGTTTTAAACAGGAAGTTAGGCCAGATTTAATTTGCCAATACAGTAGCTGGATCCATGTTAGTGGTGAACATTGTACACATAAAAACATTGCAGTGAACTGAGTGAATATGAAATATGTCCCATGTTTTAGTTCTGTCCAATTTTCAATTACATTGTCACATTGTGGTGTGTAGTGTGTTGGTCAGCCAGTCAGGACATTGTGGTGTGTAGTGTGTTGGTCAGCCCGTCAGCCCGTCAGGACATTGTGGTGTGTAGTGTGTTGGTCAGCCCGTCAGGACATGGTGGTGTGTAGTGTGTTGGTCAGCCAGTCAGCCAGTCAGGACATGGTGGTGTGTAGTGTGTTGGTCAGCCAGTCAGGACATGGTGGTGTGTAGTGTGTTGGTCAGCCAGTCAGCCAGTCAGGACATGGTGGTGTGTAGTGTGTTGGTCAGCCCGTCAGGACATGGTGGTGTGTAGTGTGTTGGTCAGCCAGTCAGCCAGTCAGGACATTGTGGTGTGTAGTGTGTTGGTCAGCCAGTCAGGACATTGTGGTGTGTAGTGTGTTGGTCAGCCAGTCAGGACATGGTGGTGTGTAGTGTGTTGGTCAGCGCAGTCAGGACATGGTGGTGTGTAGTGTGTTGGTCAGCCAGTCAGGACATGGTGGTGTGTAGTGTGTTGGTCAGCCAGTCAGGACATGGTGGTGTGTAGTGTGTTGGTCAGCCAGTCAGGACATGGTGGTGTGTAGTGTGTTGGTCAGCCAGTCAGGACATGGTGGTGTGTAGTGTGTTGGTCAGCCAGTCAGGACATGGTGGTGTGTAGTGTGTTGGTCAGCCAGTCAGCCAGTCAGGACATTGTGGTGTGTAGTGTGTTGGTCAGCCAGTCAGGACATTGTGGTGTGTAGTGTGTTGGTCAGCCAGTCAGGACATTGTGGTGTGTAGTGTGTTGGTCAGCCAGTCAGGACATTGTGGTGTGTAGTGTGTTGGTCAGCCAGTCAGCCAGTCAGGACATGGTGGTGTGTAGTGTGTTGGTCAGCCAGTCAGGACATTGTGGTGTTTAGTGTGTTGGTCAGCCAGTCAGGACATTGTGGTGTGTAGTGTGTTGGTCAGCCAGTCAGCCAGTCAGGACATTGTGGTGTGTAGTGTGTTGGTCAGCCAGTCAGGACATGGTGGTGTGTAATGTGTTGGTCAGCCAGTCAGCCAGTCAGGACATTGTGGTGTGTAGTGTGTTGGTCAGACAGTCAGGACATTGTGGTGTAGTGTGTTGGTCAGCCAGTCAGGACATTGTGGTGTGTAGTGTGTTGGTCAGCCAGTCAGCCAGTCAGACATTGTGGTGTGTAGTGTGTTGGTCAGACAGTCAGGACATTGTGGTGTGTAGTGTGTTGGTCAGCCAGTCAGGACATGTGTGGTGTGTAGTGTGTTGGTCAGCCAGTCAGGACATGGTGGTGTGTAGTGTGTTGGTCAGCCAGTCAGGACATTGTGGTGTGTAGTGTGTTGGTCAGCCAGTCAGGACATTGTGGTGTGTAGTGTGTTGGTCAGCCAGTCAGCCAGTCAGGACATGGTGGTGTGTTAGTGTGTTGGTCAGTCAGTCAGCCAGTCAGGACATGGTGGTGTGTAGTGTGTTGGTCAGCGTCAGCCAGTCAGGACAGTGGTGTGTAGTGTGTTGGTCAGCCAGTCAGGACATTGTGGTGTGTAGTGTGTTGGTCAGCCAGTCAGGACATTGTGGTGTGTAGTGTGTTGGTCAGCCAGTCAGGACATTGTGGTGTGTAGTGTGTTGGTCAGCCAGTCAGGACATTGTGGTGTGTAGTGTGTTGGTCAGCCAGTCGAGTCAGGACATTGTGGTGTGTAGTGTGTTGGTCAGCCAGTCAGCCAGTCAGGACATTGTGGTGTGTAGTGTGTTGGTCAGCCAGTCAGCCAGTCAGGACATTGTGGTGTAGTGTGTTGGTCGTCAGCCAGTCAGGACATTGTGGTGTGTAGTGTGTTGGTCAGCCAGTCGCCAGAGACATTGTGGTGTGTAGTGTGTTGGTCAGCCATCAGGTCAGGACATTGTGGTGTGGTGTGTTGGTCAGCCAGTCAGGACATTGTGGTGTGTGTAGTCAGGACAGTGGTGTGTAGTGTGTTAGTCAGCCAGTCAGGACATGGTGGTGTGTAGTGTGTTGGTCAGCCAGTCAGGACATGGTGGTGTGTAGTGTGTTGGTCAGCCAGTCAGGACATGGTGGGTGTGTAGTGTGTTGGTCAGCCAGTCAGAGACATGGTGGTGTGTCAAGTGTGTTGGTCAGCCAGTCAGGACATGGTGGTGGGTGTTGGTCAGCCAGTCAGGACATTGTGGTGTGTAGTGTTTGAGTCAGCCAGTCAGGACATTGTGGTGTGTAGTGTGTTGGTCAGCCAGTCAGGACATTGTGGTGTGTAGTGTGTTGGTCAGCCAGTCAGGACATGGTGGTGTGTAGTGTGTTGGTCAGCCAGTCAGGACATGGTGGTGTGTAGTGTGTTGGTCAGCCAGTCAGGACATGGTGGTGTGTAGTGTGTTGGTCAGCCAGTCAGGACATTGTGGTGTGTAGTGTGTTGGTCAGCCAGTCAGGACATGGTGGTGTGTAGTGTGTTGGTCAGCCAGTCAGGACATGGTGGTGTGTATGTGTAGTGTTGGTCAGCCAGTCAGGACAGTGGTGTGTAGTGTGTTGGTCAGCCAGTCAGGACATCGTGGTGTGTAGTGTGTTGGTCAGCCAGTCAGGACATGGTGGTGTGTAGTGTGTTGGTCAGCCAGTCAGGACATTGTGGTGTGTAGTGTGTTGGTCAGCCAGTCAGGACATTGTGGTGTGTAGTGTGTTGGTCAGCCAGTCAGGACATGGTGGTGTGTAGTGTGTGGTGAGTGTAGTCAGAGACATTGTGGTGTGTAGTGTGTTGGTCAGCCAGTCAGGACATTGTAGTGTGTAGTGTGTTGGTCAGCCAGTCAGGACATTGTGGTGTGTAGTGTGTTGGTCAGTCAGCCAGTCAGGACATGGTGGTGTGTAGTGTGTTGGTCAGCCAGTCAGGACATTGTGGTGTGTAGTGTGTTGGTCAGCCAGTCAGGACATGGTGGTGTGTAGTGTGTTGGTCAGCCAGTCAGGACATTGTGGTGTGTAGTGTGTTGGTCAGCCAGTCAGGACATTGTGGTGTGTAGTGTGTTGGTCAGCCAGTCAGCCAGTCAGGACATGGTGGTGTGTAGTGTGTTGGTCAGCCAGTCAGGACATTGTGGTGTGTAGTGTGTTGGTCAGCCGTCAGGACATTGTGGTGTGTAGTGTGTTGGTCAGCCAGTCAGGACATTGTGGTGTGTAGTGTGTTGGTCAGCCAGTCAGCCAGACATGGTGGTGTGTAGTGTGTTGGTCAGCCAGTCAGGACATGGTGGTGTGTAGTGTGTTGGTCAGCCAGTCAGGACATTGTGGTGTGTAGTGTGTTGGTCAGCCAGTCAGGACATTGTGGTGTGTAGTGTGTTGGTCAGCCAGTCAGGACATGGTGGTGTGTAGTGTGTTGGTCAGCCAGTCAGGACATGGTGGTGTGTAGTGTGTTGGTCAGCCAGTCAGGACATGGTGGTGTGTAGTGTGTTGGTCAGCCAGTCAGGACATTGTGGTGTGTAGTGTGTTGGTCAGCCAGTCAGGACATTGTGGTGTGTAGTGTGTTGGTCAGCCAGTCAGGACATGGTGGTGTGTAGTGTGTTGGTCAGCCAGTCAGGACATGGTGGTGTGTAGTGTGTTGGTCAGCCAGTCAGGACATTGTGGTGTGTAGTGTGTTGGTCAGCCAGTCAGCCAGTAGACATTGTGGTGTGTAGTGTGTTGGTCAGCCAGTCAGGACATGGTGGTGTGTAGTGTGTTGGTCAGCCAGTCAGGACATGGTGGTGTGTAGTGTGTTGGTCAGCCAGTCAGGACATTGTGGTGTGTAGTGTGTTGGTCAGCCAGTCAGGACATGGTGGTGTGTAGTGTGTTGGTCAGCCAGTCAGGACATGGTGGTGTGTAGTGTGTTGGTCAGCCAGTCAGGACATGGTGGTGTGTAGTGTGTTGGTCAGCCAGTCAGGACATTGTGGTGTGTAGTGTGTTGGTCAGCCAGTCAGGACATTGTGGTGTGTAGTGTGTTGGTCAGCCAGTCAGGACATTGGTGGTGTGTAGTGTGTTGGTCAGCCAGTCAGGACATTGTGGTGTGTAGTGTGTTGGTCAGCCAGTCAGATGGTGGGTGGGCCAGTCAGGACATTGTGGTGTGTAGTGTGTTGGTCAGCCAGTCAGAGACATTGTGGTGTGTAGTGTGTTGGTGGTACAGTCAGGACATGGTGGTGTGTAGTGTGTTGGTCAGCCAGTCAGGACATGGTGGTGTGTAGTGTGTTGGTCAGCCAGTCAGGACATGGTGGTGTGTAGTGTGTTGGTCAGCCAGTCAGGACATTGTGGTGTGTAGTGTGTTGGTCAGCCAGTCAGGACATGTGGGTGTAGTGTGTTGGTCAAGTCCAGTCAGGACATGGTAGTGTAGTGTGTTGGTCAGCCAGTCAGGACATTGTGGTGTGTAGTGTGTTGGTCAGCCAGTCAGGACATGGTGGTGTGTAGTGTGTTGGTCAGCCAGTCAGGACATGGTGGTGTGTAGTGTGTTGGTCAGCCAGTCAGGACATTGTGGTGTGTAGTGTGTTGGTCAGCCAGTCAGCCAGTCAGGACATGGTGGTGTGTAGTGTGTTGGTCAGCCAGTCAGGACATTGTGGTGTGTAGTGTGTTGGTCAGCCAGTCAGGACATTGTGGTGTGTAGTGTGTTGGGTCAGGACATGTATCAGCCAGTCAGCCAGTCAGGAACATGGTGGTGTGTAGTGTGTTGGTCAGCCAGTCAGGACATGGTGGTGTGTAGTGTGTTGGTCAGCCAGTCAGGACATTGTGGTGTGTAGTGTGTTGGTCAGCCAGTCAGGACATGGTGGTGTGTAGTGTGTTGGTCAGCCAGTCAGGACATTGTGGTGTGTAGTGTGTTGGTCAGCCAGTCAGCCAGTCAGGACATTGTGGTGTGTAGTGTGTTGGTCAGCCAGTCAGGACATTGTGGTGTGTAGTGTGTTGGTCAGCCCGTCAGGACATGGTGGTGTGTAGTGTGTTGGTCAGCCAGTCAGGACATTGTGGTGTGTAGTGTGTTGGTCAGCCAGTCAGGACATGGTGGTGTGTAGTGTGTTGGTCAGCCAGTCAGGACATTGTGGTGTGTAGTGTGTTGGTCAGCCAGTCAGGACATTGTGGTGTGTAGTGTGTTGGTCAGCCAGTCAGGACATTGTGGTGTGTAGTGTGTTGGTCAGCCCGTCAGGACATTGTGGTGTGTAGTGTGTTGGTCAGCCAGTCAGGACATTGTGGTGTGTAGTGTGTTGGTCAGCCAGTCAGGACATTGTGGTGTGTAGTGTGTTGGTCAGCCAGTCAGGACATGGTGGTGTGTAGTGTGTTGGTCAGCCAGTCAGGACATTGTGGTGTGTAGTGTGTTGGTCAGCCAGTCAGGACATGGTGGTGTGTAGTGTGTTGAGTCAGCCAGTCAGGACATTGTGGTGTGTAGTGTGTTGGTCAGCCAGTCAGGACATTGTGGTGTGTAGTGTGTTGGTCAGCCAGTCAGGACATTGTGGTGTGTAGTGTGTTGGTCAGCCAGTCAGGACATTGTGGTGTGTAGTGTGTTGGTCAGCCAGTCAGGACATGGTGGTGTGTAGTGTGTTGGTCAGCCAGTCAGGACATGGTGGTGTGTAGTGTGTTGGTCAGCCAGTCAGGACATTGTGGTGTGTAGTGTGTTGGTCAGCCAGTCAGGACATGGTGGTGTGTAGTGTGTTGGTCAGCCAGTCAGGACATTGTGGTGTGTAGTGTGTTGGTCAGCCAGTCAGGACATGGTGGTGTGTAGTGTGTTGGTCAGCCAGTCAGGACATGGTGGTGTGTAGTGTGTTGGTCAGCCAGTCAGGACATGGTGGTGTGTAGTGTGTTGGTCAGCCAGTCAGGACATGGTGGTGTGTAGGTGTGTTGGTCAGCCAGTCAGGACATGGTGGTGTGTAGTGTGTTGGTCAGCCAGTCAGACATTGTGGTGTGTAGTGTGTTGGTCAGCCAGTCAGCCAGTCAGGACATTGTGGTGTGTAGTGTGTTGGTCAGCCAGTCAGGACATGGTGGTGTGTAGTGTGTTGGTCAGCCAGTCAGGACATGGTGGTGTGTAGTGTGTTGGTCAGCCAGTCAGGACATGGTGGTGTGTAGTGTGTTGGTCAGCCAGTCAGGACATGGTGGTGTGTAGTGTGTTGGTCAGCCAGTCAGGACATGGTGGTGTGTAGTGTGTTGGTCAGCCAGTCAGGACATTGTGGTGTGTAGTGTGTTGGTCAGCGTCAGACAGTCAGGACATGGTGGTGTGTAGTGTGTTGGTCAGCCAGTCAGGACATTGTGGTGTGTAGTGTGTTGGTCAGCCAGTCAGGACATTGTGGTGTGTAGTGTGTTGGTCAGCCAGTCAGGACATGGTGGTGTGTAGTGTGTTGGTCAGCCAGTCAGCCAGTCAGGACATGGTGGTGTGTAGTGTGTTGGTCAGCCAGTCAGCCAGTCAGGACATGGTGGTGTGTAGTGTGTTGGTCAGCACAGTCAGGACATTGTGGTGTGTAGTGGTCAGCCAGACAGTCAGGACATGGTGGTGTGTAGTGTGTTGGTCAGCCAGTCAGGACATTGTGGTGTGTAGTGTGTTGGTCAGCCAGTCAGGACATGGGTGGTGTGTAGTGTGTTGGTCAGCCAGTCAGACATGGTGGTGTGTAGTGTGTTGGTCAGCCAGTCAGCCAGTCAGGACATGGTGGTGTGTAGTGTGTTGGTCAGCCAGTCAGGACATTGTGGTGTGTAGTGTGTTGGTCAGCCAGTCAGGACATGGTGGTGTGTAGTGTGTTGGTCAGCCAGTCAGGACATTGTGGTGTGTAGTGTGTTGGTCAGCCAGTCAGGACATGGTGGTGTGTAGTGTGTTGGTCAGCCAGTCAGGACATTGTGGTGTGTAGTGTGTTGAGTCAGCCAGTCAGGACATTGTGGTGTGTAGTGTGTTGGTCAGCCAGTCAGGACATTGTGGTGTGTAGTGTGTTGGTCAGCCAGTCAGGACATGGTGGTGTGTAGTGTGTTGGTCAGCCAGTCAGAACATTGTGGTGTGTAGTGTGTTGGTCAGCCAGTCAGGACATTGTGGTGTGTAGTGTGTTGGTCAGCCAGTCAGGACATGGTGGTGTGTAGTGTGTTGGTCAGCCAGTCAGGACATGGTGGTGTGTAGTGTGTTGGTCAGCCAGTCAGGACATTGTGGTGTGTAGTGTGTTGGTCAGCCAGTCAGGACATTGTGGTGTG
Source organism: Coregonus clupeaformis (assembly GCF_020615455.1). Taxonomy (NCBI): domain Eukaryota; kingdom Metazoa; phylum Chordata; class Actinopteri; order Salmoniformes; family Salmonidae; genus Coregonus; species Coregonus clupeaformis. Next base: position 7,947,920 of record NC_059219.1, read on the forward strand.
TAGTGTGTTGGTCAGCCAGTCAGGACATGGTGGTGTGTAGTGTGTTGGTCAGCCAGTCAGGACATTGTGGTGTGTAGTGTGTTGGTCAGCCAGTCAGGACATGGTGGTGTGTAGTGTGTTGGTCAGCCAGTCAGGACATTGTGGTGTGTAGTGTGTTGGTCAGCCCGTCAGGACATTGTGGTGTGTAGTGTGTTGGTCAGCCAGTCAGGACATGGTGGTGTGTAGTGTGTTGGTCAGCCAGTCAGGACATGGTGGTGTGTAGTGTGTTGGTCAGCCAGTCAGGACATTGTGGTGTGTAGTGTGTTGGTCAGCCAGTCAGGACATTGTGGTGTGTAGTGTGTTGGTCAGCCAGTCAGGACATGGTGGTGTGTAGTGTGTTGGTCAGCCAGTCAGGACATTGTGGTGTGTAGTGTGTTGGTCAGCCAGTCAGGACATGGTGGTGTGTAGTGTGTTGGTCAGCCAGTCAGGACATTGTGGTGTGTAGTGTGTTGGTCAGCCCGTCAGGACATTGTGGTGTGTAGTGTGTTGGTCAGCCAGTCAGGACATGGTGGTGTGTAGTGTGTTGGTCAGCCAGTCAGGACATTGTGGTGTGTAGTGTGTTGGTCAGCCAGTCAGGACATGGTGGTGTGTAGTGTGTTGGTCAGCCAGTCAGGACATGGTGGTGTGTAGTGTGTTGGTCAGCCAGTCAGGACATGGTGGTGTGTAGTGTGTTGGTCAGCCAGTCAGGACATTGTGGTGTGTAGTGTGTTGGTCAGCCAGTCAGCCAGTCAGGACATGGTGGTGTGTAGTGTGTTGGTCAGCCAGTCAGCCAGTCAGGACATGGTGGTGTGTAGTGTGTTGGTCAGCCAGTCAGGACATGGTGGTGTGTAGTGTGTTGGTCAGCCAGTCAGGACATGGTGGTGTGTAGTGTGTTGGTCAGCCCGTCAGCCCGTCAGGACATGGTGGTGTGTAGTGTGTTGGTCAGCCCGTCAGGACATGGTGGTGTGTAGTGTGTTGGTCAGCCAGTCAGGACATGGTGGTGTGTAGTGTGTTGGTCAGCCAGTCAGGACATTGTGGTGTGTAGTGTGTTGGTCAGCCAGTCAGGACATGGTGGTGTGTAGTGTGTTGGTCAGCCAGTCAGGACATGGTGGTGTGTAGTGTGTTGGTCAGCCAGTCAGCCAGTCAGGACATGGTGGTGTGTAGTGTGTTGGTCAGCCAGTCAGCCAGTCAGGACATTGTGGTGTGTAGTGTGTTGGTCAGCCAGTCAGGACATGGTGGTGTGTAGTGTGTTGGTCAGCCAGTCAGGACATTGTGGTGTGTAGTGTGTTGGTCAGCCAGTCAGGACATGGTGGTGTGTAGTGTGTTGGTCAGCCAGTCAGGACATTGTGGTGTGTAGTGTGTTGGTCAGCCAGTCAGGACATGGTGGTGTGTAGTGTGTTGGTCAGCCAGTCAGGACATTGTGGTGTGTAGTGTGTTGGTCAGCCAGTCAGGACATGGTGGTGTGTAGTGTGTTGGTCAGCCAGTCAGGACATGGTGGTGTGTAGTGTGTTGGTCAGCCAGTCAGGACATGGTGGTGTGTAGTGTGTTGGTCAGCCAGTCAGGACATGGTGGTGTGTAGTGTTGGTCAGCCAGTCAGGACATTGTGGTGTGTAGTGTGTTGGTCAGCCAGTCAGGACATTGTGGTGTGTAGTGTGTTGGTCAGCCAGTCAGGACATGGTGGTGTGTAGTGTGTTGGTCAGCCAGTCAGGACATTGTGGTGTGTAGTGTGTTGGTCAGCCCGTCAGGACATTGTGGTGTGTAGTGTGTTGGTCAGCCAGTCAGGACATGGTGGTGTGTAGTGTGTTGGTCAGCCAGTCAGGACATGGTGGTGTGTGGTGTGTTGGTCAGCTAGTCAGGACATGGTGGTGTGTAGTGTGTTGGTCAGCCAGTCAGGACATGGTGGTGTGTAGTGTGTTGGTCAGCCAGTCAGGACATGGTGGTGTGTAGTGTGTTGGTCAGCCAGTCAGGACATGGTGGTGTGTAGTGTGTTGGTCAGCCAGTCAGGACATGGTGGTGTGTAGTGTGTTGGTCAGCCAGTCAGGACATTGTGGTGTGTAGTGTGTTGGTCAGCCAGTCAGCCAGTCAGGACATGGTGGTGTGTAGTGTGTTGGTCAGCCCGTCAGACATGGTGGTGTGTAGTGTGTTGGTCAGCCAGTCAGGACATTGTGGTGTGTAGTGTGTTGGTCAGCCAGTCAGGACATTGTGGTGTGTAGTGTGTTGGTCAGCCAGTCAGGACATGGTGGTGTGTAGTGTGTTGGTCAGCCCGTCAGGACATGGTGGTGTGTAGTGTGTTGGTCAGCCCGTCAGGACATTGTGGTGTGTAGTGTGTTGGTCAGCCAGTCAGGACATTGTGGTGTGTAGTGTGTTGGTCAGCCAGTCAGGACATGGTGGTGTGTAGTGTGTTGGTCAGCCAGTCAGCCAGTCAGGACATTGTGGTGTGTAGTGTGTTGGTCAGCCCGTCAGCCCGTCAGGACATGGTGGTGTGTAGTGTGTTGGTCAGCCAGTCAGGACATTGTGGTGTGTAGTGTGTTGGTCAGCCCGTCAGGACATGGTGGTGTGTAGTGTGTTGGTCAGCCCGTCAGGACATTGTGGTGTGTAGTGTGTTGGTCAGCCAGTCAGGACATTGTGGTGTGTAGTGTGTCAGCCAGTCAGACAGTCAGGACATGGTGGTGTGTAGTGTGTTGGTCAGCCAGTCAGCCAGTCAGGACATGGTGGTGTGTAGTGTGTTGGTCAGCCAGTCAGCCAGTCAGGACATGGTGGTGTGTAGTGTGTTGGTCAGCCAGTCAGGACATGGTGGTGTGTAGTGTGTTGGTCAGCCAGTCAGGACATTGTGGTGTGTAGTGTGTTGGTCAGACAGTCAGCCAGTCAGGACATTGTGGTGTGTAGTGTGTTGGTCAGCCAGTCAGGACATTGTGGTGTGTAGTGTGTTGGTCAGCCAGTCAGGACATGGTGGTGTGTAGTGTGTTGGTCAGCCAGTCAGGACATTGTGGTGTGTAGTGTGTTGGTCAGCCAGTCAGGACATGGTGGTGTGTAGTGTGTTGGTCAGCCAGTCAGGACATTGTGGTGTGTAGTGTGTTGGTCAGCCAGTCAGGACATGGTGGTGTGTAGTGTGTTGGTCAGCCAGTCAGACATGGTGGTGTGTAGTGTGTTGGTCAGCCAGTCAGGACATGGTGGTGTGTAGTGTGTTGGTCAGCCAGTCAGGACATGGTGGTGTGTAGTGTGTTGGTCAGCCAGTCAGGACATTGTGGTGTGTAGTGTGTTGGTCAGCCAGTCAGGACATTGTGGTGTGTAGTGTGTTGGTCAGCCAGTCAGGACATTGTGGTGTGTAGTGTGTTGGTCAGCCAGTCAGGACATGGTGGTGTGTAGTGTGTTGGTCAGACAGCATGTGTGTAGTGTGTTGTAGCCCGTCAGGACATTGTGGTGTGTAGTGTGTTGGTCAGCCAGTCAGGACATGGTGGTGTGTAGTGTGTTGGTCAGCCAGTCAGGACATGGTGGTGTGTAGTGTGTTGGTCAGCCAGTCAGGACATGGTGGTGTGTAGTGTGTTGGTCAGCCAGTCAGGACATGGTGGTGTGTAGTGTGTTGGTCAGCCAGTCAGGACATGGTGGTGTGTAGTGTGTTGGTCAGCCAGTCAGGACATGGTGGTGTGTAGTGTGTTGGTCAGCCAGTCAGGACATGGTGGTGTGTAGTGTGTTGGTCAGCCAGTCAGGACATTGTGGTGTGTAGTGTGTTGGTCAGCCAGTCAGCCAGTCAGGACATGGTGGTGTGTAGTGTGTTGGTCAGCCCCGTCAGGACATGGTGGTGTGTAGTGTGTTGGTCAGCCAGTCAGGACATTGTGGTGTGTAGTGTGTTGGTCAGCCAGTCAGGACATTGTGGTGTGTAGTGTGTTGGTCAGCCAGTCAGGACATGGTGGTGTGTAGTGTGTTGGTCAGCCCGTCAGGACATGGTGGTGTGTAGTGTGTTGGTCAGCCCGTCAGGACATTGTGGTGTGTAGTGTGTTGGTCAGCCAGTCAGGACATTGTGGTGTGTAGTGTGTTGGTCAGCCAGTCAGACATGGTGGTGTGTAGTGTGTTGGTCAGTCAGCCAGTCAGGACATTGTGGTGTGTAGTGTGTTGGTCAGCCCGTCAGCCCGTCAGGACATGGTGGTGTGTAGTGTGTTGGTCAGCCAGTCAGGACATTGTGGTGTGTAGTGTGTTGGTCAGCCCGTCAGGACATGGTGGTGTGTAGTGTGTTGGTCAGCCCGTCAGGACATTGTGGTGTGTAGTGTGTTGGTCAGCCAGTCAGGACATTGTGGTGTGTAGTGTGTTGGTCAGCCAGTCAGACAGTCAGGACATGGTGGTGTGTAGTGTGTTGGTCAGCCAGTCAGCCAGTCAGGACATGGTGGTGTGTAGTGTGTTGGTCAGCCAGTCAGCCAGACATGGTGGTGTGTAGTGTGTTGGTCAGCCAGTCAGGACATGGTGGTGTGTAGTGTGTTGGTCAGCCAGTCAGGACATTGTGGTGTGTAGTGTGTTGGTCAGACAGTCAGCCAGTCAGGACATTGTGGTGTGTAGTGTGTTGGTCAGCCAGTCAGGACATTGTGGTGTGTAGTGTGTTGGTCAGCCAGTCAGGACATGGTGGTGTGTAGTGTGTTGGTCAGCCAGTCAGGACATGGTGGTGTGTAGTGTGTTGGTCAGCCAGTCAGGACATGGTGGTGTGTAGTGTGTTGGTCAGCCCGTCAGGACATTGTGGTGTGTAGTGTGTTGGTCAGCCAGTCAGGACATTGTGGTGTGTAGTGTGTTGGTCAGCCAGTCAGGACATTGTGGTGTGTAGTGTGTTGGTCAGCCAGTCAGGACATTGTGGTGTGTAGTGTGTTGGTCAGCCCGTCAGACAGTCAGGACATTGTGGTGTGTAGTGTGTTGGTCAGCCCGTCAGACAGTCAGGACATTGTGGTGTGTAGTGTGTTGGTCAGCCCGTCAGACAGTCAGGACATTGTGGTGTGTAGTGTGTTGGTCAGCCAGTCAGGACATTGTGGTGTGTAGTGTGTTGGTCAGCCAGTCAGGACATGGTGGTGTGTAGTGTGTTGGTCAGCCAGTCAGGACATGGTGGTGTGTAGTGTGTTGGTCAGCCAGTCAGGACATGGTGGTGTGTAGTGTGTTGGTCAGCCAGTCAGCCAGTCAGGACATGGTGGTGTGTAGTGTGTTGGTCAGCCAGTCAGGACATGGTGGTGTGTAGTGTGTTGGTCAGCCCGTCAGACAGTCAGGACATTGTGGTGTGTAGTGTGTTGGTCAGCCAGTCAGGACATTGTGGTGTGTAGTGTGTTGGTCAGCCAGTCAGGACATTGTGGTGTGTAGTGTGTTGGTCAGCCAGTCAGGACATGGTGGTGTGTAGTGTGTTGGTCAGCCAGTCAGGACATGGTGGTGTGTAGTGTGTTGGTCAGCCAGTCAGGACATTGTGGTGTGTAGTGTGTTGGTCAGCCAGTCAGGACATGGTGGTGTGTAGTGTGTTGGTCAGCCAGTCAGGACATGGTGGTGTGTAGTGTGTTGGTCAGCCTGTCAGCCAGTCAGGACATGGTGGTGTGTAGTGTGTTGGTCAGCCAGTCAGGACATGGTGGTGTGTAGTGTGTTGGTCAGCCAGTCAGGACATTGTGGTGTGTAGTGTGTTGGTCAGCCAGTCAGGACATGGTGGTGTGTAGTGTGTTGGTCAGCCAGTCAGGACATGGTGGTGTGTAGTGTGTTGGTCAGCCAGTCAGGACATGGTGGTGTGTAGTGTGTTGGTCAGCCAGTCAGGACATTGTGGTGTGTAGTGTGTTGGTCAGCCAGTCAGGACATTGTGGTGTGTAGTGTGTTGGTCAGCCCGTCAGACAGTCAGGACATGGTGGTGTGTAGTGTGTTGGTCAGCCCGTCAGACAGTCAGGACATTGTGGTGTGTAGTGTGTTGGTCAGCCAGTCAGGACATTGTGGTGTGTAGTGTGTTGGTCAGCCAGTCAGGACATGGTGGTGTGTAGTGTGTTGGTCAGCCCTAGACAGTCAGGACATGGTGGTGTGTAGTGTGTTGGTCAGCGTCAGCCAGTCAGGACATGGTGGTGTGTAGTGTGTTGGTCAGCCAGTCAGGACATGGTGGTGTGTAGTGTGTTGGTCAGCCAGTCAGCCAGTCAGGACATTGTGGTGTGTAGTGTGTTGGTCAGCCCGTCAGGACATTGTGGTGTGTAGTGTGTTGGTCAGCCAGTCAGGACATGGTGGTGTGTAGTGTGTTGGTCAGCCAGTCAGGACATTGTGGTGTGTAGTGTGTTGGTCAGCCAGTCAGGACATGGTGGTGTGTAGTGTGTTGGTCAGCCAGTCAGGACATGGTGGTGTGTAGTGTGTTGGTCAGCCAGTCAGGACATTGTGGTGTGTAGTGTGTTGGTCAGCCAGTCAGGACATGGTGGTGTGTAGTGTGTTGGTCAGCCAGTCAGGACATTGTGGTGTGTAGTGTGTTGGTCAGCCAGTCAGGACATGGTGGTGTGTAGTGTGTTGGTCAGCCAGTCAGGACATTGTGGTGTGTAGTGTGTTGGTCAGACAGTCAGCCAGTCAGGACATTGTGGTGTGTAGTGTGTTGGTCAGCCAGTCAGGACATGGTGGTGTGTAGTGTGTTGGTCAGCCAGTCAGGACATGGTGGTGTGTAGTGTGTTGGTCAGCCAGTCAGGACATGGTGGTGTGTAGTGTGTTGGTCAGCCAGTCAGGACATGGTGGTGTGTAGTGTGTTGGTCAGCCAGTCAGGACATGGTGGTGTGTAGTGTGTTGGTCAGCCAGTCAGCCAGTCAGGACATTGTGGTGTGTAGTGTGTTGGTCAGCCAGTCAGGACATGGTGGTGTGTAGTGTGTTGGTCAGCCAGTCAGGACATGGTGGTGTGTAGTGTGTTGGTCAGCCCGTCAGGACATTGTGGTGTGTAGTGTGTTGGTCAGCCAGTCAGGACATGGTGGTGTGTAGTGTGTTGGTCAGCCAGTCAGGACATGGTGGTGTGTAGTGTGTTGGTCAGCCAGTCAGCCAGTCAGGACATTGTGGTGTGTAGTGTGTTGGTCAGCCCGTCAGGACATTGTGGTGTGTAGTGTGTTGGTCAGCCAGTCAGGACATGGTGGTGTGTAGTGTGTTGGTCAGCCAGTCAGGACATTGTGGTGTGTAGTGTGTTGGTCAGACAGTCAGCCAGTCAGGACATTGTGGTGTGTAGTGTGTTGGTCAGCCAGTCAGGACATGGTGGTGTGTAGTGTGTTGGTCAGCCAGTCAGGACATTGTGGTGTGTAGTGTGTTGGTCAGCCAGTCAGGACATGGTGGTGTGTAGTGTGTTGGTCAGCCAGTCAGGACATTGTGGTGTGTAGTGTGTTGGTCAGCCAGTCAGGACATGGTGGTGTGTAGTGTGTTGGTCAGCCAGTCAGGACATTGTGGTGTGTAGTGTGTTGGTCAGCCAGTCAGGACATGGTGGTGTGTAGTGTGTTGGTCAGCCAGTCAGGACATTGTGGTGTGTAGTGTGTTGGTCAGCCAGTCAGGACATGGTGGTGTGTAGTGTGTTGGTCAGCCAGTCAGGACATTGTGGTGTGTGGTGTGTTGGTCAGCCAGTCAGGACATTGTGGTGTGTAGTGTGTTGGTCAGCCAGTCAGGACATTGTGGTGTGTAGTGTGTTGGTCAGCCAGTCAGGACATGGTGGTGTGTAGTGTGTTGGTCAGCCAGTCAGGACATGGTGGTGTGTAGTGTGTTGGTCAGCCAGTCAGGACATTGTGGTGTGTAGTGTGTTGGTCAGCCAGTCAGGACATTGTGGTGTGTAGTGTGTTGGTCAGCCCGTCAGGACATGGTGGTGTGTAGTGTGTTGGTCAGCCAGTCAGGACATTGTGGTGTGTAGTGTGTTGGTCAGCCAGTCAGGACATGGTGGTGTGTAGTGTGTTGGTCAGCCAGTCAGGACATTGTGGTGTGTAGTGTGTTGGTCAGCCCGTCAGACAGTCAGGACATTGTGGTGTGTAGTGTGTTGGTCAGCCAGTCAGGACATTGTGGTGTGTAGTGTGTTGGTCAGCCCGTCAGACAGTCAGGACATTGTGGTGTGTAGTGTGTTGGTCAGCCAGTCAGGACATTGTGGTGTGTAGTGTGTTGGTCAGCCCGTCAGACAGTCAGGACATTGTGGTGTGTAGTGTGTTGGTCAGCCAGTCAGGACATTGTGGTGTTTAGTGTGTTGGTCAGCCCGTCAGGACATGGTGGTGTGTAGTGTGTTGGTCAGCCCAGTCAGACAGTCAGGACATTGTGGTGTGTAGTGTGTTGGTCAGCCAGTCAGGACATTGTGGTGTGTAGTGTGTTGGTCAGCCAGTCAGGACATGGTGGTGTGTAGTGTGTTGGTCAGCCCGTCAGACAGTCAGGACATTGTGGTGTGTAGTGTGTTGGTCAGCCAGTCAGGACATTGTGGTGTGTAGTGTGTTGGTCAGCCTCAGGACATGGTGGTGTGTAGTGTGTTGGTCAGCCAGTCAGGACATGGTGGTGTGTAGTGTGTTGGTCAGCCCGTCAGCCCGTCAGGACATGGTGGTGTGAGCGTGTGTGTTGGTCAGCCAGTCAGCCAGTCAGGACATGGTGGTGTGTAGTGTGTTGGTCAGCCAGTCAGGACATGGTGGTGTGTAGTGTGTTGGTCAGCCAGTCAGGACATGGTGGTGTGTAGTGTGTTGGTCAGCCAGTCAGGACATGGTGGTGTGTAGTGTGTTGGTCAGCCAGTCAGGACATGGTGGTGTGTAGTGTGTTGGTCAGCCAGTCAGGACATGGTGGTGTGTAGTGTGTTGGTCAGCCAGTCAGGACATGGTGGTGTGTAGTGTGTTGGTCAGCCAGTCAGGACATTGTGGTGTGTAGTGTGTGGGTGTAGTCAGTCAGCCAGTCGAGACATTGTGGTGTGTAGTGTGTTGGTCAGCCAGTCAGGACATTGTGGTGTGTAGTGTGTTGGTCAGACAGTCAGCCAGTCAGGACATTGTGGTGTGTAGTGTGTTGGTCAGTCAGGGACATGGTGGTGTGTAGTGTGTTGGTCAGCCAGTCAGGACATTGTGGTGTGTAGTGTGTTGGTCAGCCAGTCAGGACATTGTGGTGTGTAGTGTGTTGGTCAGCCAGTCAGGACATGGTGGTGTGTAGTGTGTTGGTCAGCCAGTCAGCCAGTCAGGACATTGTGGTGTGTAGTGTGTTGGTCAGCCAGTCAGGACATTGTGGTGTGTAGTGTGTTGGTCAGCCAGTCAGGACATTGTGGTGTGTAGTGTGTTGGTCAGCCAGTCAGGACATTGTGGTGTGTAGTGTGTTGGTCAGCCAGTCAGGACATGGTGGTGTGTAGTGTGTTGGTCAGCCAGTCAGGACATGGTGGTGTGTAGTGTGTTGGTCAGCCAGTCAGGACATGGTGGTGTGTAGTGTGTTGTAGCCAGTCAGCCAGTCAGGACATGGTGGTGTGTAGTGTGTTGGTCAGCCAGTCAGGACATGGTGGTGTAGTGTGTTGGTCAGCCAGTCAGGACATGGTGGTGTGTAGTGTGTTGGTCACGTCAGCCAGTCAGGACATGGTGGTGTGTAGTGTGTTGGTCAGCCAGTCAGGACATTGTGGTGTGTAGTGTGTTGGTCAGCCAGTCAGGACATTGTGGTGTGTAGTGTGTTGGTCAGCCAGTCAGGACATGGTGGTGTGTAGTGTGTTGGTCAGCCAGTCAGGACATTGTGGTGTGTAGTGTGTTGGTCAGCCAGTCAGGACATGGTGGTGTGTAGTGTGTTGGTCAGCCAGTCAGGACATTGTGGTGTGTAGTGTGTTGGTCAGCCAGTCAGGACATGGTGGTGTGTAGTGTGTTGGTCAGCCAGTCAGGACATGGTGGTGTGTAGTGTGTTGGTCAGCCAGTCAGGACATTGTGGTGTGTAGTGTGTTGGTCAGCCAGTCAGGACATGGTGGTGTGTAGTGTGTTGGTCAGCCAGTCAGGACATTGTGGTGTGTAGTGTGTTGGTCAGCCAGTCAGGACATGGTGGTGTGTAGTGTGTTGGTCAGCCAGTCAGGACATTGTGGTGTGTAGTGTGTTGGTCAGCCAGTCAGGACATGGTGGTGTGTAGTGTGTTGGTCAGCCAGTCAGGACATGGTGGTGTGTAGTGTGTTGGTCAGCCAGTCAGGACATGGTGGTGTGTAGTGTGTTGGTCAGCCAGTCAGCCAGTCAGGACATTGTGGTGTGTAGTGTGTTGGTCAGCCCGTCAGGACATTGTGGTGTGTAGTGTGTTGGTCAGCCAGTCAGGACATTGTGGTGTGTAGTGTGTTGGTCAGCCAGTCAGGACATGGTGGTGTGTAGTGTGTTGGTCAGCCAGTCAGGACATTGTGGTGTGTAGTGTGTTGGTCAGCCAGTCAGCCAGTCAGGACATGGTGGTGTGTAGTGTGTTGGTCAGCCAGTCAGGACATGGTGGTGTGTAGTGTGTTGGTCAGCCAGTCAGGACATTGTGGTGTGTAGTGTGTTGGTCAGACAGTCAGCCAGTCAGGACATTGTGGTGTGTAGTGTGTTGGTCAGCCAGTCAGGACATGGTGGTGTGTAGTGTGTTGGTCAGCCAGTCAGGACATTGTGGTGTGTAGTGTGTTGGTCAGCCAGTCAGGACATGGTGGTGTGTAGTGTGTTGGTCAGCCAGTCAGGACATTGTGGTGTGTAGTGTGTTGGTCAGCCAGTCAGGACATTGTGGTGTGTAGTGTGTTGGTCAGCCCGTCAGGACATGGTGGTGTGTAGTGTGTTGGTCAGCCAGTCAGGACATTGTGGTGTGTAGTGTGTTGGTCAGCCAGTCAGGACATTGTGGTGTGTAGTGTGTTGGTCAGCCAGTCAGGACATTGTGGTGTGTAGTGTGTTGGTCAGCCAGACAGTCAGGACATTGTGGTGTGTAGTGTGTTGGTCAGCCCGTCAGTCAGGACATTGTGGTGCGGTGTAGTGTGTTGGTCAGCCCGTCAGACAGTCAGGACATTGTGGTGTGTAGTGTGTTGGTCAGCCAGTCAGGACATTGTGGTGTGTAGTGTGTTGGTCAGCCCGTCAGACAGTCAGGACATTGTGGTGTGTAGTGTGTTGGTCAGCCAGTCAGGACATTGTGGTGTGTAGTGTGTTGGTCAGCCCGTCTGGGGGTGTGGTCAGCCAGTCAGGACATTGTGGTGTGTAGTGTGTTGGTCAGCCAGTCAGGACATTGTGGTGTGTAGTGTGTTGGTCAGCCCGTCAGACAGTCAGGACATTGTGGTGTGTAGTGTGTTGGTCAGCCAGTCAGGACATTGTGGTGTGTAGTGTGTTGGTCAGCCCGTCAGGACATGGTGGTGTGTAGTGTGTTGGTCAGCCAGTCAGGACATGGTGGTGTGTAGTGTGTTGGTCAGCCCGTCAGCCCGTCAGGACATGGTGGTGTGTAGTGTGTTGGTCAGCCCGTCAGCCCGTCAGGACATGGTGGTGTGTAGTGTGTTGGTCAGCCAGTCAGCCAGTCAGGACATTGTGGTGTGTAGTGTGTTGGTCAGCCAGTCAGGACATGGTGGTGTGTAGTGTGTTGGTCAGCCAGTCAGCCAGTCAGGACATGGTGGTGTGTAGTGTGTTGGTCAGCCAGTCAGGACATTGTGGTGTGTAGTGTGTTGGTCAGCCAGTCAGGACATTGTGGTGTGTAATGTGTTGGTCAGCCAGTCAGGACATGGTGGTGTGTAGTGTGTTGGTCAGCCAGTCAGGACATTGTGGTGTGTAGTGTGTTGGTCAGCCAGTCAGGACATTGTGGTGTGTAGTGTGTTGGTCAGCCAGTCAGGACATGGTGGTGTGTAGTGTGTTGGTCAGCCAGTCAGGACATGGTGGTGTGTAGTTTGTTGGTCAGCCAGTCAGGACATTGTGGTGTGTAGTGTGTTGGTCAGCCAGTCAGGACATTGTGGTGTGTAGTGTGTTGGTCAGCCAGTCAGGACATTGTGGTGTGTAGTGTGTTGGTCAGCCAGTCAGGACATGGTGGTGTGTAGTGTGTTGGTCAGCCAGTCAGGACATGGTGGTGTGTAGTGTGTTGGTCAGCCAGTCAGGACATGGTGGTGTGTAGTGTGTTGGTCAGCCAGTCAGGACATTGTGGTGTGTAGTGTGTTGGTCAGCCAGTCAGGACATGGTGGTGTGTAGTGTGTTGGTCAGCCAGTCAGGACATTGTGGTGTGTAGTGTGTTGGTCAGCCAGTCAGCCAGTCAGGACATTGGGGTGTGTAGTGTGTTGGTCAGCCAGTCAGGACATTGTGGTGTGTAGTGTGTTGGTCAGCCAGTCAGGACATGGTGGTGTGTAGTGTGTTGGTCAGCCAGTCAGGACATGGTGGTGTGTAGTGTGTTGGTCAGCCAGTCAGGACATTGTGGTGTGTAGTGTGTTGGTCAGCCAGTCAGGACATGGTGGTGTGTAGTGTGTTGGTCAGCCAGTCAGGACATGGTGGTGTGTAGTGTGTTGGTCAGCCAGTCAGGACATTGTGGTGTGTAGTGTGTTGGTCAGCCAGTCAGGACATGGTGGTGTGTAGTGTGTTGGTCAGCCAGTCAGGACATGGTGGTGTGTAGTGTGTTGGTCAGCCAGTCAGGACATTGTGGTGTGTAGTGTGTTGGTCAGCCAGTCAGGACATTGTGGTGTGTAGTGTGTTGGTCAGCCAGTCAGGACATTGTGGTGTGTAGTGTGTTGGTCAGCCAGTCAGGACATTGTGGTGTGTAGTGTGTTGGTCAGCCAGTCAGGACATTGTGGTGTGTAGTGTGTTGGTCAGCCAGTCAGCCAGTCAGGACATTGTGGTGTGTAGTGTGTTGGTCAGCCAGTCAGCCAGTCAGGACATGGTGGTGTGTAGTGTGTTGGTCAGCCAGTCAGGACATTGTGGTGTGTAGTGTGTTGGTCAGCCAGTCAGCCAGTCAGGACATGGTGGTGTGTAGTGTGTTGGTCAGCCAGTCAGGACATTGTGGTGTGTAGTGTGTTGGTCAGCCAGTCAGGACATTGTGGTGTGTAGTGTGTTGGTCAGCCAGTCAGCCAGTCAGGACATGGTGGTGTGTAGTGTGTTGGTCAGCCAGTCAGGACATTGTGGTGTGTAGTGTGTTGGTCAGCCCGTCAGGACATTGTGGTGTGTAGTGTGTTGGTCAGCCAGTCAGGACATGGTGGTGTGTAGTGTGTTGGTCAGCCAGTCAGGACATTGTGGTGTGTAGTGTGTTGGTCAGCCCGTCAGGACATTGTGGTGTGTAGTGTGTTGGTCAGCCAGTCAGGACATGGTGGTGTGTAGTGTGTTGGTCAGCCAGTCAGGACATTGTGGTGTTTAGTGTGTTGGTCAGCCAGTCAGGACATTGTGGTGTGTAGTGTGTTGGTCAGCCAGTCAGCCAGTCAGGACATGGTGGTGTGTAGTGTGTTGGTCAGCCAGTCAGGACATTGTGGTGTGTAGTGTGTTGGTCAGCCAGTCAGGACATGGTGGTGTGTAGTGTGTTGGTCAGCCAGTCAGGACATGGTGGTGTGTAGTGTGTTGGTCAGCCAGTCAGGACATTGTGGTGTGTAGTGTGTTGGTCAGCCAGTCAGGACATTGTGGTGTGTAGTGTGTTGGTCAGACAGTCAGGACATTGTGGTGTGTAGTGTGTTGGACACAGGACTCTTCCTTTCCGTTCTGTGGGCCTGTCTGTTAATGTGTGTAGTCCATGGTTCATGTAGTGGCTGGCGCCAGTGCCCACACCCTCAACATGGATCATGGCTGGCGCCAGTGCCCACTCCCTCAACCGACGGCCTCTACCGTTCCCCTCCCTCAACCGACGGCCTCTACCGTTCCCCTCCCTCAACCGACGGCCTCTACCGTTCCCCTCCCTCAACCGACGGCCTCTACCGTTCCCCTCCCTCAACCGACGGCCTCTACCGTTCCCCTCCCTCAACCGACGGCCTCTACCGTTCCCCTCCCTCAACCGACGGCCTCTACCGTTCCCCTCATTTTCTGTCTGCAACCACAGTTTGAGTAAATGTCTGTTTTTCCTGACTTATAAGTCAGAGGACAGCTGTACTTCAAACAACCCCTCTACAATTACAGGTGAACAGAGGACTAGAGGAAGGATAGAATCCCCTATGTAGACTCGATCATTTTACTTTTCATTCAATGCACTTAGAACGCAGCATACATTAAATATGTTTATCATTCTTATCAAATTGCACACCAGATACGTGTTTGGGTTTCAGGAACAGCTGATTACCAGCATTGGAAGGTGTTTTTGAAGAAGCGCAGTAAACTGAACCTGATTATAGTGTTTGGTGTAATAACTGTATGGTGTAATAACTGTATGGTGTAATAACTGTATGGTGTAATAACTGCATGGTGTAATAACTGTATGGTGTAATAACTGTTTGGTGTAATAACTGGATGGTGTAATAACTGTATGGTGTAATAACTGCATGGTGTAATAACTGCATGGTGTAATAACTGTATGGTGTAATAACTGTTTGGTGTAATAACTGGATGGTGTAATAACTGTATGGTGTAATAACTGTATGGTGTAATAACTGGATGGTGTAATAACTGGATGGTGTAATAACTGTATGGTGTAATAACTGTATGGTGTAATAACTGTATGGTGTAATAACTGCATGGTGTAATAACTGCATGGTGTAATAACTGTATGGTGTAATAACTGTTTGGTGTAATAACTGGATGGTGTAATAACTGTATGGTGTAATAACTGTATGGTGTAATAACTGTATGGTGTAATAACTGCATGGTGTAATAACTGGATGGTGTAATAACTGGATGGTGTAATAACTGGATGGTGTAATAACTGGATGGTGTAATAACTGTATGGTGTAATAACTGCATGGTGTAATAACTGCATGGTGTAATAACTGTATGGTGTAATAACTGGATGGTGTAATAACTGGATGGTGTAATAACTGTATGGTGTAATAACTGTATGGTGTAATAACTGTATGGTGTAATAACTGTATGGTGTAATAACTGTATGGTGTAATAACTGTATGCTGTAATAACTGGATGGTGTAATAACTGGATGGTGTAATAACTGGATGGTGTAATAACTGGATGGTGTAATAACTGGATGGTGTAATAACTGGATGGTGTAATAACTGGATGGTGTAATAACTGGATGGTGTAATAACTGGATGGTGTAATAACTGGATGGTGTGGGTATTCATAGGCATGTCGGACTCATTACTGTAACACTGCTGTCTGGAAGACAAGGAGCAGATGATTATCACAAACACACACCAATAGGTCTTGTCTTGTTGTCAATGACCAAACCATAGAGTTGTCCAGTATTTTGTTCCCACTGCAGATATATAGAGTTGTTCAGTACTTTGTTCCCACAGCAGATATATAGAGTTGTTCAGTACTTTGTTCCCACAGCAGATAGATGGAGTTGTCCAGTACTTTGTTCCCACAGCAGATATATAGAGTTGTCCAATATTTTGTTCCCACAGCATTTACATTTGAGTCATTTAGCAGACGCTCTTATCCAAAGCGACTTACAGTTAGTGAGTGCATACATTATTATTATATAATAATATATATATATTTTTTTTTTTTTTTATACTGGCACCCCGTGGGAATCGAACCCACAACCCTGGCGTTGCAAACGCCATGCTCTACCAACTGAGCTACATCCCTGCCGGCCATTCCCTCCCCATCCAGGCTCTGTCGTAGCCGGCCGTGACCGGGAGACCCATGGGGCGGCGCATTGGCCCAGCGTCGTTCAGGGTAGGGGGAGGGAATGGCCGGCAGGGATGTAGCTCAGTTGATAGAGCATGGCGTTTGCAACGCCAGGGTTGTGGGTTCGATTCCCACAGGGGGTATGAAAAAATAAATAAATAATGTAAGTCGCTCTGGATAAGAGCATCTGCTAAATGACGTAAATGTACCCTGGACGACACTGGGCGTCGCCCAATGGGTCTCCCGGTCACGGCCGGCTACGACAGAGCCTGGATTCGAACCAGGATCTCTAGTGGCACAGCTAGCACTGTGATGCAGTGCCTTAGACCACTGCGCCACTCGGGAGACGTGTCTCTCCATCCTCTCCATCCTCCCCAAGTCTCTCCATCCTCCACCAGTCTCTCCATCCTCTCCATCCCGTCCATCCTCCACCGGTCTCTCCATTCCCTCCATCCTCCCCCAGTCTCTCCATCCTCTCCATCCTCCCCCAGTCTCTCCATCCTCTCCATCCTCCCCCAGTCACTCCATCCTCTCCATCCTCCCCCAGTCACTCCATCCTCTCCATCCTCCCCCAGTCACTCCATCCCCTCCATCGTCCCCAGTCTCTCCTTTTCTCCCCCAGTCTCTCCTTTTCTCCCCCAGTCTCTCCTTTTCTCCCCCAGTCACTCCATCCCCTCCATCGTCCCCAGTCTCTCCTTTTCTCCCCCAGTCTCTCCTTTTCTCCCCCAGTCTCTCCTTTTCTCCCCCAGTCACTCCATCCCCTCCATCGTCCCCAGTCTCTCCTTTTCTCCCCAGTCTCTCCTTTTCTCCCCCAGTCTCTCCTTTTCTCCCCCAGTCTCTCATTTTCTCCCCCAGTCTCTCCTTTTCTCCCCAGTCTCTCCTTTTCTCCCCCAGTCTCTCCTTTTCTCCCCAGTCTCTCCTTCCCTCCCCCAGTCTCTCCTTCTCTCCCCAGTCACTATCTTTTCTCCCCCAGTCTCTCCTTCTTTCCCCCAGTCTCTCCTTTTGTCCCCCAGTCTCTCCATCCCCTCCATCGTCCCCAGTCTCTCCTTTTCTCCCCCAGTCTCTCCTTTTGTCCCCCAGTCTCTCCTTTTCTCCCCCAGTCTCTCACTTTCTCCCCCAGTCTCTCACTTTCTCCCCCAGTCACTCATTTTCTCCCCCAGTCTCTCATTTTCTCCCCCAGTCTCTCCTTCTCTCCCCCAGTCTCTCCTTCTCTCCCCCAGTCTCTCCTTTTCTCCCCCAGTCACTATCTTTTCTCCCCCAGTCTCTCCTTTTCTCCCCCAGTCTCTCCTTTTCTCCCCCAGTCACTATCTTTTCTCCCCCAGTCACTATCTTTTCTCCCCCAGTCTCTCCTTTTCTCCCCCAGTCACTATCTTTTCTCCCCCAGTCTCTCCTTTTCTCCCCAGTCACTATCTTTTCTCCCCCAGTCTCTCCTTTTCTCCCCCAGTCTCTCCTTTTCTCCCCCAGTCTCTCCTTTTCTCCCCCAGTCACTATCTTTTCTCCCCCAGTCACTATCTTTTCTCCCCCAGTCTCTCCTTTTCTCCCCAAGTCTCTCCTTTTCTCCCCCAGTCTCTCCTTTTCTCCCCCAGTCTCTCCTTTTCTCCCCCAGTCACTATCTTTTCTCCCCCAGTCTCTCCTTTTCTCCCCCAGTCACTATCTTTTCTCCCCCAGTCTCTCCTTTTCTCCCTCAGTCACTATCTTTTCTCCCCCAGTCTCTCCTTTTCTCCCCCAGTCTCTCCTTTTCTCCCCAGTCACTATCTTTTCTCCCCCAGTCACTATCTTTTCTCCCCCAGTCTCTCCTTTTCTCCCCCAGTCTCTCCTTTTCTCCCCCAGTCTCTCCTTTTCTCCCCCAGTCACTATCTTTTCTCCCCCAGTCACTATCTTTTCTCCCCAAGTCTCTCCTTTTCTCCCCCAGTCACTATCTTTTCTCCCCCAGTCTCTCCTTTTCTCCCTCAGCCTTCCTCCTCCTCCTCCCCAGTCTCTCCTTTTCTCCCCCAGCCTTCCTCCTCCTCCTCCCCAGTCTCTCCTTTTCTCCCCCAGTCACTATCTTTTCTCCCCAAGTCTCTCCTTTTCTCCCCCAGTCACTATCTTTTCTCCCCCAGTCTCTCCTTTTCTCCCTCAGCCTTCCTCCTCCTCCTCCCCAGTCTCTCCTTTTCTCCCCCAGTCTCTCCTTTTCTCCCCCAGCCTTCCTCCTCCTCCTCCCCAGTCTCTCCTTTTCTCCCCCAGCCTTCCTCCTCCTCCTCCCCAGTCTCTCCGTTTCTCCCCCAGTCACTATCTTTTCTCCCCCAGTCTCTCCTTTTCTCCCCCAGTCACTATCTTTTCTCCCCCAGTCTCTCCTTTTCTCCCCCAGTCTCTCACTTTCTCCACCAGTCACTCATTTTCTCCCCCAGTCTCTCATTTTCTCCCCCAGTCTCTCCTTTTCTCCCCCAGTCACTATCTTTTCTCCCCCAGTCACTATCTTTTCTCCCCCAGTCTCTCCTTTTCTCCCCCAGTCACTATCTTTTTCTCCCCCAGTCTCTCCTTTTCTCCCCCAGTCACTACTCTTTTCTCCCCCAGTCTCTCCTTTTCTCCCCAGTCACTATCTTTTCTCCCCCAGTCACTATCTTTTTCTCCCCCGTTCCCCCCTTTCCTCCCCCAGTCTCTCCTTTTCTCCCCCAGTCTCTCCTTTTCTCCCCCAGTCTCTCCTTTTCTCCCCCAGCCTTCCTCCTCCTCCTCCCCCCTCCTCCCAAGTTCAGTAATTAGTATGTGATGGCAGCACCTCATGTGGCTCAGGCTGAGAGAAACACTTGACACGGCAGACATCAGAGAGGAGCTTCTCGCGGCGCTCCAACAGTCTCTTAATTATCCACTTAGGTATCCCTGCTCTACACCCGCTCTCCTCGCGCTCGTTCCCCCGCGTCGCTCCGTGCCGTGCGCTCCACACGGTCGGGGCTGTCAGCCCATCTAAACACCGGGGAAGCTTGGCTATCAAAAGATGTTGTAAATGAAGGCTTGTGTAAATTATTTTTAATGGTTCCCTCCTGGCTGCTCATTATGTTTGTAGTTCCAGTCAGGCACTTGTGAGACGCCTCTGCCTGGCGAAGGTCAGCGGAGGACCAGTGGAACGAGCCTGAGTCTGTAAATGCTGGTTTAATTAGTGATGTGCTTTTACATTGCTAGCAGCTCTGATGTATGGAGCTGGAATTGTAATTGTGTGGGATCGAAAATGATAACCCATCTCCGGGCTACTTATGCAAATTGCAATATTAGAAAATCATTACCTACCCAAACACCGTAGTCCCTGTGTCAATTACAATGATGGATTTTATGATAATTGCGATTTAATTTCTTCTGTCTGGATTTTTTGTAAATAATTTGGCCATTTTGAGTGCTATTAATTCTGTATTAGTTAGAGTTGAATGGATGGCTTATAATGAATTTAGTGTGAGTTCCAATGTGTAAGTGATCATGGTTTTGTGGAACAGGAGAGGACTTGTTGCACTGTTTCTGAGGATGAGACTGAGTTCTTTCAGAAGAGCAAAATGAGACATAAGGTCTGTTATCACCACCTCCACTGGCTCTGGATCTGTTAAACAGTGGTCACTTACAGTACAGCCACATGGTGTTAAAATGGTAGTTGTAGTAGGGATATCATATAAATGCTCTATTCTAGGAGTTTTACAATATTCCTATTTTATTTTACTAGGCAAGTCAGTTAAGAACAAATTCTTATTTACAATGACGGCCTACACCGGCCAAACCCGGACGACGCTGGGCCAATTGTGCGCCGCCCTATGGGACTCCCAATCACGGCCGGTTGTGATACAGCCTGGAATCGAACCAGGGGGTCTGTAGTGACGCCTCAAGCACTGAGATGCAGTGCCTTAGACCGCTGCACCACTCGGGAGCCCGGCTTAAGAACAGTACAAATATTTACAAATATATCAAATTCCTCTTAATATAGTAGCACAATAAAAATAATACAATATAGTACTGATGGGCGTTCAGCAAAGGAATATTTAATTGTTATACATTTGTCCTGTCTGATAGGAGGTACTGGAGGGAGAATGCCATTAATCAAATCAAATCAAATCAAATCAAATTTTATTGGCCACATGCGCCGAATACAACAGGTGCAGACATTACAGTGAAATGCTTACTTACAGCCCTTAACCAACAGTGCATTTATTTTTAACAAAAAAAGTAAAAAATAAAACAACAACAAAAAAAGAGTTGAGAAAAAAAGAGCAGAAGTAAAATAAAATAACAGTAGGGAGGCTATATATACAGGGGGGTACCGGTGCAGAGTCAATGTGCGGGGGCACCGGCTAGTTGAGGTAGTTGAAGTAATATGTACATGTGGGTAGAGTTAAAGTGACTATGCATAAATACTTAACAGAGTAGCAGCAGCGTAAAAAGGATGGGGTGAGGGGGCAGTGCAAATAGTCCGGGTAGCCATGATTAGCTGTTCAGGAGTCTTATGGCTTGGGGGTAGAAGCTGTTGAGAAGCCTTTTGGACCTAGACTTGGCGCTCCGGTACCGCTTCCGTCCTCCTCTCTAACTAGTGCTCTGTAGCCTGTCCTGTCTGATAGGAGGTACTAACTACTGCTCTGTAGCCTGTCCTGTCTGATAGGAGGTACTAACTACTGCTCTGTAGCCTGTCCTGTCTGATAGGAGGTACTAACTACTGCTCTGTAGCCTGTCCTGTCTGATAGGAGGTACTAACTACTGCTCTGTAGCCTGTCCTGTCTGATAGGAGGTACTAACTACTGCTCTGTAGCCTGTCCTGTCTGATAGGAGGTACTAACTACTGCTCTGTAGCCTGTCCTGTCTGATAGGAGGTACTAACTACTGCTCTGTAGCCTGTCCTGTCTGATAGGAGGTACTAACTAGTGCTCTGTAGCCTGTCCTGTCTGATAGGAGGTACTAACTACTGCTCTGTAGCCTGTCCTGTCTGATAGGAGGTACTAACTACTGCTCTGTAGCCTGTCCTGTCTGATAGGAGGTACTAACTACTGCTCTGTAGCCTGTCCTGTCTGATAGGAGGTACTAACTACTGCTCTGTAGCCTGTCCTGTCTGATAGGAGGTACTAACTAGTGCTCTGTAGCCTGTCCTGTATGATAGGGAGGTACTAACTAGTGCTCTGTAGCCTGTCCTGTCTGATAGGAGGTACTAACTAGTGCTCTGTAGCCTGTCCTGTCTGATAGGAGGTACTAGTTACTGCTCTGTAGCCTGTCCTGTCTGATAGGAGGTACTAACTACTGCTCTGTAGCCTGTCCTGTCTGATAGGGAGGTACTAACTACTGCTCTGTAGCCTGTCCTGTCTGATAGGAGGTACTAACTACTGCTCTGTAGCCTGTCCTGTCTGATAGGAGGTACTAACTACTGCTCTGTAGCCTGTCCTGTCTGGATAGGAGGTACTAACTACTGCTCTGTAGCCTGTCCTGTCTGATAGGAGGTACTAACTACTGCTCTGTAGCCTGTCCTGTCTGATAGGAGGTACTAACTACTGCTCTGTAGCCTGTCCTGTCTGAAAGGAGGTACTAACTAGTGCTCTGTAGCCTGTCCTGTCTGATAGGAGGTACTAACTAGTGCTCTGTAGCCTGTCCTGTCTGATAGGAGGTACTAACTACTGCTCTGTAGCCTGTCCTGTCTGATAGGAGGTACTAACTACTGCTCTGTAGCCTGTCCTGTCTGATAGGAGGTACTAACTACTGCTCTGTAGCCTGTCCTGTCTGATAGGAGGTACTAACTACTGCTCTGTAGCCTATCCTGTCTGATAGGAGGTACTAACTACTGCTCTGTAGCCTGTCCTGTCTGATAGGAGGTACTAGTTACTGCTCTGTAGCCTGTCCTGTCTGATAGGAGGTACTAACTACTGCTCTGTAGCCTGTCCTGTCTGATAGGAGGTACTAACTACTGCTCTGTAGCCTGTCCTGTCTGATAGGAGGTACTAACTACTGCTCTGTAGCCTGTCCTGTCTGATAGGATGTACTAACTAGTGCTCTGTAGCCTGTCCTGTCTGATAGGAGGTACTAACTACTGCTCTGTAGCCTTTCCTGTCTGATAGGAGGTACTAACTACTGCTCTGTAGCCTGTCCTGTCTGATAGGAGGTACTAACTAGTGCTCTGTAGCCTGTCCTGTCTGATAGGAGGTACTAACTAGTGCTCTGTAGCCTGTCCTGTCTGATAGGAGGTACTAACTAGTGCTCTGTAGCCTGTCCTGTCTGAAAGGAGGTACTAACTAGTGCTCTGTAGCCTGTCCTGTCTGATAGGAGGTACTAACTAGTGCTCTGTAGCCTGTCCTGTCTGATAGGAGGTACTAACTACTGCTCTGTAGCCTGTCCTGTCTGATAGGAGGTACTAACTAGTGCTCTGTAGCCTCTCCTGTCTGATAGGAGGTACTAACTAGTGCTCTGTAGCCTGTCCTGTCTGATAGGAGGTACTAACTAGTGCTCTGTAGCCTGTCCTGTCTGATAGGAGGTACTAACTACTGCTCTGTAGCCTGTCCTGTCTGATAGGAGGTACTAACTAGTGCTCTGTAGCCTGTCCTGTCTGATAGGAGGTACTAACTACTGCTCTGTAGCCTGTCCTGTCTGATAGGAGGTACTAACTACTGCTCTGTAGCCTGTCCTGTCTGATAGGAGGTACTAACTACTGCTCTGTAGTTCAGACATAGCAAGTCTTCAGACAGTCAAAGAGACAACTAGCACGTCATCCAACCATAACCTTGATGAATACTGTATTTCACCTCAGGCTGGAAGAGAAGCATTACAACCCTGAATCATATTATTCAACTGCTTGAAAGCCTCTCCCTCTGAAACAGTAGCGTAACAGACCATAAAGGAGCAGTCTGTACTTTTGAGACAGGGGTTTGTGCAGCCATTGTCAGTCCGCAGCGAGGACACTTGGCACAGGGAAACTAAAACGCAGAGTTCGTAAAACAAGAGGAAGGCGGCCTCAGTGGGGAGGGAGTCCCCCCTCCCCACTTATGGAAAAATAATATATTTCAATAATTTTCAATAAAATATTAATATATTTAAATATATTAGGGAAATGCAATTAAGTTAGGATTAGGTTTCCAAAGTGGTGTTTTGCGTGCAAAAGTTGGATCATTGAGTTGTAGTTGAAAAGAAATTGTGCAGCTATTGAGATATAGTCTACCTGCCACTTTATGAAACAGAATCAAAATAAAGGAGGTGTTTATTTCTAAAAGACACTTGAACATTGAAAATATCTGTAAATATAGAAAAAATTAATATATATATTATTTTTTCCCCAGAGCTGTCAATCACAATTTGAAATGTTTACTAGCCCTGCCCCAAGCCACATCTCCAACTGACAGAGCAGGCCTTTATATTTGATCATTTTCTTCAGACGATGGAGAAATTCAGATGTCACCGCCAAAAAGCTTTCTCGTGGATAATGACATTTTATTTAATTGTACGTTCATAACATTGAATTAAAATATGTTTTTAACCTGGTGGGTGACAGAGGAAGAAGGTAATTTATTCAACTTCAAGCAACAGCTTTAATCAAGCTTACTAACACAGCTAACGTTAGCTACCTAGATAGCTCCTTCTGTAGCTTGCCAGTAACAAGTGTGACTGACCAAGGTAAGAATTTTTGCAGCATTGAAGGTCCCCAAGAACACAGTGACCTCCATCATTCTTAAATGGAAGAAGTTTGGAACCACCAAGACTCTTCCTAGAGCTGGCCGCCCGGCCAAACTGAGCAATCGGGGGAGAAGGGCCTTGGTCAGGGAGGTGACCAAGAACCCGATGATCACTCTGACAGAGCTCCAGAGTTTCTCTGTGGAGATGGGAGAACCTTCCAGAAAGACAACCTTCTCTGCAGCACTCCACCAATCAGGCCTTTATGGTAGAGTACCCAGATGGAAGCCACTCCTCAGTAAAAGGCACATGACAGCCCGCTTGGAGTTTGCCAAAAGGCACCTAAAGGACTCACAGACCATGAGAAAGAAGATTCTCTGGTCTGATGAAACCAAGATTGAACTCTTTGGCCTGAATGCCAAGCGTCACGTCTGGAGGAAACCTGGCACCATCCCTACGGTGAAGCATGGTGGTGGCAGCATCATGCTCTGGGATGTTTTTCAGCAGCAGGGACTGGGAGACTATTCAGGATTGAGGGAACGATGAACGGAGCAAAGTACAGAGAGATCCTTGATGAAAACCTGCTCCAGAGCGCTCAGGACCTCAGACTGGGGCAAATGTTCACCTTCCAACAGGACAATGACCCTAAACACACAGCCAAGACAATGCAGGAGTGGCTTCGGGACAAGTCTCTGAATGTCCTTGAGTGGCCCAGCCAGAGCCCGGACTTGAACCCGATCCAACATATCTGGAGAGACCTGAAAATAGCTGTGCAGTGACGCTCCCCATCCAACCTGACAGAGCTTGAGAGGATCTGCAGAGAAGAATGGGAGAAAATCCCCAAATACAGGTGTGCTAAGCTTGTAGCGTCATACCCAAGAAGACTCGAGGCTGTAATCGCTGCCAAAGGTGCTTCAACAAAGTACTGAGTAAAGTGTCTGAATATTTATGTAAATGTTATATTTCAGTTTTATATTTTTAATAATATGCTTTGTCATTATGGGGTATTATGTGTAGATTGATGAGGGGGAAAAAAACAATTGAATCCATTTTAGAATAAGGCTGTAACGTAACAAAATGTGGAAAAAGTCGAGGGGTCTGAATACTTCCAAATTAACTGTACATAAACACATGCAACATGTTGTTAAAATATATATAATTTTTTCCGCATGAGCCTGCTCGGCCCTCCGCTCCTCCCCTTCGCTTCTCCCCTCAGCCCCTCTCCCTCCTCACCCTCACCCCCAACTCCCATTCCCCCTCCTAGCCCTCAGCCCCTCTCCTTCCCTCACCCTCACCCCAACTCCCATTCCCCCTCCTAGCCCTCAGCCCCTCTCCTTCCCTCACCCTCATCCCCCAACTCCCATTCCCCCTCCTAGCCCTCAGCCCCTCTCCTTCCCTCACCCTCACCCCCAACTCCCATTCCCCCTCCTCCCCTCAGCCCTCTCCCTCCCTCACCCTCACCCCCCAACTCCCATTCCCCCCTCCTCCCCAGTCCTCTGTGCTCATGGTATGCTGTCAGTGCTGGAATGCAATCAGCATCTGTTAATTCCTGTCTATTAAATGTATTGTGGTAACACACCATCATGATGTTGTGTTTGTACGGCTGAACTGAGACTTATGACCCTCATCCATCATAGGACTGTCATATTTTATGTGTTGTCTGTTCAGCCCTGTATCAATCCCAGGAGCCCACACCAAGCTTAATAAAAGGCCTGCTCTGCTGGGCTTTAACTTGTTGGCCAGCTGCTCTGCTCTGTAGCCAGCTGAAGAGGGTCCTGTTCCTCACGCTGTTGCACGCTCCAAGCCAAGCATAACACAAAGCATATTTCCCAAGAAGCTATCAGTTGCATTAACCATGTCAGAATCTTTTACCAGGCTTCATCCACACAGACACACATATACGTGTCTTTCTTCATATCCAACCCTATCTAGTGCTGGGACGTCAGGATCGTGATGTCTCGTATCAATACAGGAAACTACCGTGTGTTGGGCTACTGTATCTCCAGATGATAGAAATCATAAGGTTCCAACTGTTTTCATATTCTCATGTAATAATGGAACACCAACGGATACTAAGTTGGGAAATGCGCAGATCTATAATTGTAAATTTATGTTTTGCAGCTGCTACCATTTCTAGGCCATAAATACCTAATGTTCAACAATAAACATATTTTAATTGAATCCCAATGTTATGCTTGTCATGATGAGATCTCATGCTGACCATGCCAGCAGCAACTGTCATGTAGGAGCTGGTCAATAATGGAATGGGATTTTATAATAGCCTACTTTTATATTGGCATAGGAAATATACTGGAATGGCAAACAATGACCAGTGTGTGGGAAGTTCTAAAGTTAACATGATGCTGCCTGTTGCAGAGTGGCCTGGTCTCTCTCTCTCGCTCTCTCGCTCTCTCTCTCTCTCTCTCTCTCTCTCTCTCTCTCTCTCTCTCTCTCTCTCTCTCTCTCTCTCTCTCTCTCTCTCTCTCTCTCTCTCTCTCTCTCTCTCTCTCTCTCTCTCTCTCTCTCTCTGTCTCTCTCTCTCTCTCTCTCTCTCTCTCTCTCTCTCTCTCTCTCTCTCTCTGTCTCTCCCTCTCTCTCTCTCTCCCTCTCCCTCCCTCCCTCCCTCTCCCTCTCCTCCCTCCCTCCTCCCTCTCTACTGTGTGATGATAGACACTGGCAGTATTCCACCTTGTTAAGAGCGGTTGTGTTTCTCCACCAGGTAATGATCCATAGCCAGCAGACATCCAGCCCCACAGGAAGAGAGGTGCTCACTCAACTCTGTCATTTCATTTCTACTGTCAAATCCATTACGTGCGGACACTGTTTCTTCATGCACGTATTTGTCTCATTTTGGATAGATGAGTTCTTCTCTCTCACTTTAAAGCCAAGCAGCACTTCTCAGATCAAAGTGTTTTCCTCTCAGCCCCATGTCTCTGTTTGACCTGATGAAGCCATTCAGTCTGTCTGAAGGACTAGGTACATCAGAGATGCAGAGCTACAGCATTACTACATGTCTTATCCACAGTAATGTGTGCGACGTTACATTTGCCAGGTGATGAATTCTCACACATTGTCCCTATTCTAATGTGTTTGACTCCATATTCTGGTCAGCCATGTGAAATGAATGTGAAAGAATAAACATGGTTAGTGCTTCCCTGGCTGGCCAGTCTCTAACAGCTGGTTCCTCTGGCACTCCACTCTAGCAGGCCTTAGAGATAATAATGTCTGGCTCTGCCAACCCAGGGGCTGAGACTGCTGCTGTAGTGCTGCCCACTGAAGAGACAACCTGCCAACCCAGGGGCTGAGACTGCTGCTGTAGGACTGCCCACTGAAGAGACAACCTGCCAACCCAGGGGCTGAGACTGCTGCTGTAGTGCTGCCCACTGAAGAGACAACCTGCCAACCCAGGGGCTGAGACTGCTGCTGTAGGACTGCCCACTGAAGAGACAACCTGCCAACCCAGGGGCTGAGACTGCTGCTGTAGGACTGCCCACTGAAGAGACAACCTGCCAACCCAGGGGCTGAGACTGCTGCTGTAGGACTGCCCACTGAAGAGACAACCAGACACACAGACTCCCACAGAACTTGTTATGCAGGGTCTTTGAATGTTATTAATGTAATGCAAACACAAACCTTCCAACACATTAAATTGTTGATGTTATGCGAATCCACTCTGGAATTGCAGATCGTCATTAACATTATTTGCATGTTAATCTGCATCTTTTTAATTAGTGATATTATTTATGCACAAAATTTCCACCTGGTGATGCCAAGTCTCAGAGACATTAATTACAGTACTGAGATGCCAAACTGTTTTCACACTTTTATTTGTTTACATGCTGTCATAGGATTCAGGGGGAAGTTATAAAAACAGCCTAAAGAATAAAAGTAAGAAAGACAAGATTCATTTTAAAGCTCTTTTTGTTTTCATAATTTACAGCGCCTTCAGAAATTATTCACACCCCTCGACATTTTCCCACATTTTGTTGAGTTACAGCCTGAATTTAAAATTGATTAAATTGAGATTTTGTGACACGGTTCTACACATAATACCCGATAATATCAAAGTGAAATTATATTTAGACATTTGTACAAGTTAATTAAAATGAAAAGCTGGAAATGTCTTGAGTCAATAAGTATTCAACCCGCTTGTTATGGCAATAATAAATAAGCTCAGGAGTAAAAATGTGCTTAACAAGTCACATAATAAGTTGCATGGACTCACTCTCTGTGAAATAATAGTGTTTAACATGATTTTTGAATGACTATCTCATCTCTGTACTCTCTGTAAGGTCGCTCAGTCGAGTAGTGAATTTCAAACACAGATTCAATCACAAAGACCAGGGAGGTTTTCCAATGCCTCGCAAAGAAGGGCACCTGTTGGTAAAGCATACAGTGAGGGAAAAAAGTATTTGATCCCCTGCTGATTTTGTATGTTTGCCCACTGACAAAGACATGATCAGTCTATGATTGTAATGGTAGGTTTATTTGAACAGTGAGAGACAGAATAACAACAAAAAAATCCAGAAAAACGCATGTCAAAAATGTTATGAATTGATTTGCATTTTAATGAGGGAAATAAGTATTTGACCCCTCTGCAAAACGTAGTACTTGGTGGCAAAACCCTTGTTGGCAATCACAAAGGTCAGACGTTTCTTGTAGTTGGCCACCAGGTTTGCACACATCTCAGGAGGGATTTTGTCCCACTTCTCCAAGTCATTAAGGTTTCGAGGCTGACGTTTGGCAACTCAAACCTTCAGCTCCCTCCACAGATTTTCTATGGGATTAAGGTCTGGAGACTGGCTAGGCCACTCCAGGACCTTAATGTGCTTCTTCTTGAGCCACTCCTTTGATGCCTTGGCCGTGTGTTTTGGGTCATTGTCATGCTGGAATACCCATCCACAACCCATTTCCAATGCCCTGCTCTGATTAAGAGGGCGTCAAATACTTATTTCCCTAATTAAAATGCAAATCAATTTATAACATTTTTGACAGGCTTTTTTCTGGATTTTGTTGTTGTTATTCAAATAGGTGGTCCTCTGTAGCTCAGCTGGTAGAACACGGCGCTTGTAACGCCAAGGTAGTGGGGTCGAACCCCGGGACCACCCATATACAAAAAAAAAATGTATGCACGCATGACTGTAAGTCGCTTTGGATAAAAGCGTCTGCTAAATGGCATATTATTATTTATTATTAAATAAACCTACCATTAAAAGTATAGAAAATGTATTTGTAAGTGGGCAAACGTACAAAATCAGCAGGGGATCAAATACTTTTTTCCCTCTTGATTATCCCTTTGAGCATGGTGAAGTTATTCATTACACTTTGGAGGGTGTATCAATACACCCAGTCACTACAAAGATACAGGCATCCTTCCTAACTCAGTTGCCAGAGAGGAAGGAAACCGCAGAGGGTTTTCACCATGAGGCCAACGGTGACTTTATAACAGTTACAGAGTTTAACTGCTGTGATAGGAGAAAACTGATGATGGATCAACAACATTGTAGTTACTCCACAATACTAACCTAATTGACAGAGTGAAAAGAAGGAAGCTTGTAGAGAATAAAACATGCATCCTGTTTGCAACAAGGCACTAAAGTAATACTGCAAAAAATGTGGCAAAGCAATTCACTTTTTGTCCTGAATACAAAGTGTTATGTTTGGGGTAAATCCAACACATCACTGGGTACCACTCATATTTTCAAGCATGGTGAAATATGTTAATTATTTATGCATAGTCACTTTAACTCTACCCACATGTACATATTACTTCAACTACCTCAACTAGCCGGTGCCCCCGCACATTGACTCTGCACCGGTACCCCCCTGTATATAGCCTCCCTACTGTTATTTTATTTTACTGCTGCTCTTTTTTTTCTCAACACTTTTTTGTTGTTGTTTTATTTTACTTTTTTATTAAAAATAAATGCACTGTTGGTTAAGGGCTGTAAGTAAGCATTTCACTGTAATGTCTGCACCTGTTGTATTCGGCACATGTGGCCAATAAAATTTGATTTGATTTGATTTGGTGGCTGCATCATGTTATGGGTATGCTTGTCATCGGCAAGGACTAGGGAGTTGTTTAGGATGAAAAGAAAAGGAATAGAGCTAAACACAGGCAAAATCCTAGAAGGAAACCTGGTTCAGTCTGCTTTCCACCAGACACTGGGAGACTAGAGGAAACCTGGTTCAGTCTGCTGTCCACCAGACACTGGGAGACTAGAGGAAACCCTGGTTCAGTCTGCTTTCCACCAGACACTGGGAGACTAGAGGAAACCCTGGTTCAGTCTGCTGTCCACCAGACACTGGGAGACTAGAGGAAACCCTGGTTCAGTCTGCTGTCCACCAGACACTGGGAGACTAGAGGAAACCCTGGTTCAGTCTGCTGTCCACCAGACACTGGGAGACTAGAGGAAACCCTGGTTCAGTCTGCTTTCCACCAGACACTGGGAGACTAGAGGAGACCCTGGTTCAGTCTGCTGTCCACCAGACACTGGGAGACTAGAGGAAACCCTGGTCCTGTCTGCTGTCCACCAGACACTGGGAGACTAGAGGAAACCCTGGTTCAGTCTGCTGTCCACCAGACACTGGGAGACTAGAGGAAACCTGGTTCAGTCTGCTTTCCAACAGACACTGGGAGACTAGAGGAAACCCTGGTTCGGTCTGCTTTCCACCAAACACTGGGAGACTAGAGGAAACCCTGGTTCGGTCTGCTTTCCACCAAACACTGGGAGACTAGAGGAAACCCTGGTTCAGTCTGCTGTCCACCAGACACTGGGAGACTAGAGGAAACCCTGGTCCAGTCTGCTGTCCACCAGACACTGGGAGACTAGAGGAAACCCTGGTTCGGTCTGCTTTCCACCAAACACTGGGAGACTAGAGGAAACCCTGGTTCAGTCTGCTGTCCACCAGACACTGGGAGACTAGAGGGAACCCTGGTTCAGTCTGCTGTCCACCAGACACTGGGAGACAAATTCACCTTTCAGCAGGACAATAACCTAAAACACAAGGCCAAATCTACACTGGAAATGTTTACCAAGTGGGTGGCCTAGTTACCGTTTTGACTTAAATCGGCTTAAAAATCTAGGGCAAGACATTGGCAGGCATTGGAACACCACCCCACCTCTCTCAGAGCCCCTCCCACATCACCCCATCTCTCTCAGAGCCCCCCCCACCCCACCTCTCTCAGAGCCCCCCCATATCACCCCATCTCTCTCAGAGCCCCTCCCACATCACCCCACCTCTCTCAGAGCCCCCCCACATCACCCCACCTCTCTCAGAGCCCCACCCACATCACCCCACCTCTCTCAGAGCCCCCCACATCACCCCATCTCTCTCAGAGCCCCCCACCCCACCTCTCTCAGAGCCCCCCATATCACCCCATCTCTCTCAGAGCCCCCCTCACACCACCCCACCTCTCTCAGAGCCCCCCACATCACCCCACCTCTCTCAGAGCCCCACCCACATCACCCCACCTCTCTCAGAGCCCCCCACATCACCCCACCTCTCTCAGAGCCCCCCAACCCACCTCTCTCAGAGTCCCCCCCACATCACCCCACCTCTCTCAGAGCCCCCCATTCACCCCACCTCTCTCAGACCCCCCCACCCCACCACTCTCAGAGCCCACCCCCACACCACCCCACCTCTCTCAGAGCCCCCCACACCACCCCACCTCTCTCAGAGCACGCCCCACACCACCCCACCTCTCTCAGAGCCCCCCCCACATCACCCCACCACTCTCAGAGCCCCCCCATCACCCCCACCTCTCTCAGAGCCCCCCCACATCACCCACCTCTCTGCAGCCCCCCACCCAACTCTCTCAGAGCCCCCACATCACCCCACCTCTCAGATCCCCCCACATCACCCCACCACTCTAGAGCCCCCAATATCACCCCCACCTCTCTCAGAGCCCCCCCACCCCACCTCTCTCAGAGCCCCCCCACATCACCCCAACTCTCTCAGAGCCCCCCCTCACACCACCCTACCTCTCTCAGAGCCCCCCACATCACCTCACCTCCCTCAGAGCCCCCCCACATCACCCCACCTCTCTCAGAGCCCCCCACATCACCCCACCTCTCTCAGAGCCCCCCACCCACCTCTCTCAGAGCCCCCACCCACCTCTCTCAGAGTCCCCCCACATCACCCCACCTCTCTCAGAGTCCCCCCACCCACCTCTCTCAGAGCCCCCCACCCACCTCTCTCAGAGCCCCCACCCCACCTCTCTCAGACCCCCCATATAACCCCCACCTCTCTCAGAGCCCCCCACCCACCTCTCTCAGAGCCCCCCACATCACCCCACCTCTCTCAGAGCCCCCCACATCACCCCATCTCTCTCAGAGCCCCCCACCCACCTCTCTCAGAGCCCCCCCACATCACCCCACCTCTCTCAGATCCCACCCCACATCACCCCCACCTCTCTCAGAGCCCCCCACATCACCCCACCTCTCTTAGTGCCCCCCACATCACCCCCACCTCTCTCAGAGCCCCCCCACATCACCCCACCTCTCTCAGAGCCCCCCCACATCACCCCACCTCTCTCAAAGCCCCCCACCCACCCCTCTCTCAGAGCCCCCCACATCACCCCACCTCTCTCAGTGCCCCCCACATCACCACACCTCTCTCAGAGCCCCCCACATCACTCCACCTCTCTCAGAGCCCCCCACATCACCCCCACCTCTCTCAGAGCCCCCCCCACCCCACCTCTCTCAGAGCCCCCCACATCACCCCACCTCTCTCAGAGCCCCCGCACCCCACCTCTCTCAGAGCCCCCCACTCCACCTCTCTCAGAGCCCCCCACCCACCTCTCTCAGAGCCCCCCACATCCTCCCACCTCTCTCAGAGCCCCCCCCACATCACCCCATCTTTTTTATTTTTATTTTTTTGGTCATTTAGCAGACGCTCTTATCCAGAGCGACTTATCCCCCACCTCTCTCAGAGCCCCCCACATCACCCCACCTCTCTCAGAGCCCCCCACATCACCCCACCTCTCTCAAAGCCCCCCATCCACCTCTCTCAGAGCCCCCCCCACATCACCCCCACCTCTCTCAGTGCCCCCCACATCACCCCACCTCTCTCAGAGCCCCCCACATCACCCCACCTCTCTCAGAGCCCCCCACATCACCCCACCTCTCTCAGAGCCCCCCCACCCCACCTCTCTCAGAGCCCCCCCACATCACCCCACCTCTCTCAGAGCCCCCCCACCCCACCTCTCTCAGAGCCCCCCACATCACCCCATCTCTCTCAGAGCCCCCCATATAACCCCACCCTCTCTCAGAGCCCCCCCACCCCCACCTCTCTCAGAGCCCCCACATCATCCCCACCTCTCTCACAGCCCCCCATATAACCCCACCTCTCTCAGAGCCCCCCCACCCACCTCTCTCAGAGCCCCCCCACATCACCCCACCTCTCCCAGAGCCCCCCCACATCACCCCATCTCTCTCAGAGCCCCCCCACCCACCTCTCTCAGTGCCCCCCCACATCACCCCACCTCTCTCAGTGCCCCCCACATCACCCCACCTCTCTCAGAGCCCCCCCACATCACCCCACCTCTCTCAGAGCCCCCCCACATCACCCCACCTCTCTCAAAGCCCCCCACCCACCTCTCTCAGAGCCCCCCCACATCCACCCCACCTCTCTCAGTGCCCCCCACATCACCCCACCTCTCTCAGAGCCCCCCACATCACCCCCACCTCTCTCAGAGCCCCCCCACATCACCCCACCTCTCTCAGAGCCCCCCCACATAACCCCTTCTCTCTCAGAGCCCCCCCCACCCACCTCTCTCAGAGCCCCCCACATCACCCCACCTCTCTCAGAGCCCCCACATCACCCCACCTCTCTCAGAGTCCCCCCACATCACCCCACCTCTCTCAAAGCCCCCACCCACCTCTCTCAGAGCCCCCCCACATCACCCCACCTCTCTCAGTACCCCCCACATCACCAAACCTCTCTCAGACCCCCACATCACCCCACCTCTCTCAGAGCCCCCCACATCACCCCCCACCTCTCTCAGAGCCCCCCACATCACCCCATCTCTCTCAGAGCCCCCCACCCACCTCTCTCAGAGCCCCCCACATCACCCCAACTCTCTCAGAGCCCCCCACATCACCCCACCTCTCTCAGAGCCCCCCACATCACCCACCTCTCTCAGAGCCCCCCACATCACCCCACCTCTCTCAGAGCCCCTCCACATCACCCCCACCTCTCTCAGAGCCCTCCACATCACCCCACCTCTCTCAGAGCCCCCCCACCCCACCTCTCTCAGAGCCCCCCGCCCCACCTCTCTCAGAGCCCCCACCCCACCTCTCTCAGAGCCCCCCACACCACCCCATCTCTCTCAGAGCCCCCCACCCACCTCTCTCAGAGCCCCCCCACATCACTCCACCTCTCTCAGATCCCCCCCACATCAACCCAACCTCTCTCAGAGCCCCCCACCCACCTCTCTCAGAGCCCCCCCACATCACCCCACCTCTCTCAGTGCCCCCCCACATCACCCCACCTCTCTCAGAGCCCCCCCACATCACCCCACCTCTCTCAGAGCCCCCACATCACCCCCACCTCTCTCAAAGCCCCCATCCACCTCTCTCAGAGCCCCCCACATCACCCCACCTCTCTCAGTGCCCCCCAACATCACCCCACCTCTCTCAGAGCCCCCACATCATCCCACCTCTCTCAGAGCCCCCCACATCACCCCACCTTTCTCAGAGCCCCCCACATCACCCCATCTCTCTCAGAGCCCCCCACCCCCACCTCTCTCAGAGCCCCCCACATCACCCCACCTCTCTCAGAGCCCCCCACCCCACCTCTCTCAGAGCCCCCCCCACATCACCCCACCTCTCTCAAAGCCCCCCACATCACCTCACCTCTCTCAGAGCCCCCCCACATCACCCCATCTCTCTCAGAGCCCCCCCACATCACCTCACCTCTCTCAGAGCCCCACCACCCCACCTCTCTCAGAGCCCCCCCACATCACCTCACCTCTCTCAGTGCCCCCCCACTACCTCTCTCAGAGCCCCCCACCCCACCTCTCTCAGAGCACCCCCTCCACACCACCCCACCTCTCTCAGAGCCCCCTCCACACCACCCCCACCTCTCTCAGAGCCCCCTCCACACCACCCCACCTCTCTCAGAGCCCCCCTCACACCACCCCACCTCTCTCAGAGCCCCCCATACACCCCACCTCTCTCAGAGCCCCCACATCACCCCCACCTCTCTCAGTGCCCCCCCACATCACCCCACCTCTCTCAGAGCCCCCACATCACCCCACCTCTCTCAGAGCCCCTCCACATCACCCCACCTCTCTCAGAGCCCCTCCATCACCCCACCTCTCTCAGAGCCCCCACCCCACCTCTCTCAGAGCCCCGCACCCCTCTCTCAGAGCCTTCACCCCACCTCTCTCAGAGCCCCACACCACCCCATCTCTCTCAGAGCCCTCTCACCCACCTCTCAGAGCCCCCCACATCACTCCACCTCTCTCAGATCCCCCCACATCAACCAACTCTCTCAGAGTTTCACCACCTCTCTCAGAGCCCCCTCATCACCTACCTCTCTCAGTGCCCCCCCACACACCCCACCTCTCTCAGAGCCCCCACATCACCCCACCTCTCTCAGAGCCCCCCATCACCCCACCTCTCTCAAAGCCCCCCATCCACCTCTCTCTCAGAGCCCCCCCCACATCACCCCACCTCTCTCAGTGCCCCCACATCACCCCCCACCTCTCAGAGCCCCCCCATCACCCCCACCTCTCTCAGAGCCCCCCACATCACCCCACCTTTCTCAGAGCCCCCCAATCACCCCACATCTCTCAGAGCCCCCATCCCACCTCTCTCAGAGCCCCCCACATCACCCCACCTCTCTCAGAGCCCCCACATCACCTCACTCTCTCAGAGCCCCCCACATCACCCCACCTCTCTCAGAGCCCCCCCCACATCACTCACCTCTCTCAGAGCCCCCACATCACCCCATCTCTCTCAGAGCCCCCCACATCACCTCACCTCTCTCAGAGTCCCACCACCCCACCTCTCTCAGAGCCCCCACATCACTCACCTCTCTCAGTGCCCCTCACTCACCTCTCTCAGAGCCCCCACCCCCACCTCTCTCAGAGCACCCTCCACCACCCACCTCTCTCAGAGCCCCCTCCACACCACCCCACCTCTCTCAGAGCCCCCTCCACACCACCCCACCTCTCTCAGAGCCCACCCTCCACACCACCTCTCTCAGAGCCCCCCTCCACACCACCCCCACCTCTCTCAGAGCCCCCCTCCCCCACATCAACCCAACCTCTCTCAGAGTCCCCCACCCACCTCTCTCAGAGCCCCCCACATCACCTCACCTCTCTCAGTGCCCCCACATCACCCCACCTCTCTCAGTGCCCCCCCACATCACCCACCTCTCTCAGAGCCCCCCACATCACCCCACCTCTCTCAGAGCTCCCCCACATCACCCCACCTCTCTCAGAGCCCCCACCCCACCTCTCTCAGAGCCCCCACATCACCCCACCTCTCTCAGAGCCCCCAACCCACCTCTCTCAGAGCCCCCCACATCACCCCATCTCTCTCAGAGCCCCCCCATTAACCCACCTCTCTCAGAGCCCCCACCCCACCTCTCTCAGAGCCCCCCACATCACCCCACCTCTCCACAGCCCCCCATATAACCCACCTCTCTCAGAGCCCCCACCCACCTCCTCTCAGAGCCCCCACATCACCCCACCTCTCCCAGAGCCCCCACATCACCCCATCTCTCTCAGAGCCCCCACCCACCTCTCTCAGAGCCCCCCCACATCACCCCACCTCTCTCAGTGCCCCCCACATCACCCACCTCTCTCAGAGCCCCCCCATCACCCCACCTTTCTCAGAGCCCCCCACATCACCCCATCTCTCTCAGAGCCCCCCACCCACCTCTCTCAGAGCCCCCACATCACCCCACCTCTCTCAGAGCCCCCCACCCCACCTCTCTCAGAGCCCCCCACATCACCCCACCTCTCTCAGAGCCCCCCATCACCTCACCTCTCTCAGAGCCCCCACATCACCCCATCTCTCTCAGAGCCCCCCATCACCTCACCTCTCTCAGAGCCCCACCACCCCACCTCTCTCAGAGCCCCCACATCACCTCACCTCTCTCAGTGCCCCCCCACTCACCTCTCTCAGAGCCCCCACCCCACCTCTCTCAGAGCACCCCTCCACACCACCCCACCTCTCTCAGAGCACCCTCCACACCACCCCACCTCTCTCAGAGCCCCCTCACACCACCCCCACCTCTCTCAGAGCCCCCCTCCACCACCCCACCTCTCTCAGAGCCCCCCCTCCCCACATCACCCCACCTCTCTCAAAGCCCCCCACCCACCTCTCTCAGAGCCCCCCACATTCACCCCCCTCTCTCAGTGCCCCCCCACATCACCTTACCTCTCTCAGAGCCCCCCCCACATCACCCCACCTCTCTCAGAGCCCCCACACATCACCCCACCCTCTCAGAGCCCCCACATCACCCTTCTCTCAGAGCCCACCCACCTCTCTCAGAGCCCCCCCACATCACCCCACCTCTCTTAGTGCCCCCCACATCACCCCCACCTCTCTCAGAGCCCCCACATCACCCCACCTCTCTCAGAGTCCCCCACATCACCCCACCTCTCTCAAGCCCCCCACCCACCTCTCTCAGAGCCCCCTCACATCACCCTCACCTCTCTCAGTGCCCCCCACATCACACCTCTCTCAGAGCCCCCCACATCACCCCACCTCTCTCAGAGCCCCCCACATCACCCCACCTCTCTCAGAGCCCCCCACATCACCCCATCTCTCTCAGAGCCTCCCCACCCACCTCTCTCAGAGCCCCCCACATCACCCCACCTCTCTCAGAGCCCCCCCATCACCCCACCTCTCTCAGAGCCCCCACATCACCCACCTCTCTCAGAGCCCCCCCACATCACCCCACCTCTTCTCAGAGCCCCTCAAAATCACCCCACCTCTCTCAGAGCCCCTCCACATCACCCCACCTCTCTCAGAGCCCCCCACACCTCTCTCAGAGCCCCCGCACCCCACCTCTCTCAGAGCCCCCCCACCCACCTCTCTCAGAGCCCCCACACTACCCCCATCTCTCTCAGAGCCCCCCCACCCACCTCTCTCAGAGCCCCCCACATCACTCCACCTCTCTCAGATCCCCCCACATCAACCCCAACCTCTCTCAGAGCCCCCCACCCACCTCTCTCAGAGCCCCCCCATCACCTCACCTCTCTCAGTGCCCCCCACATCACCCCACCTCTCTCAGAGCCCCCCACATCACCCCACCTCTCTCAGAGCCCCCCACATCACCCCCACCTCTCTCAAAGCCCCCCATCCACCTCTCTCGAACCCCCCATCACCCCACCTCTCTCAGTGCCCCCCACATCACCCCCACCTCTCTCAGAGCCCCCCACATCACCCCACCTCTCTCAGAGCCCCCCCCACATCACCCCACCTTTCTCAGAGCCCCCCACATCACCCCCATCTCTCTCAGAGCCCCCACCCCACCTCTCTCAGAGCCCCCCATCACCCCACCTCTCTCAGAGCCCCCACCCCACCTCTCTCAGAGCCCCCACATCCCCACCTCTCTCAGAGCTCCCCCACATCCTCACCTCTCTCAGAGCCCCCACATCATCCCCCATCTCTCTCAGAGCCCCCCCCATCACCTCACCTCTCTCAGAGCCCCACCACCCCACCTCTCTCAGAGCCCCACATCACCTCACCTCTCTCAGTGCCCCCACTCACCTCTCTCAGAGTCTCACCACCTCTCTCAGAGCCTCACCCCACCTCTCTCAGAGCCCCCCCTCCACACACCCCACCTCTCTCAGAGCCCCCCTCCACACCACCCACCTCTCTCAGAGCCCCCCCTCCACACCACCCCACCTCTCTCAGAGCCCCCTCACACCACCCCACCTCTCTCAGAGCCCACCCTCCACACCACCCCACCTCTCTCAGAGCCCCCTCCCACACCACCCACCTCTCTCAGAGCCCCACCTCACCCCCACCTCTCTCAGAGCCCCCCACCCCACCTCTCTCAGAGCACCCCCTCCACACCACCCCCACCTCTCTCAGAGCCCCCACCCCCACACCCCACCTCTCTCAGAGCCCCACCCCCACCACACCTCTCTCAGAGCCCCCCTCCACATCACCTCACCTCTCTCAGAGCCCCCCCCACATCACCACACCTCTCTCAGAGCCCCCCACCACCCCACCTCTCAGAGCCCCCCCCACATCACCACACCTCTCACAGAGCCCCCCCCTCCACACTCACCCCACCTCTCTCAGAGCCCCACCCCCCACCACCCCACCTCTCTCAGAGCCCCCCTCCACACCACCCACCTCTCTCAGAGCCCCCCTCCACACCACCCCACCTCTCTCAGAGCCCCCTCCCACACCACCCCACCTCTCTCAGAGCCCCCCCTCCACACCACCCCACCTCTCTCAGAGCCCCCCCTCATCACACCACCTCTCTCAGAGCCCCCCACCACACCTCTCTCAGAGCCCCCCCTCCACATCACCCCATCTCTATCAGATAATAGTGGATGATATTGCCACTCCTATTTGCCATATCTTCCATTTAAGCCTACTAGAAAGTGTGTGCCCTCAGACATGGAGGGAAGCTAAAGTCAATCCGCTACCCAAGAATAGTAAAGCCCCCTTTACTGGCTCAAATAGCAGACCAATCAGCCTGTCACCAACCATTAGTAAAGTTTTGGAAAAAATTGTCTTTGACCAGATACAAGCTCCCCCACGACGCCAGGACACTATAGTGTACATGAGAACCTTGTCTAATGGATAGGCTGTGTGGTTGAAGAACATTATATGGAATTATTTACATTAAGATCCATAAAAGACAATGTTGGACATAAATATGAATCATTACAATGATGAGATGATGGAGCCATCTAGGGATCTTCCAGGATCAGGGATTGGTAATGGTTCCTCAGTTACACTGTGTTATGGTAGGATAACAGAGGCCTCTCCACAGAGAGAGGTGGGGTGGTGGGGGCACTGAGAGAGTTGGGATAACAGAGGGCTCTAAACAGAGAGAGGTGGGGTGGTGGGCACTGAGAGAGTTGGGATAATAGAGGGCTCTCCACAGAGAGGTGGGGTGGTGGGGGCACTGAGAGAGTTGGGATAACAGAGGGCTCTAAACAGAGAGAGGTGGGGTGGTGGGGCACTGAGAGAGTTGGGATAACAGAGGGCTCTAAACAGAGAGAGGTGGGGTGGTGGGGGGCACTGAGAGAGTTGGGATAACAGAGGGCTCTCCACAGAGAGAGGTGGGGTGGTGGGGGCACTGAGAGAGTTGGGATAACAGAGGGCTCTAAACAGAGAGAGGTGGGGTGTGGGGCACTGGAGAGTTGGGATAACAGAGGGCTCTAAACAGAGAGAGGTGGGGTGGTGGGCACTGAGAGAGTTGGGATAACAGAGAGCCTCTCCACAGAGAGAGGTGGGGTGGTGGGGGCACTGAGAGAGTTGGGATAACAGAGGGCTCTAAACAGAGAGAGGTGGGGTGGTGGGGGCACTGAGAGAGTTGGGATAACAGAGGGCTCTCCACAGAGAGAGGTGGGGTGGTGGGGGCACTGAGAGAGTTGGGATAACAGAGGGCTCTAAACAGAGAGAGGTGGGGTGGGGGCACTGAGAGAGTTGGGATAACAGAGGCCTCTCCACAGAGAGAGGTGGGGTGGTGGGGGCACTGAGAGAGTTGGGATAACAGAGGGCTCTCCACAGAGAGAGGTGGGGTGGTGGGGGCACTGAGAGAGTTGGGATAACAGAGGGCTCTAAACAGAGAGAGGTGGGTGGTGGAGGCACTAGAGAGTTGGGATAACAGAGGCCTCTCCACAAGAGAGGTGGGGTGGTGGGGGCACTGAGAGAGTTGGGATAACAGAGGGCTCTAAACAGAGAGAGGTGGGGTGGTGGGGGCACTGGAGAGTTGGGATAGCAGAGGGCTCTAAACAGAGAGAGGTGGGGTGGTGGGGGCACTGAGAGAGTTGGGATAACAGAGGGCTCTAAACAGAGAGAGGTAGGGTGGTGGGCACTGAGAGAGTTGGGATAACAGAGGGCTCTCCACAGAGAGAGGTGGGGGTGGTAGAGGACTGAGAGAGTTGGGATAACAGAGGGCTCTAAACAGAGAGAGGTGGGGTGGTGGGGGCACTGAGAGAGTTGGGATAACAGAGGGCTCTCACAGAGAGAGGTGGGGTGGTGGGGGCACTGAGAGAGTTGGGATAACAGAGGGCTCTAAACAGAGAGAGGTGGGGTGGTGGGGGCACTGAGAGAGGGTGGATAACAGAGGGCTCTACAGAGAGAGGTGGGGTGGTGGGGGGCACTGAGAGAGGTGGGATAACAGAGGCCTCTCCACAGAGAGAGGTGGGGTGGTGGGGGCACTGAGAGAGTTGGGATAACAGAGGACTCTAAACAGAGAGAGGTGGGGTGGTGGGGGCACTGAGAGAGTTGGGATAACAGAGGGCTCTAAACAGAGAGGTGGGGTGGTGGGGGCACTGAGAGAGTTGGGATAACAGAGGGCTCTAAACAGAGAGAGGTGGGGTGGTGGGGGCACTGAGAGAGTTGGGATAACAGAGGGCTCTAAACAGAGAGAGGTGGGGTGGTGGGGGCACTGAGAGAGTTGGGATAACAGACTGGCTCTAAACAGAGAGAGGTGGGGTGGTGGGGGGCACTGAGAGAGGGGATAACAGAGGGCTCTAAACAGAGAGAGGTGGGGTGGTGGGGGCACTGAGAGAGTTGGGATAACAGAGGGCTCTAAACAGAGAGAGGTGGGGTGGTGGGGCACTGAGAGAGTTGGGATAACAGAGGCCTCTCACAGAGAGAGGTGGGGTGGTGGGGGCACTGAGAGAGTTGGGATAACAGAGGCCTCTCCACAGAGAGAGGTGGGGTGGTGGGGGCACTGAGAGAGTTGGGATAACAGAGGGCTCTAAACAGAGAGAGGTGGGGTGGTGGGGGCACTGAGAGAGTTGGGATAACAGAGGGCTCTAAACAGAGAGAGGTGGGGTGGTGGGGGCACTGAGAGAGTTGGGATAACAGAGGGCTCTCTACAGAGAGAGGGGGGGGTGGTGGGGGCACTGAGAGAGTTGGGATAACAGAGGCCTCTCCACAGAGAGAGGTGGGGTGGTGGGGGCACTGAGAGAGTTGGGATAACTGAGGGCTCTAAACAGAGAGAGGTGGGGTGGTGGGGCACTGAGAGAGTTGGGATAACAGAGGGCTCTAAACAGAGAGAGGTAGGTGGTGGGGGCACTGAGAGAGTTGGGATAACAGAGGGCTCTCGCACAGAGAGAGGTGGGGTGGTGGGGGCACTGAGAGAGTTGGGATAACAGAGGGCTCTAAACAGAGAGAGGGGGTGGTGGGGGCACTGAGAGAGTTGGGATAACAGAGGGCTATCCACAGAGAGAGGTGGGGTGGGTGGGGCACTGAGAGAGGTGGGATAACAGAGGCCTCTCCACAGAGAGGTGGGGTGGTGGGGGCACTGAGAGAGTTGGGATAACAGAGGACTCTAAACAGAGAGAGGTGGGGTGGTGGGGGCACTGAGAGAGTTGGGATAACAGAGGGCTCTAAACAGAGAGAGGTGGGGTGTGGGGGCACTGAGAGAGTTGGGATAACAGAGGGCTCTCCACAGAGAGAGGGTGGGGTGGTGGGGGCACTGAGAGAGTTGGGATAACAGAGGCTCTAAACAGAGAGAGGTGGGGTGGTGGGGGCACTGAGAGAGGTGGGATAACAGAGGGCTCTCCACAGAGAGAGGTGGGGTGGTGGGGGCACTGAGAGAGGTGGGATAACAGAGGCCTCTCCACAGAGAGAGGTGGGGTGGTGGGGGCACTGAGAGAGTTGGGATAACAGAGGACTCTAAACAGAGAGAGG
The DNA here is from genome assembly GCF_020615455.1 of Coregonus clupeaformis. Classification (NCBI taxonomy): domain Eukaryota; kingdom Metazoa; phylum Chordata; class Actinopteri; order Salmoniformes; family Salmonidae; genus Coregonus; species Coregonus clupeaformis. The sequence continues at coordinate 7,989,987 of NC_059219.1, forward strand.
TGGGGTGGTGGGGGCACTGAGAGAGTTGGGATAACAGAGGGCTCTAAACAGAGAGAGGTGGGGTGGTGGGGGCACTGAGAGAGTTGGGATAACAGAGGGCTCTAAACAGAGAGAGGTGGGGTGGTGGGGGCACTGAGAGAGTTGGGATAACAGAGGGCTCTAAACAGAGAGAGGTGGGGTGGTGGGGCACTGAGAGAGTTGGGATAACAGACGGCTCTAAACAGAGAGAGGTGGGGGTGGTGGGGGCACTGAGAGAGGTGGGATAACAGAGGGCTCTAAACAGAGAGGGGTGGGGTGGTGGGGGCACTGAGAGAGTTGGGATAACAGAGGGCTCTAAACGAGAGAGGTGGGGGTGGTGTGGGGCACTGAGAGAGTTGGGATAACAGAGGCCTCTCCACAGAGAGAGGTGGGGTGGTGGGGCACTGAGAGAGTTGGGATAACAGAGGCCTCTCACAGAGAGAGGTGGGGTGGTGGGGGCACTGAGAGAGTTGGGATAACAGAGGGCTCTAAACAGAGAGAGGTGGGGTGGTGGGGGCACTGAGAGAGTTGGGATAACAGAGGGCTCTAAACAGAGAGAGGTGGGGTGGTGGGGGCACTGAGAGAGTTGGGATAACAGAGGGCTCTCCACAGAGAGAGGTGGGGTGGTGGGGGCACTGAGAGAGTTGGGATAACAGAGGCCTCTCCACAGAGAGAGGTGGGGGTGGTGGGGGGCACTGAGAGAGTTGGGATAACAGAGGGCTCTAAACAGAGAGAGGTGGGGTGGTGGGGGCACTGAGAGAGTTGGGATAACAGAGGGCTCTAAACAGAGAGAGGTAGGGGTGGTGGGGCACTGAGAGAGTTGGGATAACAGAGGGCTCTCCACAGAGAGAGGTGGGGTGGTGGGGCACTGAGAGAGTTGGGATAACAGAGGGCTCTAAACAGAGAGAGGTGGGGTGGTGGGGGGCACTGAGAGAGTTGGGATAACAGAGGGCTATCCACAGAGAGAGGTGGGGTGGTGGGGGCACTGAGAGAGGTGGGATAACAGAGGCCTCTCCACAGAGAGAGGTGGGGTGGTGGGGGCACTGAGAGAGTTGGGATAACAGAGGACTCTAAACAGAGAGAGGTGGGGTGGTGGGGGCACTGAGAGAGTTGGGATAACAGAGGGCTCTGAAACAGAGAGAGGTGGGGTGGTGGGGGCACTGAGAGAGTTGGGATAACAGAGGGCTCTAAACAGAGAGAGGTGGGGTGGTGGGGGCACTGAGAGAGTTGGGATAACAGAGGGCTCTAAACAGAGAGAGGTGGGGGTGGTGGGGGCACTGAGAGAGTTGGGATAACAGAGGGCTCTAAACAGAGAGAGGTGGGGTGGTGGGGGCACTGGAGAGAGTTGGGATAAAAGAGGCCTCTCCACAGAGAGAGGTGGGGTGGTGGGGCACTGAGAGAGTTGGGATAACAGAGGGCTCTAAACAGAGAGAGGTGGGGTGGTGGGGGCACTGAGAGAGTTGGGATAACAGAGGGCTCTAAACAGAGAGAGGTGGGGTGGTGGGGCACTGAGAGAGTTGGGATAACAGAGGGCTCTGAAACAGAGAGAGGTGGGGTGGTGGGGGCACTGAGAGAGTTGGGATAACAGAGGGCTCTAAACAGAGAGAGGTGGGGTGGTGGGGCACTGAGAGAGGTGGGATAACAGAGGGCTCTAAACAGAGAGAGGGTGGGGTGGTGGGGGCACTGAGAGAGTTGGGATAACAGAGGCCTCTCCACAGAGAGAGGTGGGGTGGTGGGGGCACTGAGAGAGTTGGGATAACAGAGGGCTCTAAACAGAGAGAGGTGGGGTGGTGGGGGCACTGAGAGAGTTGGGATAACAGAGGGCTCTAAACAGAGATAGGTGGGGTGGGGGGGGGCACTGAGAGAGTTGGGATAACAGAGGGCTCTAAACAGAGAGAGGTGGGGTGGTGGGGCACTGAGAGAGTTGGGATAACAGAGGGCTCTAAACAGAGAGAGAGGTGGGGTGGTGGGGAGAACTGAGAGAGTTGGGATAACAGAGGGCTCTAAACAGAGAGAGGTGGGGGTGGTAGGGGCACTGAGAGAGTTGGGATAACAGAGGCCTCTCCACAGAGAGAGGTGGGGTGGTGGGGGGCACTGAGAGAGTTGGGATAACAGAGGGCTCTAAACAGAGAGAGGTGGGGTGGTGGGGGGGCACTGAGAGAGTTGGGATAACAGAGGGCTCAAACAGAGAGAGGTGGGGTGGTGGGGGCACTGAGAGAGTTGGGATAACAGAGGGCTCTAAACAGAGAGAGGTGGGGTGGTGGGGGGCACTGAGAGAGTTGGGATAACAGAGGGCTCTAAACAGAGAGAGGTGGGGTGGTGGGGGCACTGAGAGAGTTGGGATAACAGAGGCCTCTCCACAGAGAGAGGTGGGGTGGTGGGGGCACTGAGAGAGTTGGGATAACAGAGGGCTCTAAACAGAGAGAGGTGGGGTGGTGGGGGCACTGGAGAGAGTTGGGATAACAGAGGGCTCTAAACAGAGAGAGGTGGGGTGGTGGGGGGCACTGAGAGAGTTGGGATAACAGAGGGCTCTCCACAGAGAGAGGTGGGGGTGGTGGGGAGGCACTGAGAGAGTTGGGATAACAGAGGCCTCTCCACAGAGAGAAGTGGGGTGGTGGGGGCACTGAGAGAGTTGGGATAACAGAGGGCTCTAAACAGAGAGTGGTGGGGTGGTGGGGGCACTGAGAGAGTTGGGATAACAGAGGGCTCTAAACAGAGAGTGGTGGGGTGGTGGGGGAACACTGAGAGAGTTGGGATAACAGAGGGCTCTAAACAGAGAGAGGTGGGGTGGTGGGGGCACTGAGAGAGTTGGGATAACAGAGAGCTCTAAACAGAGAGAGGTGGGGTGGTGGGGGCACTGAGAGAGTTGGGATTAACAGAGGGCTCTCCACAGAGAGAGGTGGGGTGGGTGGGGGCACTGAGAGAGGTGGGATAACAGAGGGCTCTAAACAGAGAGAGGTGGGGTGGTGGGGCACTGAGAGAGTTGGGATAACAGAGGCCTCTCCACAGAGAGAGGGTGGGGTGGTGGGGGCACTGAGAGAGTTGGGATAACAGAGGGCTCTAAACAGAGAGAGGTGGGGTGGTGGGGGGCACTGAGAGAGTTGGGATAACAGAGGTCTCTAAACAGAGAGAGGTGGGGTGGTGGGGGCACTGAGAGAGTTGGGATAACAGAGGGCTCTAAACAGAGAGATGTGGGGTGGTGGGGGCACTGAGAGAGGTGGGATAACAGAGGGCTCTAAACAGAGAGAGGGTGGGGTGGTGGGGGCACTGAGAGAGTTGGGATAACAGAGGCCTCTCCACAGAGAGAGGTGGGGTGGTGGGGCACTGAGAGAGTTGGGATAACAGAGGGCTCTAAACAGAGAGAGGTGGGGTGGTGGGGGCACTGAGAGAGTTGGGATAACAGAGGGCTCTAAACAGAGAGGTGGGGTGGTGGGGGCACTGAGAGAGTTGGGATAACAGAGGGCTCTAAACAGAGAGAGGTGGGGTGGTGGGGGCACTGAGAGAGTTGGGATAACAGAGGGCTCTAAACAGAGAGAGGTGGGGTGGTGGGGGGCACTGAGAGAGTTGGGATAACAGAGGGCTCTAAACAGAGAGAGGTGGGGTGGTGCACTGAGAGAGTTGGGATAACAGAGGCCTCTCCACAGAGAGAGGTGGGGTGGTGGGGGCACTGAGAGAGTTGGGATAACAGAGGGCTCTAAACAGAGAGAGGTGGGGTGGTGGGGGCACTGAGAGAGTTGGGATAACAGAGGGCTCTAAACAGAGAGAGGTGGGGTGGTGGGGGCACTGAGAGAGTTGGGATAACAGAGGGCTCTAAACAGAGAGAGGTGGGGTGGTGGGGGCACTGAGAGAGTTGGGATAACAGAGGGCTCTAAACAGAGAGAGGTGGGGTGGTGGGGGCACTGAGAGAGTTGGGATAACAGAGGGCTCTCCACAGAGAGAGGTGGGGTGGTGGGGGCACTGAGAGAGTTGGGATAACAGAGGGCTCTAAACAGAGAGAGGTGGGGTGGTGGGGGCACTGAGAGAGTTGGGATAACAGAGGGCTCTCCACAGAGAGAGGTGGGGTGGTGTTGGCACTGAGAGAGGTGGGATAACAGAGGGCTCTAAACAGAGAGAGGTGGGGTGGTGGGGCACTAGAGAGTTGGGATAACAGAGGGCTCTAAACAGAGAGAGGTGGGGTGGTGGGGGCACTGAGAGAGTTGGGATAACAGAGGGCTCTCCACAGAGAGAGGTGGGGTGGTGGGGGGCACTGAGACAGTTGGGATAACAGAGGGCTCTAAACAGAGAGAGGTGGGGTGGTGGGGGGCACTGAGAGAGTTGGGATAACAGAGGCCTCTCCACAGAGAGAGAGGTGGGGTGGTGGGGGCACTGAGAGAGTTGGGATAACAGAGGGCTCTAAACAGAGAGAGGTGGGGTGGTAGGGGGCACTGAGAGAGTGTGGGATAACAGAGGGCTCTAAACAGAGAGAGGTGGGGTGGTGGGGGCACTGAGAGAGTTGGGATAACAGAGGCCTCTCCACAGAGAGAGAGTGGGGTGGTGGGGGCACTGAGAGAGTTGGGATAACAGAGGGCTCTAAACAGAGAGAGGGTGGGGTGGTGGGGGCACTGAGAGAGTTGGGATAACAGAGGGCTCTAAACAGAGAGAGGTGGGGTGGTGGGGGCACTGAGAGAGTTGGGATAACAGAGGGCTCTAAACAGAGAGAGGTGGGGTGGTGGGGGCACTGAGAGAGTTGGGATAACAGAGGGCTCTAAACAGAGAGAGGTGGGGTGGTGGGGGCACTGAGAGAGTTGGGATAACAGAGGGCTCTCCAAAGAGAGAGGTGGGGTGGTGGGGGCACTGAGAGAGTTGGGATAACAGAGGGCTCTCCACAGAGAGAGGTGGGGTGGTGGGGGCACTGAGAGAGTTGGGATAACATAGAGCTCTAAACAGAGAGAGGTGGGGTGGTGGGGGGCACTGAGAGAGTTGGGATAACAGAGGGCTCTCCACAGAGAGAGGTGGGGTGGTGGGGGCACTGAGAGAGGTGGGATAACAGAGGGCTCTAAACAGAGAGAGGTGGGGTGGTGGGGGCACTGAGAGAGTTGGGATAACAGAGGCCTCTCCACAGAGAGAGGTGGGGTGGTGGGGGCACTGAGAGAGTTGGGATAACAGAGGGCTCTAAACAGAGAGAGGTGGGGTGGTGGGGGCACTGAGAGAGTTGGGATAACAGAGGTCTCTAAACAGAGAGAGGTGGGGTGGTGGGGCACTGAGAGAGTTGGGATAACAGAGGGCTCTAAACAGAGAGAGGTGGGGTGGTGGGGGCACTGAGAGAGGTGGGATAACAGAGGGCCTCTAAACAGAGAGAGGTGGGGTGGTGGGGGCACTGAGAGAGTTGGGATAACAGAGGCCTCTCACGAGAGAGAGGTGGGGTGGTGGGGGGCACTGAGAGAGTTGGGATAACAGAGGGCTCTAAACAGAGAGAGGTGGGGTGGTGGGGGCACTGAGAGAGTTGGGATAACAGAGGGCTCTAAACAGAGAGAGGTGGGGGTGGTGGGGGCACTGAGAGAGTTGGGATAACAGAGGGCTCTAAACAGAGAGAGGTGGGGTGGTGGGGGCACTGAGAGAGTTGGGATAACAGAGGGCTCTAAACAGAGAGAGGTGGGGTGGTGGGGGGCACTGAGAGAGTTGGGATAACAGAGGGCTCTAAACAGAGAGAGGTGGGGTGGTGGGGGCACTGAGAGAGTTGGGATAACAGAGGCCTCTCCACAGAGAGAGGTGGGGTGGTGGGGGGGCACTGAGAGAGTTGGGATAACAGAGGGCTCTAAACAGAGAGAGGTGGGGTGGTGGGGGCACTGAGAGAGTTGGGATAACAGAGGGCTCTAAACAGAGAGAGGTGGGGTGGTGGGGGCACTGAGAGAGTTGGGATAACAGAGGGCTCTAAACAGAGAGAGGTGGGGTGGTGGGGGCACTGAGAGAGTTGGGATAACAGAGGGCTCTAAACAGAGAGAGGTGGGGTGGTGGGGGCACTGAGAGAGTTGGGATAACAGAGGGCTCTCCACAGAGAGAGGTGGGGTGGTGGGGGCACTGAGAGAGTTGGGATAACAGAGGGCTCTAAACAGAGAGAGGTGGGGTGGTGGGGGCACTGAGAGAGTTGGGATAACAGAGGGCTCTCCACAGAGAGAGGTGGGGTGGTGTTGGCACTGAGAGAGGTGGGATAACAGAGGGCTCTAAACAGAGAGAGGTGGGGTGGTGGGGGCACTGAGAGAGTTGGGATAACAGAGGGCTCTAAACAGAGAGAGGTGGGGTGGTGGGGGCACTGAGAGAGTTGGGATAACAGAGGGCTCTCCACAGAGAGAGTGTGGGGTGGTGGGGGGCACTGAGATAGTTGGGATAACAGAGGGCTCTAAACAGAGAGAGGTGGGGGTGGTGGGGGCACTGAGAGAGTTGGGATAACAGAGGCCTCTCCACAGAGAGAGGTGGGGTGGTGGGGGCACTGAGAGAGTTGGGATAACAGAGGGCTCTAAACAGAGAGAGGTGGGGTGGTGGGGGGCACTGAGAGAGTTGGGATAACAGAGGGCTCTAAACAGAGAGAGGTGGGGTGGTGGGGGGCACTGAGAGAGTTGGGATAACAGAGGCCTCTCCACAGAGAGAGGTGGGGTGGTGGGGGGCACTGAGAGAGTTGGGATAACAGAGGGCTCTAAACAGAGAGAGGTGGGGTGGTGGGGCACTGAGAGAGTTGGGATAACAGAGGGCTCTAAACAGAGAGAGGTGGGGTGGTGGGGGCACTGAGAGAGGTGGGATAACAGAGGGCTCTAAACAGAGAGAGGTGGGGTGGTGGGGGCACTGAGAGAGTTGGGATAACAGAGGGCTCTAAACAGAGAGAGGTGGGGTGGTGGGGGCACTGAGAGAGTTGGGATAAGAGAGGGCTCAAACAGAGAGAGGTGGGGTGGTGGGGGCACTGAGAGAGTTGGGATAACAGAGGGCTCTAAACAGAGAGAGGTGGGGTGGTGGGGGGCACTGAGAGAGTTGGGATAACAGAGGGCTCTCCAAGAGAGAGAGGTGGGGTGGTGGGGGCACTGAGAGAGGTGGGATAACAGAGGGCTCTAAACAGAGAGGTGGGGTGGTGGGGGGCACTGAGAGAGTTGGGATAACAGAGGGCTCTAAACAGAGAGAGGTGGGGTGGTGGGGGCACTGAGAGAGTTGGGATAACAGAGGGCTCTCCACAGAGAGAGGTGGGGTGGTGGGGGCACTGAGAGAGTTGGGATAACAGAGGGCTCTAAACAGAGAGAGGTGGGGTGGTGGGGGGCACTGAGAGAGTTGGGATAACAGAGGCCTCTCCACAGAGAGAGGTGGGGTGGTGGGGGCACTGAGAGAGTTGGGATAACAGAGGGCTCTAAACAGAGAGAGGTGGGGTGGTGGGGGCACTGAGAGAGTTGGGATAACAGAGGGCTCTAAACAGAGAGAGGTGGGGTGGTGGGGGCACTGAGAGAGTTGGGATAACAGAGGGCTTCAGCTCTGCAACGTCACAATACAAACACAATGGCACCCTGCTTTGGAAGGGCTCCGTTCAAAAGCAGTGCATGATGAACAGTATAGGGTGGATTCTGGGATGCACACAACGTGGTTGATCACAACAGAGCTGCATCAACGAGGCTGATCACAAATAGAGCTGCATCAACGTGGCTAGACAGTCTGATGGGGTTAGGGGGAGATGGGTTAGACAGTCTGATGGGGTTGAGATGGGTTAGACAGTCTGATGGGGTTAGGGGGAGATGGGTTAGACAGTCTGATGGGGTTAGGGGGAGATGGGTTAGACAGTCTGATGGGGTTAGGGGAGATGGGTTAGACAGTCTGATGGGGTTGAGATGGGTTAGACAGTCTGATGGGGTTAGGGGGAGATGGGTTAGACAGTCTGATGGGGTTGAGATGGGTTAGACAGTCTGGTGGGGTTAGGGGGAGAGGGGTTAGACAGTCTAATGGGGTTAGGGGGAGATGGGTTAGAAAGTCTGATGGGGTTAGAGGGATACAGTTTAGACAGTCTGATGGGGTTAGGGTGAGATGGGTTAGACAGTCTGGTGGGGTTAGGGGGAGATGGGTTAGACAGTCTGATGGGGTTAGGGGGAGATGGGTTAGACAGTCTGATGGGGTTAGGGGGAGATGGGTTAGACAGTCTGATGGGGTTGAGATGGGTTAGACAGTCTGATGGGGTTGAGATGGGTTAGACAGTCTGATGGGGTTGAGATGGGTTAGACAGTCTGATGGGGTTAGGGGGAGATGGGTTAGACAGTCTGATGGGGTTAGGGGGAGATGGGTTAGACAGTCTGATGGGGTTAGGGGGAGATACGTTAGACAGTCTGATGGGGTTAGGGGGAGATGGGTTAGACAGTCTGGTGGGGTTGAGATGGGTTAGACAGTCTGATGGGGTTAGGGTGAGATGGGTTAGACAGTCTGATGGGGTTGAGATGGGTTAGACAGTCTGATGGGGTTAGGGGGAGATGGGTTAGACAGTCTGATGGGGTTGAGATGGGTTAGACAGTCTGATGGGGTTAGGGGGAGATGGGTTAGACAGTCTGATGGGGTTGAGATGGGTTAGACAGTCTGATGGGGTTAGGGGAAGATGGGTTAGACAGTCTGATGGGGTTGAGATGGGTTAGACAGTCTGATGGGGTTAGGGGGAGATGGGTTAGACAGTCTGATGGGGGTTGAGATGGGTTAGACAGTCTGATGGGGTTAGGGGGAGATGGGTTAGACAGTCTGATGGGGTTAGGGGAGATGGGTTAGACAGTCTGATGGGGTTAGGGGGAGATGGGTTAGACAGTCTGATGGGGTTAGGGGGAGATGGGTTAGACAGTCTGATGGGGTTGAGATGGGTTAGACAGTCTGATGGGGTTAGGGGGAGATGGGTTAGACAGTCTGATGGGGTTGAGATGGGTTAGACAGTCTGATGGGGTTAGGGGGAGATGGGTTAGACAGTCTGATGGGGTTGAGATGGGTTAGACAGTCTGATGGGGTTAGGGGGAGATGGGTTAGACAGTCTGATGGGGTTAGGGGGAGATGGGTTAGACAGTCTGATGGGGTTAGGGGGGAGATGGGTTAGACAGTCTGATGGGGGGTGAGATGGGTTAGACAGTCTGATGGGGTTAGGGGGAGATGGGTTAGACAGTCTGATGGGGTTAGGGGAGATGGGTTAGACAGTCTGATGGGGTTGAGATGGGTTAGACAGTCTGATGGGGTTGAGATGGGTTAGACAGTCTGATGGGGTTAGGGGGAGATGGGTTAGACAGTCTGATGGGGTTAGGGGGAGATGGGTTAGACAGTCTGATGGGGTTAGGGGGAGATGGGTTAGACAGTCTGATGGGGTTAGGGGGAGATGGGTTAGACAGTCTGATGGGGTTAGGGGGAGATGGGTTAGACAGTCTGATGGGGTTGAGATGGGTTAGACAGTCTGATGGGGTTGAGATGGGTTAGACAGTCTGATGGGGTTGAGATGAGTTAGACAGTCTGATGGGGTTAGGGGGAGATGGGGATAGACAGTCTGATGGGGTTAGGGGAGATGGGTTAGACAGTCTGGTGGGGTTAGGGGGAGATGGGTTAGACAGTCTGATGGGGTTGAGATGGGTTAGACAGTCTGGTGGGGTTAGGGGGAGATGGGTTAGACAGTCTGGTGGGGTTAGGGGGAGATGGGTTAGACAGTCTGATGGGGTTAGGGGAGATGGGTTAGACAGTCTGATGGGGTTAGGGGAGATGGGTTAGACAGTCTGATGGGGTTAGGGGGAGATGGGCTAGACAGTCTGATGGGGTTAGGGTGAGATGGGCTAGACAGTCTGATGGGGTTAGGGGGAGATGGGTTAGACAGTCTGATGGGGTTAGGGGAGATGGGTTAGACAGTCTGATGGGGTTAGGGTGAGATGGGTTAGACAGTCTGATGGGGTTAGGGGGAGATGGGTTAGACAGTCTGATGGGGTTAGGGGGAGATGGGTTAGACAGTCTGATGGGGTTAGGGTGAGATGGGTTAGACAGTCTGATGGGGTTAGGGGAGATGGGTTAGACAGTCTGATGGGGTTAGGGGGAGATGGGTTAGACAGTCTGATGGGGTTAGGGGGAGATGGGTTAGACAGTCTGATGGGGTTAGGGTGAGATGGGTTAGACAGTCTGATGGGGTTAGGGGGAGATGGGTTAGACAGTCTGATGGGGTTAGGGGGAGATGGGTTAGACAGTCTGATGGGGTTAGGGGGAGATGGGTTAGACAGTCTGATGGGGTTGAGATGGGTTAGACAGTCTGATGGGGTTAGGGTGAGATGGGTTAGACAGTCTGATGGGGTTAGGGGGAGATGGGTTAGACAGTCTGATGGGGTTGAGATGGGTTAGACAGTCTGATGGGGTTAGGGGGAGATGGGTTAGAGCAGTCTGATGGGGTTAGGGGAGATGGGTTAGACAGTCTGATGGGGTTAGGGGGAGATGGGTTAGACAGTCTGATGGGGTTGAGATGGGTTAGACAGTCTGATGGGGTTGAGATGGGTTAGACAGTCTGATGGGGTTAGGGGGAGATGGGTTAGACAGTCTGATGGGGTTAGGGGGAGATGGGTTAGACAGTCTGACGGGGTTAGGGGGAGATGGGTTAGACAGTCTGATGGGGTTAGGGGGAGATGGGTTAGACAGTCTGATGGGGTTAGGGGAGATGGGTTAGACAGTCTGATGGGGTTAGGGGGAGATGGGTTAGACAGTCTGATGGGGTTAGGGGAGATGGGTTAGACAGTCTGATGGGGTTAGGGGAGATGGGTTAGACAGTCTGATGGGGTTAGGGGAGATGGGCTAGACAGTCTGACGGGGTTAGGGGAGATGGGTTAGACAGTCTGATGGGGTTAGGGGGAGATGGGTTAGACAGTCTGATGGGGTTAGGGTGAAATGGGTTAGACAGTCTGATGGGTTAGGGTGAGATGGGTAAGACAGTCTGATGGGGTTAGGGGGAGATGGGTTAGACAGTCTGTTGGGGTTGAGATGGGTTAGACAGTCTGATGGGGTTAGGGGGAGATGGGTTAGACAGTCTGATGGGGTTAGGGTGAGATGGGTTAGACAGTCTGATGGGGTTAGGGGGGAGATGGGTTAGACAGTCTGATGGGGTTAGGGGGAGATGGGTTAGACAGTCTGGTGGGGTTAGGGGGAGATGGGTTTAGACAGTCTGATGGGGTTGAGATGGGTTAGACAGTCTGATGGGGTTAGGGAGATGGGTTAGACAGTCTGGTGGGGTAAGGGGGAGATGGGTTAGACAGTCTGATGGGGTTAGGGGGAGATGGGTTAGACAGTCTGATGGGGTTGAGATGGGTTAGACAGTCTGATGGGGTTAGGGGAGATGGGTTAGACAGTCTGATGGGGTTAGGGGAGATGGGTTAGACAGTCTCATGGGGTTAGGGGGAGATGGGTTAGACAGTCTGATGGGGTTGAGATGGGTTAGACAGTCTGATGGGGTTGAGATGGGTTAGATAGTCTGATGGGGTTAGGGGGAGATGGGTTAGACAGTCTGATGGGTTTGAGATGGGTTAGACAGTCTGATGGGGTTAGGGGGAGATGGGTTAGACAGTCTGATGGGTTTGAGATGGGTTAGACAGTCTGATGGGGTTTAGATGGGTTAGACAGTCTGATGGGGTTAGGGGGAGATGGGTTAGACAGTCTGATGGGGTTGAGATGGGTTAGACAGTCTGATGGGGTTAGGGGGAGATGGGTTAGACAGTCTGATGGGGTTAGGGGGAGATGGGTTAGACAGTCTGATGGGGTTAGGGGAAGATGGGTTAGACAGTCTGATGGGGTTGAGATGGGTTAGACAGTCTGATGGGGTTAGGGGGAGATGGGTTAGACAGTCTGATGGGGTTAGGGGAGATGGGTTAGACAGTCTGGTGGGGTTAGGGGAGATGGGTTAGACAGTCTGATGGGGTTAGGGGGAGATGGGTTAGACAGTCTGATGGGGTTAGGGGGAGATGGGTTAGACAGTCTGATGGGGTTAGGGGAGATGGGTTAGACAGTCTGATGGGGTTAGGGGAGATGGGTTAGACAGTCTGATGGGGTTAGGGGGGAGATGGGTTAGACAGTCTGATGGGGTTAGGGGGAGATGGGTTAGACAGTCTGATGGGGTTAGGGGGAGATGGGTTAGACAGTCTGATGGGGTTAGGGGGAGATGGGTTAGACAGTCTGATGGGGGTTAGGGGGAGATGGGTTAGACAGTCTGATGGGGTTGAGATGGGTTAGACAGTCTGATGGGGGTGAGATGGGTTAGACAGTCTGATGGGGTAAGGGGGAGATGGGTTAGACAGTCTGATGGGGTTAGGGGGAGATGGGTTAGACAGTCTGATGGGGTTGAGATGGGTTAGACAGTCTGATGGGGTTAGGGGGGAGATGGGTTAGACAGTCTGATGGGGTTAGGGGGAGATGGGTTAGACAGTCTGATGGGGTTAGGGGGAGATGGGTTAGACAGTCTGATGGGGTTAGGGGGAGATGGGTTAGACAGTCTGATGGGGTTGAGATGGGTTAGACAGTCTGATGCATTATTACTGAAACATCTGATACTGCAGGTAATTCAGCATATCATGTCTGGTAACTTGATCCTCACAGAGAATGACCAACAAATGAAAACCTCTGGTGGGAAAGAAGCAGACCAGAATGTGGGCATTCCATTGTCCCATTCACATGAAACTGATCAGTCTCAACGTTGAACCAATGTTATTCCCTCTGTCTCCATAAAACAGAATCCAAGTTGTCACTGTCTCTGTCTCCATAAAACAGAATCCAAGTTGTCACTATCTCTGTCTCCAGCAGACAGAATAAAAGTAATCTTGTTGGTCAGAAGGTGATGCCTGTCTGGTCTTGGAAATCCCATCATTATTGGCACATGGCATGCATGTCCATGTAGATATTTAACATTATGTAAAATATGCAAAATCCAATACACAGTAACTCATAATCACATAACATAATGTCATCCCACAAATGTATCAGGATTCATATAAAATGTTGTTCTGGAAAGGTTGAGTTCGGCCATCTGAAGAAACAGCTGATATATGTAAAGTTGTAATATGGATGATAATCCAGGAAAAGCTTAATGGTTGTCTAAATAAAATAATCTGTTTTTAATGGTGACCACCTTTTCCTTTTCAATAATGTCTTATTTCAACTCACTTTCAGAACATTTAACCATTCTCTCACACAATGGAATGTAACTGACCTGTCTGTCTGTAGGTCTCTAGTGAACCCTCTCCAGTGTCCAGACACTACAGGAATGTAACTGACCTGTCTGTACGTCTCTAGTGAACCCTCTCCAGTGTCCAGGCACTACAGGAATGTAACTGACCTGTCTGTACGTCTCTAGTGAACCCTCTCCAGTGTCCAGGCACTACAGGAATGTAACTGACCTGTCTGTACGTCTCTAGTGAACCCTCTCCAGTGTCCAGGCACTACAGGAATGTAACTGACCTGTCTGTCTGTAGGTCTCTAGTGAACTCTCTCCAGTGTCCAGGCACTACTGGAATGTAACTGACCTGTCTGTCTGTAGGTCTCTAGTGAACTCTCTATAGACACTTCAGGAATGTAACTGACCTGTCTGTCTGTAGGTCTCTAGTGAACTCTCTCCAGTGTCCAGGCACTACTGGAATGTAACTGACCTGTCTGTCTGTAGGTCTCTAGTGAACTCTCTCCAGTGTCCAGGCACTACTGGAATGTAACTGACCTGTCTGTCTGTAGGTCTCTAGTGAACTCTCTCCAGTGTCCAGGCACTACAGGAATGTAACTGACCTGTCTGTCTGTAGGTCTCTAGTGAACTCTCTCCAGTGTCCAGGCACTACAGGAATGTAACTGACCTGTCTGTCTGTAGGTCTCTAGTGAACTCTCTATAGACACTACTGGAATGTAACTGACCTGTCTGTCTGTAGGTCTCTAGTGAACTCTCTCTGTATTGCATTCAGTCTCTAGGCTCGAAGACAATTAGTAACTATCGCAGGTGATTATGTGAGGAAGTGATACCTGGCCTGGTGGTTTAAGATGTCTGCCCTGGTCATGTTGCACTCATCATGACCAGCCATATCAAGATGTATCTTTGACCTGTCTGACAGCTAACTGCTCCGTTTCATCATCTATAGGCTACATTTCCCATGTCAGGGGTGGAACTCAATGGGTTTTTAATCCTAAACTAACCATGCTGCACATTGCATATAGTGTTCAGGTGAAAACTTATTTCCACTGCTCCATTATCCTGGGCCAAGTTGGTCTGTAACCTGAATCAGTAGAGAAATAAAGGGTTGTACTCTATAGGCCCTAGTCTGCAACAAAGCCTTTCTTTCTGCTGATGCCTCCGTCTCTCCTTTGATGGTTCTGGGAGATGGCCGAGCGCCTCGGGATATTTTCCCCCGTCCTCAGAGCTCAATGCCGTTTGTCCTGCCTGTTTGTTTTCAGCTAATTGGCTGGATGTGTAACAAGTTGGTGATGATGTACGCTGAACACCGCTGACCCTGGCCTAAAGAAATATTATGTTGCACTAAACTGATCCAGCACAGGTCTTTATCCATTTAACAGTTCTCAGCCCAAAGCTCCTGGTTTCAAGTGTTTGGGTCAGTATGTGTTAGAGGAAGGTCAGGGAGCCCTGTAATTCTTGTATTATGCAAAGCATTTAGTACCTTTAAGACTAGAGGCAGACCTGGGTGGAAACACGGACAGATAGCTGTCTGTCTGTTGCTCCACAACACTGCTGTCTTCATGTTGGATTAATCATCTTTTTTTGTATATGCAAAATAATTGTAATACTTTCTACCATAATTATAAAATATATAATAAAGATTTCAAATAAAAAACTAGAATGTATGTTCATACGTACAGTAGACACGATGCTGAAACATATCACTGACTGGTACCATGTGTCTTTCTACAACATTAGACATTTTCATGATTTCAAAAACCTAAATGATTGATTTGACAGAATCCCAGGTGGAGACAAAAATATATTGTTGTCCATTGTTATGGATTCCCTATGTCCAGAACTGGCCACAACAAATCTGTTTCTGCTGAATGAAAAACAATGGATAGCTACAGTAGCTGTTCAATAGTATCTCTGTTAGTTGTAGAGACCAACAGTAGCTGTCCAATAGTATCTCTGTTAGTTGTAGAGACCAACAGTAGCTGTCCAATAGTATCTCTGTTAGTTGTAGAGACCAACAGTAGCTGTTCAATAGTATCTCTGTTAGTTGTAGAGACCAACAGTAGCTGTTCAATAGTATCTCTGTTAGTCGTAGAGACCTACAGTAGAACATCTCCTCTCATGCTTTTCATAGCATGTATTTTCTCACAGTATTTATTTCCCTCTGTAAAGTATCTATGATTTCCTCTTCTTTATTTTGTGAGCGACAGAGAAGCAGACCAGACAAAAAAGCAATTTTACCTGCATTAATACACAATTAATTATTTATACAGCCCAATTATTTGGTATCATTTATGCAAAGAGTCTCACACCAGGCATACATAAAGCATTACGGACGTTTAACCCATAGAGGATGGAGACTGGGAGAGAGACGGGAAGGTCACGGCTGACAGTCAAGATGCGTTCCCTCCTTTAGACTCCACCTCGTCAGAACAGTTGAGGAGCAGAGCCGTGTGTTGCTGTCCACATGGCAGCTGTTGGTACAGCATCTATACATATTATTCTCATCAATAATAGTTGTTTTCTGTCACTTTTCTCTATTGAGTTAGTACTAATGAGCTATAGTAGAGAATCTTAGGTCTGTAGAATAAACACATTTAATATACAATTGACGGGAATATGATGTTCAAGATAACAAACAAAAACATTCTTACATACTGTACCTTATATACTGTTGGTTCCATTCAGAACATCATAATACCACTGGGTTAGTGTTATAGTGGGTTATAGTGGGTTATTGTTTGTTATAGTGGGTCATAGCGTGTTATATTGGATTATAGTGGGTTATAGTGTATTATTGTGTGTTATAGAGGGTTATAGTGGGTTATAGTGGGTTATAGTGGGTTATAGTTGGTTGCAGTGTGTTATAGTGTGGTGAGTGTGTTATAGTGTGTTATAGTGTGTAATAGTGTGTTATGGTGTGTTATGGTGTGTTATAGTGTAATGAGTGTGTTATCGTGTGTTATAGTGTGTTATAGTGTGTTATAGTGTGTTATAGTGTGTTATAGTGTGTTATAGTGTGTTATAGTGTGATATAGTGTGTTATAGTGTGTTATATTGTGTTATAGTGTGGTGAGTGTGTTATAGTGTGTTATAGTGGGTTATAGTGTCTTATAGTGTGTTATAGTGTGGTGAGTGGGGTTATAGTGGGTTATAGTGTGTTATAGTGTGTTATAGTGTGGTGAGTGTGTTATAGTGTGTTATAGTGTGTTATAGTGTGTTACCGTGTGTTATAGTGTGTTATAGTGTGTTATAGTGTGTTATAGTGTGTTATAGTGTGTTATAGTGTGTTATAGTGTGTTATAGTGTGTTATAGTGTATTATAGTGTGTTACAGTGTGTTATAGTGTGTTATAATATAATGAGTGTGTTATAGTGTGTTATAGTGTGGTGAGTGTGTCATAATGTGTTATAGTATGTTATAGTGTGTTATAGTGTGTTATAGTGTGTTACAGTGTGTTATAGTGTGTTATAATATAATGAGTGTGTTATAGTGTGTTATAGTGTGGTATAGTGTGTTATAGTGTGTTATAGTGTGTTATAGTGGGTTATAGTGGGTTATAGTCTGTTATAGTGTGTTATAGTGTGTTATAGTGTGTTATAGTGTGTTCTAGAGTGTTATAGTGTGTTATAGTGTGTTATAGTGTGTTATAGTGTGGTGAGTGTGTTATAGTGTGTTCTAGTGTGTTATAGTGTGTTCTAGTGTGTTCTAGTGTGCTGTAGTGTGTTATATTGTGTTATAGTGTGTTATAGTGTGTTATAGTGTGTTATAGTGTGTTGTAGTGTGTTATAGTGTGTTATAGTGTGGTGATTGTGTTATAGTGTGTTATAGTGTGTTATAGTGTGTTGTAGTGTGCTATAGTGTGTTATAGTGTGTTATAGTGTGGTGATTGTGTTATAGTGTGTTATAGTGTGTTGTAGTGTGTTGTAGTGTGTTATAGTGTGTTATAGTGTGTTATAGTGTGTTATAGTGTGTTGTAGTGTGGTGAGTGTGTTATAGTGTGTTATAGTGTGTAATAGTGTGTTATAGTGTAATGAGTGTGTTATAGTGTGTTATAGTGTGTTATAGCGTGTTCTAGTGTGTTCTAGTGTGTTATAGTGTGTTATAGTGTGTTATAGTGTGTTATAGTGTGTTGTAGTGTGTTGTAGTGTGTTGTAGTGTGTTATAGTGTGTTATAGTGTGGTGAGTGTGTTATAGTGTGTTATAGTGTGTTATAGTGTGATATAGTGTGTTATAGTGTGTTATAGTGTGTTATAGTGTGGTGAGTATGTTATAGTTTGTTAAAGTTTGTTATAGTGTGTTGAATGTGTTATAGTGTGTTATAGTGTGTTATAGTGTGTTATAGTGTGGTGAGTGTGTTATAGTGTAATATAGTGTGTTATAGTGTGGTGAGTGTGTTATTGTGTGGCATAGTGTGTTATAATATGTTATAATGTGTTATAGTGTGTTATAGTGTGTTATAGTTTGTTATAGTGTGATATAGTGTGTTATAGTGTGTTATAGTGTGATATAGTGTGTTATAGTGTGTTATAGTGTGTTAGAGTGGGTTGAATGTGATACAGTGTGTTATAGTGTGTTATAGTGTGGTGATTGTGTTATAGTGTGGTGAGTGTGTTATAGTGTGTTATAGTGTGTTATAGTGTGTTATAGTGGGTTATAGTGGGTTATAGTGTAGTAAAGGTGTTAAAGTTTGTTATAGTGTTTTATAATGTCTTTATCAATGGTTGGAACTGACTGAATGACTGACTGACTGACTGACTGACTGGGTAGTCTGCTTTATCCATGGTTGGGACTGACTGATATGGTAGCCTGCCTTACCATGGTTGGGACTGACTGATATGGTAGCCTGCCTTACCATGGTTGGGACTGACTGACTGACTAAGTAGCCTGCTTTGTCCATAGTTGAGACTGACTGACTGACTGGGTAGCCTGCTTTACCATGGTTGGGACTGACTGACTGATTGTCTGGGTTGCCTGCTTTATCCATAGTTGAAACTGACTTATGCTTTATCTATGGTTAGGACTGACTGACTGACTGATTGGGTAGTCTGCTTTATCCATGGTTGGGTTTGACTGAATGGGTAGTCAGCTTTATCTGTGGTTGGGTCTGACTGAATGGGTAGTCAGCTTTATCCGTGGTTGGGACTGACTGACTGACTTGGTTACCTGCATTATCTATGGTTGGGACTGACTATTTATTTATATGTTTTATTTTACCTTTATTTAACTAACTGACTGACTGGGTAGCCTGTTTTATCCATGGTTGGTACTGACTGACTGGGTAGCCTGCTTTCTCCAATGTTGGAACTGATTGACTGAATGGGTAGCCTGATTTATCCATGGTTGAAACTGACTGATTGTCTTGGTGGCTTGCTTGGCATTGATTGGGTAGCCTGCTTTATCCCTGGTTGGGACTGATTGACTGACTGACTTGGTAACTTACTTCATCCATGGTTGGGACTGGCTGACTGACTGGGGAGCCTGCTTTATCCATCATTGGGTCTGACTGACTGACTGACTGACTGGGTAGCCTGAATCAAACATGGTTGGGACAGAGTGACTGACTGACTGACTGACTGACTGACTGACTGACTGACTGACTGACTGACTGACTGGGAAACCTGCTTTATTTGTGGTTGGAAGTAACTTATTGACTGGGTTAACTGCTTTATATATTGTTGGGACTGACTGAATGACTGATTGATTGGAAAGCCTGCTTTATCCATGGATGGGACTGATTGGGTAGCCTGCTTTATCCATGGATGGGACTGATTGGGTAGCCTGCTTTATCCATGGTTGGGACTGATTGGGTAGCCTGCTTTATCCATGGTTGGGACTGACTGACTAACTGGGTAGCCTGCTTTATCCATGGTTGGGACTGACTGACTAACTGGGTAGCCTGCTTTATCCATGGATGGGACTGATTGGGTAGCCTGCTTTATCCATGGTTGGGACTGACTGACTAACTGGGTAGTCTGCTTTATCCATGGTTGGGACTGACTGACTAACTGGGTAGCCTGCTTTATCCATGGTTGGGACTGACTGACTAACTGGGTAGTCTGCTTTATCCATGGTTGGGACTGACTGACTAACTGGGTAGCCTGCTTTATCCATGGTTGGGACTGACTGACTGACTGACTGACTGGTTGCCTGCTTTATCAGTGAGTGGGAATGACTAGCTGAGTAGACTTATTTATCCATGGTTGGGACTGACTGACTGACTGACAAACTGAGTGACTGGGTAGCCTGTTGTATAATAATAATAATAATAATAATAATAATAATAATAATATGCCATTTAGCAGACACTTTTATCCAAAGCGACTTACAGTCATGTGTGCATACATTTTTGTGTATGGGTGGTCCCGGGGATCGAACCCACTACCCTGGCATTACAAGCGCCACGCTCTACCAGCTGACTAACTGACTGGGTAGCCTGCTTTATCCATGGTTGGGACTAACTGACTGGGTAGCCTGCTTTATCCATGGTTGGGACTGACTGACTAACTGACTGGGTAGCCTGCTTTATCCATGGTTGGGACTGAACTGACTGGGTAGCCTGCTTTATCCATGGTTGGGACTGACTGACTAACTGACTGGGTAGCCTGCTTTACCCATGGTTGGGACTGACTGACTGGGTAGCCTGCTTTATCCATGGTTGGGACTGACTGACTAACTGGGTAGTCTGCTTTATTCATGAGTGGGACTGACTGACTGACTGGCTGTGTAGACTGCTTTATCCATTGTTGAAACAGACTGACTGACTGGGCAGCCTGCTTTGTACATGGGTAGAACTGACTGACTTGCTTTATCCATGGTTGGGACTGACTGACTATTTACGGGACTGACTGGGTAGCCTGCTTTATCCAGGGTTGGGACTGACTGACTAACTGGGTAGTCTGCTTTATCCATGGTTGGGACTGACTGACTAACTGACTGGGTGGCCTGCTTTATCCAGGGTTGGGACTGGATAACTGACTGACTGACTGGGTAGCCTGCTTCATCCATAGATGGGACTGAATGACTGGGTATCTTGCTTTATCCATGGTTTGAAAATATTGATTGGATAGTCTGCTTTATTCGTGGGTGGGACTGACTGAATGAATGGATAATCTCCATTTTCCATCGTTGGGACTGACAAATGTACTAACTGGGTAGGTAGTTTGCTTCATCCAGGGTTGGGACTGACCGACTGACTGGGTAGTGTGCTTTATCCAGGGTTGTAACTGACTGACTGACTCCCAACCATGGATAAAGCAGACCACCCGTTCAGTCAGTCAGTCAGTCAGTCAGTCCCAACCCTGGATAAAGCAGGCTACCCAGTTAGTCAGTCAGTCCCAACCCTGGATAAAGCAGGCTACGAGTTAGTCAGTCGGTCCAACTGGATAAAGCAGGCTACAGTAGTCAGTCGTGAAGTCAGTCCCAACCATGGATAAAGCAGGGGTGTCGTCCCACCATGGATAAAGCAGGTTAGTCAGTCCCAACCATGGATAAAGCAGACTACCGAGTTAGTCAGTTAGTAGTCCCACCCAGTCCCAACCATGGATAAAGCAGGTTACCCAGTTAGTCAGACAGCCAATGGATAAAGCAGGCTACCGAGTTAGTCAGTCAGTCAGTCCCAACCCTGGATAAAGCAGGCTACCCAGTTAGTCAGTCATCGTGTCAGATTGTGTCATCATATTTAATTACATGCTGTGCTAAATGAACATTACAACACTGTGATGACGTGAGCACACAAACATTATGATCCAGCTAGATAAGTATATATTTCAGCTAGGTACAGTATATGTACCCGTTACATGGTCCCTGTAGTCAGAGACTTGTGACCTTCTTCATTTGAAGGTTAGTAAAAAGCATTAAGAGAGCTAATGGATTTCCTTCGCTTTTACGGTTGGTGTTCCAGTCATTGACGTCTCAGTACATGATACATGCTACCCTGATGTCTCAGTACATGCTACATGCTACCCTGATGTCTCAGTACATGCACATGCTACTCTGATGTCTCAGTACATGCTACATGCTACTCTGATGTCTCAGTACATGCTACATGCTATCCTGATGTCTCAGTACATGCCACATTCTACCCTGATGTCTCCATAGATGCTACATGCTACCCTGATGTCTCAGTACATGCTACATGCTATCCTGATGTCTCAGTACATTCTACATGCTACCCTGATGTCTCAGTACATGCTACATGCTATCCTGACGTCTCAGTACATGCTACTTGCAACCCTGATGTCTCAGTACATGCCACATTCTACCCTGATGTCTCAGTACATGCTACATGCTACCCTGATCTATTAGTACATGCTACATGCTACATGTTACCCTGATGTCTCAGTACATGCTACATACTACCCTGATGTCTCAGTACATGCTACATGCTATCCTGATGTCTCTGTACATGCTACATGCTACCCTGATGTCTCAGTAAATGCTACATGCTATCTTGATGTCTCACTACATGCTACATGCTACATGTTAGCCTGATGTCTTAGTACATGCTACATGCTACTCTGATGTTTCTACTACATGCTACCCTGATGTCTCAGGACATGCCACATTCTACTCTGATGTCTCATTATGTGACGAGGTGTGAATGAAGGAGTCAGGCACAGGAGGTAAAATACCGAAGTCCAGAGTTTAATCCGTTCACATAAATCAAACGCTCCAAGCGTCAAAACGAAACTAACAAGGGAAAACATCCACCTTGGCAATAAACATTAAGAATAGTAGCTCTCACAACAAACAATCCCTCACAAAGACAAGGGGAACAGAGGGAACACTTATACACATACTAATGAGGGGAATGAGCACCAGGCGTGAGTGATTGACAAGACATGACAAGTGGAATGATGAGAATGGGATCAGCAGTAGCTAGTACTCCGGTGACGACGAACGCCGAAACCTGCCCGAACCAGGGGGGGGCAGCCTCGGCGGAAGTCATGACACATTACATGCTACCCTGATGTCTCAGTACATTCTACATGCTACCCTGATGTCTCAGTACATTCTACATGCTACACAATTAAGGAAATGAGAGAACTCTGTCAATCATATACGTCCTGCCCCACACCCCACCCGGTCCCCATTTCCTCACCATCACTACCCCAAAAAAGCTAAAAACACAGTTAGCCAGAATGTATGTTTGCTAGCTAATTAGTTAAGGCTCACCAGTAGGTCGCTTTGAGGAAGACAACAACAAACGTTGAGTCTGTAAATGACTTTGTTGGTGGTTTGGAATGAGACTCCGATGAGAGTCTTCCATGGCTATTTAGTCTGACTGTGAATTTCCTTTGGCTGTTCAATAGAGTTGAAGATGGAAATAGTTTGAGCCTGTTGTCATGACGGTGGAGGTGAAAACAGTGGCCAGGCTAGATGCAGTAAGGCTCTGAGGAAGCATCGTGGAGAAACAGTATTCAGTGATCCAAGTTAGTAGTTAAACGAGTATGACAAAGCTAAAAATCTTATTAAAATAGTATTTCTATGTAAAATGTCTCTTTATAAATATACCAAAAAACTTTGATTAATAGCCCGGGTGTTTATTTGCTTAAATCACTGAATACAACAGGCGCTTAGTAGAGACAGGCTTCTATTTGAGCAAGGCATCTTTTTCCTTAATGCCCTCAGCTTTTGCTCATTTGCATAGTTAATTGTTGAATTCCAGCATTCACTTCCAGCATTTTGATCAATTTATTCATTTCCTGCACTAATGCATTATCATTTCCAAACTGTGTCACATTTATTTTTGTCTTAGTATGCCTCTAATAAAAAAGAAACAATCCTTGACAGAATAATTATCCCTCCTCTTGACTGGGCATTTTTGGCAGTTCTTACTTTCACCACTAGAGGGCGATCAGACGATTTCTGGGGGTCTGTACTCCCGAAGTTGTTCACTGCTTTTGTGCTTGCCAGTTAGCTAGCAGTTCTCAGCTGTTAGCAGCCAATGGTTTCTTACTGGCGATAAAAACACATGATTGCCATAATGTTTTTTATTTTAATGTAACAAATCAAATATTTTTTTCGTAAACAATTCATGGTAATTAATGGTAACCTCGTAAACAATTCATTAAGAACAGGAATTTATTTGAAACAGGCATTTATTTGCTGAAATGTGTGCCGTTGCTCGGCTATTCGAAGGGACAGGTGGCTATTTGAGACTCAGCGTTTAAATGAAGTTTGATGGTACTTGTCATCTCTGATCTGTCCAAGCACACAGGAGAACATCTGGACAGTATTTTCACGCTGTATTAGTCAGCAGGCTGGCAGCCATATTTCCAGCTTTAGCTTACAGTCGGCCAGATCTTCATATCATATGCTTGTGACATTAGTGTAACAAAAGCCTCTCTATCATTTAGAAATAACAGTGTTCCTGTGGACCCTCAGCAGACAGATGATCAAGACCTGGTCCGCTGAGGACAGAATCACTCCTACAGTTAGCGAGACATGTCAGGAAGATCTCTCTCTCTCTGTCTCTGCCAGGACAGCCTTTGTCTGTGTATCTCTCTCTCTCTACCTCTCCCTCCCTCTCTCTTTCTCTCTATTTCGCTTTCCGACTGCTCTCTCTCTCTCTCTCTCTCTCTCTATCTCTTTCTTTCTCTGTCCATTCCATTCTCCTTCTCTCTCCGTCCATTCTCTAGCAGTGTGTTGTGGTTGTGTGTTTCTCATCTCTAAGTTATTGTGTGTCTGTTAGTGGTTGGCTGTGTGTTTCTCATCTCTAAGTTATTGTGTGTCTGTTAGTGGTTGGCTGTGTGTTTCTCATCTCTAAGTTATTGTGTGTATGTTAGTGGTTGGCTGTGTGTTTCTCATCTCTAAGTTATTGTGTGTATGTTAGTGGTTGGCTGTGTGTTTCTCATCTCTAAGTTATTGTGTGTCTGTTAGTGGTTGGCTGTGTGTTTCTCATCTCTCTAAGTTATTGCGTGTCTGTTAGTCGTTGGCTGCTTCTGTTGTTTGTTCTACAAAAGACAGGAGATTTGCATGACAGTCGTTTCAGCGCCTGCCAAAATATTCCCCATTAGTTTCAGCTGGGTGTGTGAATAATTTTTCAAATTGATGAGCTTAGTAATGCAAATACAGGTGAAAATCCCAGTTTCCAGATGTGCTCCTAACGTTGAATAATAGCACATTCTGAAATGGAAATAACATTCACTTGAAGCTCCGTTATAATACTGCAGTAGTAAAAACACTTTGATCCGTCCCAAGCACCATTACAATAAGCAGAGTGGGAGGGACAGAACAGGAAAAACCCAATTCTCTCTCTTCGCTGTGTTCACTGTGTTCACTAGAGAAAACTTTATTGACATAAAAGAGCAAAACACTTGAACCCGCTTAGCTCTGCCTTTGTCTCTGTGGAGCATTGCAGTGGTGCTGGAGGGTTTTCCGTAGCATAGCGAAGAGCCGAGAATCTGCATTCTGGACACAAAAGATCAGCTAAATCACGGAGAGGAATGTTGTTGTGGAGGCTAATGGAAACGTTTCCCCACCACAGAGAGAGAGAGGACGGAGGATCCACTATCACAGCTCAGCAGACGGACCTGGCAGCCATTCACCACTACCAGCCAGCCAACCAGCCGCTCAGAGATGTGTTACCCTGCCCCCCACCCCCCCCAGCCCCCAGTGTGCCCCCCGTTTCCCCCCAGCCCCCAGTGTGCCCCCCCCAGCCCCCAGTGTGCCCCCCAGCCCCCCAGTGTGCCCCCCAGCCCCCCAGTGTGCCCCCCCAGCCCCCCAGTGTGCCCCCCAGTCCTCCACCTGAATAATCTGTGTCAACAGGTTACAACATGACCAGAAGAATCAAAAACAAAGAGAGAAACACTTACAAAGTAATTGTCCCCCCATATTTTAACTCAAGCCCCAATTAATGTGCGCCAAGGCTATTATCCATCCCTCCATTCCTCCACCCATCCACCCCACCATCCTTCCATTCCGTCATCCCTCCACCTCTCCATCCCTCCACCCTCCACCCTCCACCCTCCATCCCTCCATCCCTCCATCCCTCCATCCCTCCATCCCTCCACCCACCATCCCTCCCACCCCTCCACTATGTAGCGCTGGAAAAACAACACAATATGTAGAACATATTTCCTTGTACCGCTGGGGGAACCAGAATGCCAGTAGAAGATATGAAAGCAGAACACTTCAGAATGGAAAACACAACAACAGCATGATGACAGAGGCGTAACCATAGTGACCATAGCCTGTTTGTAACCATAACGTAACCATAGTGACCATAGCCTGTTTGTTTCACAGACAAAATAGATTCCACGGATCTCTCCACGTTTTATTGTTGACATTGTTGTGACCGTTTTCAAGTATAACACACAGATGAAGGAAATGCTTGTCGGACTCCAAAGGCTGTTCAAGTACCTTATATTCTTCAGTAGTAGATGTGTGTATTTGTTCTGTTGGCTTATTGGCCCAGTCAGCCCATAGAGGTGCATGGTGGATTGATTAGATGGTGACTGTTTCCCTGGCTCCTACTGCAGGCAGGGGGCATTTAGACAGCGGGATGGTTCAATGCCTCCCTACATGCCCCCAGGATGACAACACACCCTGACTGGCTGGCTGACTGGCTGACTGACTGGCTGGCTGACTGACTGACTGACTGACTGACTGGCTGACTGACTGACTGACTGGCTGGCTGACTGGCTGGCTGACTGGCTGACTGATGGACTGACTGACTGACTGACTGTCTGGCTGACTGGATTACTGACTGACTGACTGACTGACTGGCTGACTGACTGATGGACTGACTGACTGACTGACTGACTGTCTGGCTGACTGGATTACTGACTGACTGACTGACTGACTGGCTGACTGACTGTCTGGCTGACTGGATTACTGACTGACTGACTGACTGACTGACTGACTGGATTACTGACTGTCTGGCTGACTGGATTACTGACTGACTGACTGACTGACTGACTGGCTGACTGACTGTCTGGCTGACTGGATTACTGACTGACTGACTGACTGACTGGCTGGATTACTGACTGGCTGACTGACTGACTGACTGACTGACTGGCTGACTGACTGGCTGACTGGATTACTGACTGACTGACTGACTGACTGACTGTCTGGCTGACTGGATTACTGACTGACTGACTGACTGGATTACTGACTGGCTGACTGGCTGACTGACTGTCTGGCTGACTGGATTACTGACTGACTGACTGACTGGATTACTGACTGGCTGACTGACTGACTGACTGGATTACTGACTGACTGACTGACTGACTGACTGTCTGGCTGACTGGATTACTGACTGACTGACTGACTGACTGACTGGCTGACTGACTGTCTGGCTGACTGGATTACTGACTGACTGACTGACTGGATTACTGACTGGCTGACTGACTGACTGACTGGATTACTGACTGACTGACTGGCTGACTGACTGTCTGGCTGACTGGATTACTGACTGGCTGACTGACTGGCTGATGGACTGACTGACTGGCTGGTACGGCTTAGGTAGCAAAGCGAAAAAAGCTACTTACTGTGTAGCTAGCAAAGCAAAACAAGCTAGTTACGGCTTAGCTAGCAAAGTGAAAAGGGCTAGTTACGGTTTAGCTAGAAAAGCAAAACAAGCTAGTTCCGGCTTAGCTAGCAAAGCGAAAAAAGCTATTTACTGCTTAGGTAGCAAAGCAAAAAAAGCTAGTTACTCTTTAGCTAGCAAAGCATAACAAGCTAGTTACGGCTTAGCTAACAAAGCAAAAAAACTATTTACTGCTTAGGTAGCAAAGTGAAAAAAAGCTAGTTACGGTTTAGCTAGCCAAGCAAAACAAGCTAGTTACGGCTTAGATAGCAAAGCAAAAAAGGCTAGTTATACTTTGCTAGCAAAGCAAAACAAGCTAGTTATGGCTTAGCTAGCAAAGCAAAAACAAGCTAGTTACATTAGTTGGATGACATGAAAATATAGCTACTTGTCCACGAAGGGGTGGGTTTTGCATCAAAAGAAAGATGCATATGCAGGAAATAACCCCATGCCTACTGTAAAATATGGTGCTGGTGGATCTTTGATGTTATGGGCTATGTTGCTTCCACTGGTCCTGGGGTACTTGTTAATGTCATTGGCATCATGAACTTTACCCAGTACCAGGACATTTTAGCTAAAAACCTGGTTTTCTCTGCCAGGAGGCTGAAACTTGGCCATAAGTGGATCTTCCAGCAAGACGATAGACCCAAGCGCACATCAAAATCCACAAATATATGAGAAATTGACCAAAAAATCGACATATTGCAATGGCCATCTCAGTTACCTGAACCCCATTGAAAACCTGTCTTTGAATTGAAGAGGGCAGATGAAGGCTATCAATGATCTGGAAAGATTGTGTGTGGAGGAATGGTCTACATACAGCCTCGGAGGCGTCCGCATGGTCCTAAAGCACTCCATTGGCTTGGAGGCTCGGAGGCGTCCGCATGGTCCTAAAGCACTCCTTTGGCTTGGAGGCTCGGAGGCGTCCGCATGGTCCTAAAGCACTCCATTGGCTTGGAGGCTCGGAGGCGTCCGCATGGTTGTAAAGCACTCCATTGGCTTGGAGGCTCGGAGGCGTCCGCATGGTCCTATCAATGATCTGGAAAGATTGTGTGTGGAGGAATGGTCTACATACAGCCTTTTTTTGCTGATCTTTATTAAGGGTGTCAATCATTTTGGACCTGACTGTAATATGCTTAATCATAAAGGCCAGTCAGTGGTATGAACACTTGTCAGAACTGTAGACACATAGTACTGTGTTGGTGTGTATTCTCACAAATTATTTTATTCTGCTGAACATTTTAATCATACCAGAAAAATATCCTATAAAATACCATAGTCCCTACTGCTCCTAATGGTTTTTTTATTTTATTTTATTTTTTATTTTTTATTACTGCTCCTAATGTTTCATTGACAGCGATGCTAATGCTGGCTGTGTTGTTAGTAAATAAAGAAACTAACGAGACCATGTTTATGGGTCAATGTCTCTCAGGATCACTTTTTCAAGTGAATTGAATCATATTTGTCAATACAAATTAAGTTTATTTCGAATGTTGGTGTACTGCCACTTTAAATGGCAGTCGTTTTCACCACATACTGTAAATATGACCAAATGTATATTTTCTTCAAAATTCTGAAAACGAAATGATGCTGTAAATTATTTTTTATGCAGTCTCTTTTGGTCATTTTGTATTTTAGATAACGGTAATAATTACATGTCTAATGATGTTTTGATAAGAAATAAGTTGATAGTTTGCTGCAGAGGCTCAACTTTGGTTTTAGAAGTGGGGGGGACATTATTATTATTATTATTATTATTATTATTATTATTATTATGTGTTTATTATTATCCAGTCGGAGAAACACCAAACCGCCGACCGCTCGGAGGCGTCCGCGTGGTCCTAAAGCACTCCATTGGCTTGGAGGCTCGGAGGCGTCCGCATGGTTCTAAAGCACTCCATTGGCTTGGAGGCTCGGAGGCGTCCGCGTGGTCCTAAAGCACTCCATTGGCTTGGAGGCTCGGAGGCGTCCACATGGTCCTAAAGCACTCCATTGGCTTGGAGGCTCGGAGGCGTCCACATGGTCCTAAAGCACTCCATTGGCTTGGAGGCTCGGAGGCGTCCGCATGGTCCCAAAGCACTCCATTGGCTTGGAGGCTCGGAGGCGTCTGCATGGTCCTAAAGCACTCCATTGGCTTGGAGGCTCGGAGGCGTCCGCATGGTCCTAAAGCACTCCATTGGCTTGGAGGCTCGGAGGCGTCCGCATGGTCCCAAAGCACTCCATTGGCTTGGAGGCTCGGGAGGCGTCCGCATGGTCCTAAAGCACTCCATTGGCTTGGAGGCTCGGAGGCGTCCGCATGGCCCTAAAGCACTCCATTGGCTTGGAGGCTCGGAGGCGTCCGCATGGTTCTAAAGCACTCCATTGGCTTGGAGGCTCGGAGGCGTCCGCATGGCCCTAAAGCACTCCATTGGCTTGGAGGCTCGGAGGCGTCCGCATGGTCCCAAAGCACTCCATTGGCTGGGAGGCTCGGAGGCGTCCGCATGGTTCTAAAGCACTCCATTGGCTGGGAGGCTCGGAGGCGTCCGCATGGTCCTAAAGCACTCCATTGGCTTGGAGGCTCGGAGGCGTCCACATGGTCCCAAAGCACTCCATTGGCTTGGAGGCTCGGAGGCGTCCGCATGGTCCTAAAGCACTCCATTGGCTTGGAGGCTCGGAGGCGTCCGCATGGTCCTAAAAGCACTCCTTTGGCTTGGAGGCTCGGAGGCGTCCGCATGGTCCTAAAGCACTCCATTGGCTTGGAGGCTCGGAGGCGTCCGCATGGTTGTAAAGCACTCCATTGGCTTGGAGGCTCGGAGGCGTCCGCATGGTCCTAAAGCACTCCATTGGCTTGGAGGCGTCCGCATGTTCCTAAAGCACTCCATTGGCTTGGAGGCTCGGAGGCGTCCGCATGGTCCCAAAGCACTCCATTGGCTTGTTTTGTATCACATTCCAATAGTAAAACTGGGGGGGGACAAAAATGCTATTTCAGAATGTGGGGGGGGACATGTCCCTCCCGTCCCCAGTGAAAGTAGTGCCCTGGTTTGCTGTGATTGTTGCTTTTTCCTATAGCTTCTTCTTGGGGTCAAAATTACCCCAGTTGCTAATCGATGTATGTAAAATATGTTGGTAGCTTGAGGTTTAATATAACGTCACATTGTCCCAAACACCACATCCTCCTTCAGCAGTAACACGTAGATACTGAGTAACAACTTAAGAATCTTTATAGGAAATCAGTAAATCAAGACGGGCGGCAGGTAGCTTAGTGGGTAAGAGCGTTGTGCCAGTAACCGAAAAGTCGCTGTGTCACGATCGTCTGAAGAAGCGGACCAATACGCAGCGCGTGGAGGAACATGATGACTTTATTTAATAAAGCAACCACGAAAAACAACAAATGACGATAGTGAAGTCCTCTGTAACACTGACAGAAACATGGAACAAAAACCCACAAACACACAGTGAAACACAACAGTTTAAATATGGCTCCCAATCAGAGATAACGAGCCGACAGCTGACACTCGTTACCTCCGATTGGGAGTCAATGACCAAACATAGAAACCAACCCAACAGAAAAGCAAACATAGAAATACACCCAACAGAAAAATAACAACCCTGGCTCAAAATAAAAGTCCATAGAGCCAGAGTGTCACAGTACCCCCCCCTAAAGGTGCGAACTCCGGGCGCACCAGCATACAGTCTAGGGGAGGGTCTGGGTGGGCGTCTGTCCATGGTGGCGGCTCTGGCACTGGTCGTGGTCCCCACCCCACCATAGTCACTACCTGCTTACGTAGCCTCCTCCAACTGACCACCCCCAACTAAACCCCACAGGATTAGGGGGCAGCACTGGACTAAGAGGCAGCACCGGACTCAGGGGCAGCACCGGACTAAGGGGCAGCACCGGACTAAGGGGCAGCACCGGGCTAAGGGGCAGTACCGGACTCAGGGGCAGCACCGGACTAAGGGGCAGCACCGGACTAAGGGGCAAGGCACCGGACTAAGGGGCAGCACCAGGATAAGGGACAGCACCAGGATAAGGCAGCACCAGGATAAGGGACAGCACCTGGCTAAGGGGCAGTACCGACTAAATGGCGGATCCTGGCTGGCTGGCTCTGGCGGATCCTGGCTGGCTGGCGGATCCCGGCTGGACGGCTCTGGCGGATCCTGGCTGGCGGAAGGCTCTGGCTGATCCTGTCTGGCGGAAGGCTCTGGCTGATCCTGTCTGGCGGAAGGCTCTGGCTGATCCTGTCTGGCGGACGGCTCTGGCTCCTGTCTGGCGGAAGGCTCTGGCTGATCCTGTCTGGCAGAAGGCTCTGGCTGATCCTGTCTGGCGGAAGGCTCTGGCTGATCCTGTCCGGCGGAGAGCTCTAGCGGCTCCGGTCTGGCGGACGGCTCTGAAGGCTCATGGCAGACGGGCGGCTTTGCAGGCTCAGTACAGACGGGCAGTTCAGACGGCGTTGGGCAGACGGACAGTTCAGACGGCGTTGGGCAGACGGGCAGTTCAGGCGCCCGTTGGGCAGACGGGCAGTTCAGACGGCGTTGGGCAGACGGACAGTTCAGGCGCCGTTGGGCAGACGGGCAGTTCAGACGGCGTTGGGCAGACGGACAGTTCAGGCCCGTTAGGCAGACGGCAGACTCTGGCCGTCTGAGGCGCACCGTAGGCCTGGTGCGTGGTGCCGGAACTGGAGGTACCGGGCTGAGGACACGCATCTCAGGGCTAGTGCGGGGAGAAGCAACAGGGCATGCTTGGCCCTGGGGACGCACCATAGGCCTGATGCGTGGTGCCGGAACTGGAGGTACCGGGCTGAGGACACGCATCTCAGGGCTAGTGCGGGAAGCAGCAACAGGGCATGCTTGGCCCTGGGGACGCATCGTAGGCCTGATGCGTGGTGCCGGGAACTGGAGGTACCGGGCTGAGGACACGCATCTCAGGGCTAGTGCGGGAAGCAGCAACAGGGCATGCTTGGCCCTGGGGACGCACATAAGGCCTAGTGCGGAGAGCAGGAACAGGCCGGGCTGGGCTGGCGACGCGCACCGTCTCCCTGATGCGGGTGGCCGGAACAGGCCGGGCCGGGCTGGCGGGCGCACCGTATCCCTGGTGCGTGGGAGCAGGAACAGGCCGGGCTGGGCTGGCGACGCGCACCGTATCCCTGGTGCGAGTGGCCGGAACAGGCCGGGCCGGGCTGGCGAGCGCACCGTATCCCTGGTGCGTGGGAGTAGGAACAGGCCGGGCTGGGCTGGCGCGAGCACCGTATCCCTGGTGCGAGTGGCCGGAACAGGCCGGGCCGGGCTGGCGGCGCACCGTATCCCTGGTGCGTGGAGTAGGAACAGGCCGGGCTGAGCTGGCGACGCGCACCGTATCCCCTGGTGCGAGTGGCCGGAACAGGCCGGGCCGGGCTGGCCGGAGCGCACCCTATCCCTGGTGCGTGGAGCAGGAACAGGCCGGGCCGGGCTGGCGTAGCACACCGTGGACCTGGTGCTTGGGTAGGAACAGACCGGTCCGTACCGGGGAACACACACCACTGGCCTCAACCGAGGATCAGGAACGGGCCGGACCGGACTGGCAACACACATCAGTCTTTCACGCCGTGCCACAAACACTTCCCTCCCTCTACTCGCCAATGGCTCCCGTACTCCGTTAGCCTTCTCTCCTTTTCTCCCTGTGGCAGCCTCCTGCTGCCCAGCCGCCCAAGCCATGTGCCCCCCCAAAAAAATTTTTTGGGGTTGCCTCCCGTCCTTCCGACGATGGCCCTGCCGATGCCGTTGCTCCTCTCGCCGTCGCCTCTCCACCGTCTCGCTCCATGGTCGGCGATCCATACCATCCAGGATCTCCTCCCAAGTCCAGGACCCTTTACCGTCCAACAGTTCCTCCCATGTCCAGACCCTTTGCTCCTGGACGCGCTGCTTGGTCCTTTTGTGGTGGGTTTTTCTGTCACGATCGTCTGAGGAAGCGGACCAATACGCAGCGCGTTGAGTGAACATGATGACTTTATTTAATCAAAGCAACCACGAAAACAAATAAACGAATGACGATAGTGAAGTCCACAGTGACAAAATACTGTAGATGGAACAAAAACCCACAAACCCACAGTGAAACCACAACAGTTTAAATATGGCTCCCAATCAGAGATAACGAGCCGACAGCTGACACTCGTTACCTCCGATTGGGAGTCATATGACTAATCACCAAACATAGAAATGAACAACTAGAAACCAACATAGAAATACACCCAAAAGAAAATGAACAACCCTGGCTCAATAATCAAAGTCCATGGAGCCAGAGTGTCACACGCTGGTTCTAATCCCCGAGCCGACTAGGTGAAAAATCTGTCGATGTGCCCTTGAGCAAGGCACTTAACCCTAATTGCTCATGTAAGTCGCTCTGGATAAGAGCGTCTGCTAAATGACTAAAATGTAAAATGTAATACTGTTTGGAAAATAAAAAGTCACATTGATATTACATTTTTAACTGATGAAAGTGTTTTGATGTTTACACATTAAAGTCTCCATATGAAGGGTCAGTGTGACTGTGTCCATATGAAGGGTCAGTGTGACTGTGTCCATATGAAGGGTCAGTGTGACTGTGTCCATATGAAGGGTCAGTGTGACTGTGTCCATATGAAGGGTCAGTGTGACTGTTTCCATATGAAGGGTCAGTGTGACTGTATCCATATGAAGGGTCAGTGTGACTGTATCCATATGAAGGGTCAGTGTGACTGTATCCATATGAAGGGTCAGTGTGACTGTATCCATATGAAGGGTCAGTGTGACTGTATCCATATGAAGGGTCAGTGTGACTGTATCCATATGAAGGGTCAGTGTGACTGTGTCCATATGAAGGGTCAGTGTGACTGTGTCCATATGAAGGGTCAGTGTGACTGTTTCCATATGAAGGGTCAGTGTGACTGTGTCCATATGAAGGGTCAGTGTGACTGTGTCCATATGAAGGGTGAGTGTGACTGTGTCCATATGAAGGGTCAGAGTGACTGTTTCCATATGAAGGGTCAGTGTGACTGTATCCATATGAAGGGTCAGTGTGACTGTGTCCATATGAAGGGTGAATATGACTGTGTCCATATGAAGGGTCAGTGTGACTGTGTCCATATGAAGGGTCAGTGTGACTGTATCCATATAAAGGGTCAGTGTGACTGTATCCATATATAGGGTCAGTGTGACTGTATCCATACGAAGGGTCAGTGTGACTGTATCCATATGAAGGGTAAGTGTGACTGTGTCCATATGAAGGGTCAGTGTGACTGTATCCATATGAAGGTTCAGTGTGACTGTATCCATATGAAGGGTCAGTGTGACTGTGTCCATATGAAGGGTCAGTGTGACTGTATCCATATGAAGGGTCAGTGTGACTATGTCCATATGAAGGGTCAGTGTGACTGTATACATATGAAGGGTCAGTGTGACTATCCATATGAAGGGTCAGTGTGACTGTATCCATATGAAGGGTCAGTGTGACTGTATCCATATGAAGGGTCAGTGTGACTGTAACCATATGAAGGGTCAGTGTGACTGTATCCATATGAAGAGTCAGTGTGACTGTAACCATATGAAGGGTCAGTGTGACTATTCATATGAAGGGTCAGTGCGACTGTAACCATATGAAGGGTCAGTGTGACTGTATCCATATGAAGGGTCAGTGTGACTATCCATATGAAGGGCCAGTGTGACTGTATCCATATGAAGTGTCAGAGTGACTGTAACCATATGAAGGGTCAGTGTCTGTATCCATATGAAGGGTCAGTGTGACTGTGTCCATATGAAGGGTCAGTGTGACTGTATCCATATGAAGGGTCAGTGTGACTGTATCCATATGAAGGGTCAGTGTGAATGTGTCCATATGAAGGGTCAGTGTGACTATCCATATGAATGGTCAGTATGACTGTATCCATATGAAGGGTCAGTGTGGCTGTGTCCATATGAAGGGTCAGTGTGACTGTATCCATATGAAGGGTCAGTGTGACTGTATCCATATGAAGGGTCAGTGTGACTGTATCCATATGAAGGGTCAGTGTGACTGTAACCATATGAAGGGTCAGTGTGACTGTATCCATATGAAGGGTCAGTGCGACTGTAACCATATGAAGGGTCAGTGTGATTATCCATATGAGGGGTCAGTGTGACTGTGTCCATATGAAGGGTCAGTGTGACTGTGTCCATATGAAGGGTCAGTGTGACCGTATCCATTTGAATGGTCAGTGTGACTGTATCCATATGAAGGGTCAGTGTGACTGTATCCATATGAAGGGTCAGTGTGACTGTGTCCATATGAAGGGTCAGTGTGACTATTTCCATATGAAGGGTCAGTGTGACTGTATCCATATGAAGGGTGAGTGTGACTGTATCCATATTAAGGGTCAGTGTGACTGTGTCCATATGAAGGGTCAGTGTGACTGTATCCATATGAAGGGTCAGTGTGACTGTATCCATTTGAAGGGTCAGTTTGACTGTATCCATATGAAGGGTCAGTGTGACTGTGTCCATATGAAAGGTCAGTGTGACTGTATCCATATGAAGGGTCAGTGTGACTGTATCCATATGAAGGGTCAGTGTGACTGTATCCATATGAAGGGTCAGTGTGACTGTATCCATATGAAGGGTCAGTTTGACTGTATCCATATGAAGGGTCAGTTTGACTGTATCCATATGAAGGGTCAGTGTGACTGTATCCATATGAAGGGTCAGTGTGACTGTATCCATATGAAGGGTCAGTGTGACTATCCATTTGAAGGGTCAGTGTGACTGTATCCATATGAAGGGTCATTATGACTGTATCCATATGAAGGGTCAGTGTGACTGTGTCCATATGAAGGGTCAGTGTGACTGTGTCCATATGAAGGGTCAGTGTGACTATCCATATGAAGGGTCAGTGTGACTGTATCCATATGAAGGGTCAGTGTGACTGTATCCATATGAAGGGTCAGTGTGACTGTAACCATATGAAGGGTCATGTGACTGTATCCATATGAAGAGTCAGTGTGACTGTATCCATATGAAGGGTCAGTGTGACTATCCATATGAAGGGTCAGTGTGACTGTGTCCATATGAAGGGTCAGTGTGACTGTATCCATATGAAGGGTCAGTGTGACTGTAACCATATGAAGGGTCAGTGTGACTGTATCCAAATGAAGAGTCAGTGTGACTGTAACAATATGAAGGGCCAGTGTGACTGTATCCATATGAAGGGTCAGAGTGACTGTAACCATATGAAGGGTCAGTGTGACTGTATCCATATGAAGGGTCAGTGTGACTGTATCCATATAAAGGGTCAGTGTGACTATCCATATGAAGGGTCATTATGACTGTATCCATATGAAGGGTCAGAGTGACTGTAACCATATGAAGGGTCAGTGCGACTGTATCCATATGAAGTGTCAGTGTGACTGTATCCATATTAAGGGTCAGTGTGACTATCCATATGAAGGGTCAGTGTGACTGTATCCATATGAAGTGTCAGTGTGACTGTATCCATATGAAGGGTCAGTGTGACTATCCATATGAAGGGTCAGTGTGATTGTATCCATATGAAGGGTCAGTGTGACTATCCATATGAAGGGTCAGTGTGACTGTATCCATATGAAGGGTCAGTGTGACTGTATCCATATGAAGGGTCAGTGTGGCTGTGTCCATATGAAGGGTCAGTGTGACTGTAACCATATGAAGGGTCAGTGTGACTGTATCCATATGAAGGGTCAGTGTGACTGTATCCATATGAAGGGTCAGAGTGACTGTATCCATATGAAGGGTCAGTGTGACTATCCATATGAATGGTCAGTATGACTGTATCCATATGAAGGGTCAGTGTGGCTGTGTCCATATGAAGGGTCAGTGTGACTGTATCCATATGAAGGGTCAGTGTGGCTGTGTCCATATGAAGGGTCAGTGTGACTGTATCCATATGAAGGGTCAGTGTGACTGTATCCATATGAAGGGTCAGTGTGACTGTATCCATATGAAGGGTCAGTGTGACTGTAACCATATGAAGGGTCAGTGTGACTGTATCCATATGAAGGGTCAGTGCGACTGTAACCATATGAAGGGTCAGTGTGACTGTATCCATATGAAGGGTCAGTGTGACTGTATCCATATGAAGGGTCAGAGTGATTGTATCCATATGAAGGGTCAGTGTGACTATCCATATGAATGGTCAGTATGACTGTATCCATATGAAGGGTCAGTGTGGCTGTGTCCATATGAAGGGTCAGTGTGACTGTATCCATATGAAGGGTCAGTGTGACTGTATCCATATGAAGGGTCAGTGTGACTGTATCCATATGAAGGGTCAGTGTGACTGTAACCATATGAAGGGTCAGTGTGACTGTATCCATATGAAGGGTCAGTGCGACTGTAACCATATGAAGGGTCAGTGTGATTATCCATATGAGGGGGTCAGTGTGACTGTGTCCATATGAAGGGTCAGTGTGACTGTGTCCATATGAAGGGTCAGTGTGACTGTATCCATTTGAATGGTCAGTGTGACTGTATCCATATGAAGGGTCATGTGACTGTATCCATATGAAGGGTCAGTGTGACTGTGTCCATATGAAGGGTCAGTGTGACTATTTCCATATGAAGGGTCAGTGTGACTCTATCCATATGAAGGGTGAGTGTGACTGTATCCATATGAAGGGTCAGTGTGACTGTGTCCATATGAAGGGTCAGTGTGACTGTATCAATATGAAGGGTCAGTGTGACTGTATCCATTTGAAGGGTCAGTTTGACTGTATCCATATGAAGGGTCAGTTTGACTGTGTCCATATGAAAGGTCAGTGTGACTGTATCCATATGAAGGTTCAGTGTGACTGTATCCATATGAAGGGTCAGTGTGACTGTATCCATATGAAGGGTCAGTGTGACTGTATCCACATGAAGGGTCAGTGTGACTGTATCCATATGAAGGGTCAGTGTGACTGTATCCATATGAAGGGTCAGTGTGACTGTATCCATATGAAGGGTCAGTGTGGCTGTGTCCATATGAAGGGTCAGTGTGACTGTATCCATATGAAGGGTCAGTGTGACTGTAACCATATGAAGGGTCAGTGTGACTGTATCCAAATGAAGAGTCAGTGTGACTGTAACAATATGAAGGGCCAGTGTGACTGTATCCATATGAAGGGTCAGAGTGACTGTAACCATATGAAGGGTCAGTGTGACTGTATCCATATGAAGGGTCAGTGTGACTGTATCCATATAAAGGGTCAGTGTGACTATCCATACGAAGGGTCATTGTGACTATTCATATGAAGGGTCAGTGCGACTGTATCCATATGAAGTGTCAGTGTGACTGTATCCATATTAAGGGTCAGTGTGACTATCCATATGAAGGGTCAGTGTGACTGTATCCATATGAAGTGTCAGTGTGACTGTATCCATATGAAGGGTCAGTGTGACTATCCATATGAAGGGTCAGTGTGATTGTATCCATATGAAGGGTCAGTGTGACTATCCATATGAAGGGTCAGTGTGACTGTATCCATATGAAGGGTCAGTGTGACTGTATCCATATGAAGGGTCAGTGTGGCTGTGTCCATATGAAGGGTCAGTGTGACTGTAACCATATGAAGGGTCAGTGTGACTGTATCCATATGAAGGGTCAGTGTGACTGTATCCATATGAAGGGTCAGAGTGACTGTATCCATATGAAGGGTCAGTGTGACTATCCATATGAATGGTCAGTATGACTGTATCCATATGAAGGGTCAGTGTGGCTGTGTCCATATGAAGGGTCAGTGTGACTGTATCCATATGAAGGGTCAGTGTGGCTGTGTCCATATGAAGGGTCAGTGTGACTGTATCCATATGAAGGGTCAGTGTGACTGTATCCATATGAAGGGTCAGTGTGACTGTATCCATATGAAGGGTCAGTGTGACTGTAACCATATGAAGGGTCAGTGTGACTGTATCCATATGAAGGGTCAGTGCGACTGTAACCATATGAAGGGTCAGTGTGACTGTATCCATATGAAGGGTCAGTGTGACTGTATCCATATGAAGGGTCAGAGTGATTGTATCCATATGAAGGGTCAGTGTGACTATCCATATGAATGGTCAGTATGACTGTATCCATATGAAGGGTCAGTGTGGCTGTGTCCATATGAAGGGTCAGTGTGACTGTATCCATATGAAGGGTCAGTGTGACTGTATCCATATGAAGGGTCAGTGTGACTGTATCCATATGAAGGGTCAGTGTGACTGTAACCATATGAAGGGTCAGTGTGACTGTATCCATATGAAGGGTCAGTGCGACTGTAACCATATGAAGGGTCAGTGTGATTATCCATATGAGGGGTCAGTGTGACTGTGTCCATATGAAGGGTCAGTGTGACTGTGTCCATATGAAGGGTCAGTGTGACTGTATCCATTTGAATGGTCAGTGTGACTGTATCCATATGAAGGGTCATGTGACTGTATCCATATGAAGGGTCAGTGTGACTGTGTCCATATGAAGGGTCAGTGTGACTATTTCCATATGAAGGGTCAGTGTGACTCTATCCATATGAAGGGTGAGTGTGACTGTATCCATATGAAGGGTCAGTGTGACTGTGTCCATATGAAGGGTCAGTGTGACTGTATCAATATGAAGGGTCAGTGTGACTGTATCCATTTGAAGGGTCAGTTTGACTGTATCCATATGAAGGGTCAGTTTGACTGTGTCCATATGAAAGGTCAGTGTGACTGTATCCATATGAAGGTTCAGTGTGACTGTATCCATATGAAGGGTCAGTGTGACTGTATCCATATGAAGGGTCAGTGTGACTGTATCCACATGAAGGGTCAGTGTGACTGTATCCATATGAAGGGTCAGTGTGACTGTATCCATATGAAGGGTCAGTGTGACTGTATCCATATGAAGGGTCAGTGTGGCTGTGTCCATATGAAGGGTCAGTGTGACTGTATCCATATGAAGGGTCAGTGTGACTGTATCCATATGAAGGGTCAGTGTGACTGTGTCCATATGAAAGGTCAGTGTGACTGTATCCATATGAAGGGTCAGTGTGACTGTATCCATATGAAGGGTCAGTGTGACTGTATCCATATGAAGGGTCAGTGTGACTGTATCCATATAAAGGGTCAGTGTGACTGTATCCATATGAAGGGTCAGTGTGACTATCCATTTGAAGGGTCAGTGTGACTGTATCCATATGAAGGGTCATTATGACTGTATCCATATGAAGGGTCAGTGTGACTGTGTCCATATGAAGGGTCAGTGTGACTGTGTCCATATGAAGGGTCAGTGTGACTGTATCCATATGAAGGGTCAGTGTGACTGTATCCATATGAAGGGTCAGTGTGACTGTATCCTTATGAAGGGTCAGTGTGACTGTATCCATATGAAGGGTCAGTTTGACTGTATCCATATGAAGGGTCAGAGTGACTCTATTCATATGAAGGGTCAGTGTGACTGTGTCCATATGAAGGGTCAGAGTGACTGTATTCATATGAAGGGTCAGTGTGACTGTGTCCATATGAAGGGTCAGAGTGACTGTATTCATATGAAGGGTCAGTGTGACTGTATCCATATGAAGGGTCAGTTTGACTGTATCCATATGAAGGGTCAGTGTGACTATATCCATATGAAGGGTCAGTGTGACTGTATCCATATGAA
Organism: Coregonus clupeaformis; assembly: GCF_020615455.1. Taxonomy (NCBI): domain Eukaryota; kingdom Metazoa; phylum Chordata; class Actinopteri; order Salmoniformes; family Salmonidae; genus Coregonus; species Coregonus clupeaformis. The sequence continues at coordinate 8,030,277 of NC_059219.1, forward strand.
GGGTCAGTGTGACTGTATCCATATGAAGGGTCAGTGTGACTGTATCCATATGAAGGGTCAGTTTGACTGTATCCATATGAAGGGTCAGTGTGACTGTGTCCATATGAAGGGTCAGTGTGACTGTATCCATTTGAAGGGTCAGTGTGACTGTATCCATATGAAGGGTCAGTTTGACTGTGTCCATATGAAGGGTCAGTGTGACTGTGTCCATATGAAGGGTCAGTGTGACTGTATCCATATGAAGGGTCAGTTTGACTGTGTCCATATGAAGGGTCAGTGTGACTGTATCCATATGAAGGGTCAGTGTGACTGTATCCATATGAAGGGTCAGTTTGACTGTATCCATATGAAGGGTCAGTGTGACTGTATCCATATGAAGGGTCAGTGTGACTGTATCCATATGAAGGGTCAGTGTGACTGTATCCATATGAAGGATCAGTTTGACTGTATCCATATGAAAGGTCAGTGTGACTGTATCCATATGAAGGGTCCGTGTGACTGTGTCCATATGAAGGTGTATGCTGTTGAACTAATACCCCAGCAGTGACCACTCTCCTCCCAGGTCTTATTCAGGTTAACAGCAGAGGTTTATAACAATAGAGGAGGGAGAGACTGATTTAAGAGCAGTGATTAGTAGGGAGAGACTGATTTAAGAGCAGTGATTTGGAGTGAGAGACTGATTTAAGAGCAGTGATTAGGAGGGAGAGACTGATTTAAGAGCAGCGATTTGGAGGGAGAGACTGATTTAAGAGCAGCGATTTGGAGGGAGAGACTGATTTAAGAGCAGCGATTAGGAGGTAGAGACTGATTTAAGAGCAGCGATTTGGAGGGAGAGACTGATTTAAGAGCAGTGATTAGGAGGGAGAGACTGATTTAAGAGCAGCGATTTGGAGGGAGAGACTGATTTAAGAGCAGCGATTAGGAGGTAGAGACTGATTTAAGAGCAGTGATTAGGAGGGAGAGACTGATTTAAGAGCAGCGATTAGGAGGTAGAGACTGATTTAAGAGCAGTGATTAGGAGGGAGAGACTGATTTAAGAGCAGTGATTAGGAGGGAGAGACTGATTTAAGAGCAGCGATTTGGAGGGAGAGACTGATTTAAGAGCAGCGATTTGGAGGGAGAGACTGATTTAAGAGCAGCGATTAGGAGGTAGAGACTGATTTAAGAGCAGCGATTTGGAGGGAGAGACTGATTTAAGAGCAGTGATTAGGAGGGAGAGACTGATTTAAGAGCAGCGATTTGGAGGGAGAGACTGATTTAAGAGCAGCGATTAGGAGGTAGAGACTGATTTAAGAGCAGTGATTAGGAGGGAGAGACTGATTTAAGAGCAGTGATTAGGAGGGAGAGACTGATTTAAGAGCAGTGATTAGGAGGGAGAGACTGATTTAAGAGCAGTGATTAGGAGGGAGAGACTGATTTAAGAGCAGTGATTAGGAGGGAGAGACTGATTTAAGAGCAGTGATTAGTAGGGAGAGACTGATTTAAGAGCAGTGATTAGTAGGGAGAGACTGATTTAAGAGCAGTGATTAGGAGGGAGAGACTGATTTAAGAGCAGCGATTAGGAGGTAGAGACTGATTTAAGAGCAGCGATTAGGAGGGAGAGACTGATTTAAGAGCAGTGATTAGGAGGGAAAGACTGATTTAAGAGCAGTGATTAGGAGGGAAAGACATTGTCGTCCTAACAGAACAAGCCTATTCTGCTATTGAGGCCTAATAGATTATTATTTAATATACCTCTATATTGCATTTAAAGCCACAAAGGAAGATTAGAGAGGAAGAGATGGACAATATAGAGATGGCCTTTCTCCTTGTTTTAGTCGTGTTGTCTCCTCCTCTCCTTTCTCATTGTGAGGTGAACCTGGCTAACCAGCATTGGTCCTGTGCTATAAAGAAGCCAGTTACTGTGTTAGTGAATGCTTTCAGCACCTCTGCTGAATGAATGGTCTCATTGCCTCTAGTCTCTCCTTCCACCATGCTGTTTTATGGCTCTAGTGAATACCAGATACACACACAGGGACAATGTGAGGGGCAATGCTAATGATCCTTAGATAATCATTGTTCTCCATAGCAACACTCAGAGAGGGATGAGTATTGTCTCACTGACAGGATGGAGATGGACTTGATTCCAACAGAGAAGGGTTTGGTGGTCTAGAGCTGACCAGACTCTTCAACAGTATTACCACGGCCCTAATCTCGGGAGCCAAAACCACATTTTTTGTGCACTGATTAGCTGCTCAGTTTGATTTAATGGCTGTGGACCAGATCATCCTAAACTATTACTATAGACCCTCTTACATCCTATGACCCCAGACCCTCCTATATCCTATGACCCCAGACCCTCCTAAATCCTATGACCCCAGATCCTCCTATATCCTATGACCCCAGACCTTCCTACATCCTATGACCCCAGACCCTCCTATATCCTATGACCTTCAGACCCTCCTGCAGCCTATGACCCCAGACTGTAATATTGTGACCCCAGGCTGACCTTTTTAGAGCTGAAGGCCACTGCCCTGTGTCCCCAGTACTGGTTCCTCTCCCCATCTGAACCCTCCTACAGGGTGTCAGGGAGCTGCACTGGTCCAACTGATGAGCTGTAACACCAGAGGTACAACAAATAATGGGTCTGGCGCTGCAGACAAATTAGACGACAGCAGAAAACTGTTTTCATTGGTCCCCTCTCATTTCCCAGCAGCATAAATATTTCTGTGGTGTAATTTGCACATGCAAGCATCTTTGAGGTCACCGCTGTTGAGAGCCGTAGTAACCTCTTTTCAAACACAGAAAGACGTGCTGGAATTTAAAGATTAGGAACATTTGGTCTGTGAACATTCCTTTCAGAGACAGTTGGTTTTTTCTCACCACTGAGCGTTGCTTAGTGGATATATTTATCTGCAACGAGGAGCAGAAATCATTCCGTTTGATTGGAGACAGTTTTTCCTTTCGCTATTTGATTGGAGGAAGCGCTTGACCTAGGTGTTTGTTCTGCCTCCTTTTCTAGTAAAGGACGTTCTGCTACAATACAACACCCTGGGTTTGATGGAGCAGGTAACTAACTCACTGAGTCATAATAGAATCATCCACATTTAATTACCAGGCTCCTATAACAGACTCCAGGCCTCATCCTGCTTCATTCTCATGGACAGTGACAGTGCAGTGATAGCAATACTGATGACAGGCCTCTCCACAGTGATGGCAGGCCTTCTCCATTGAGTCTGATGTTGATTTCTCTTCCTTCCAGTTCTTCCATTAATCAGTGTGACGCTGCGAGGGCACTGCAGTTTGGTCAGCCGCACTGAAGTGAGTAATTAACTTGCATTAACTCATTAAACTGTTCTAGATGTGGCCATAAATTCCTGAGCACTGATCCGAGGGAGAGAGAGAGACAAAGAGAGCGAGAGAGAGAGAGAGAGAGAGAGAGAGAGAGAGAGAGAGAGAGAGAGAGAGAGAGAGAGAGAGAGAGAGAGAGAGAGAGACAGAGAGACAGAGAGAGGGAGAGAGAGAGAGAGAGAGAGAGAGAGAGAGAGAGAGAGAGAGAGAGAGAGAGAGAGAGAGAGAGAGAGAGAGAGAGAGAGAGAGAGAGAAAGAGAGAGACAGAGAGACAGAGAGATAGAGGGAGGGAGAGAGAGAGAGAGAGAGAGAGAGAGAGAGAGAGAGAGAGAGAGAGAGAGAGAGAGAGAGAGAGAGAGAGAGAGAGAGAGAGAGAGAGAGAGAGAGAGAGAGAGAGAGAGAGAGCCTTTCCATCCCCTTACAGCTGATGGGGAGACAGGGGGTGCTGATGTGGTAGTGGGAGGGTTGATACGTAGGGAGTGGTGATATGGGGAAGGTTAGGGTTAGTGAGGAGGGTGACTACATGGCGATCCAAGACATTACATTTACATTTACATTTACGTCATTTAGCAGACGCTCTTATTGTTGGAGTAAAGGGGGGGGGTAGAAGGATTACTTTATCCTATCCCAGGTATTCCTTAAAGAGGTGGGGTTTCAAATGTCTCCGGAAGGTGGTGAGTGACTCCGCTGTCCTGGCGTCGTGAGGGAGCTTGTTCCACCATTGGGGTGCCAGAGCAGCGAACAGTTTTGACTGGGCTGAGCGGGAACTATGCTTCCGCAGAGGTAGGGGAGCCAGCAGGCCAGAGGTGGATGAACGCAGTGCCCTCGTTTGGGTGTAGGGTCTGATCAGAGCCTGAAGGTACGGAGGTGCCGTTCCCCTCACAGCTCCGTAGGCAAGCACCATGGTCTTGTAGCAGATGCGAGCTTCATCTGGAAGCCAGTGGAGTGAGCGGAGGAGCGGGGTCACAAGGGGGAAGGCATGGACCTCCTCCTGGGGTTCCAATACTCTGGGATTTGTCATTTTTCTTGTAGTTGAGGTCAATTATTTCACAAATAAATTATAATCTGGCCTTTCTATTTAAAACAGTTAACAATTTCAACCTTCTCTCGAAATAATTATATTAATCAAAGATGTTTCGAAATATCTAAAAGGGAAGGTATAGAGAAATGTCACGACTTCTGCAAAGGCTGCCTCCCTTCCTTGTTTGGGCAGGCTTCAGCGTTCGGGCAGGCTTCGGCGTTCGGGCAGGCTTCAGCGTTCGGGCAGGCTTCGGCGTTCGGGCAGGCTTCGGCGTTCGGGCAGGTTTCGGCGTTCGGGCAGGCTTCAGCGTTCGTCGTCACCGGCTTACTAGCCACTGCCGCTCCATATATCATCATTCCATTTGTCTTGTCTTGTCAATCACACACACCTGGTTCTTATCCCCTCATTAGTCCGTGTATAAGTGTTCCCTCTGCCCCCTTGTCCTTGTGGGTGATAGTTGTTTAGTTGTGAGAGTAGTGGAGCTCGGTGGAGCTACTCGTACCAGTTTATTTATTTTTTTGGGGGGGGGGTTTGGGGGGGGGTCAGCTTAATATTGCAGATAGATTGTATCTTCTATCAATGTAATTGTCTGCATCACTTCCAATCCCCCATGTTTTTTATATATATACTCCCCTTCATTACTTTTCAACCCCGCCATCCTTTCCCTACTTGGAGTAAATTAGTGAACAACAACGCCCAGGCCTCTACTTCCGGTCTATACTAACTATCTACACCTTATGGACACAGTCAATTTTACAATAATTCTATTATATATATATATATTTTATTTTTTATTTTTTTTGCTCCTGAACTTCTTCTATTCTCAACCTCTCCGATCATTTTCATGATGTCCATCCGGTTTGCTTCTATATGCCATATCTTTCTAACTGTGCTCTTTCACAAAAGCTCTCAACCTACAACCTATATACTTATTATGGACACAGTATGCTTTACATTAGTTATCTTGTTGTTATTAGTTGTTGTTATTAGTCCCACCCTTCAGCTCCATTCAACACCTCCCATCTATCTCTTAACACCATCCATATAGGATTTCTATTTGCCATATATTTTTCAGCTGTACTGTGATGTTTCACAAAAGTTCTGAACCTTTCTATTCTCATTGTTTCTACAGATTGTGAATTAAAAATAAACATTTTTGCTAAAAGTATTATTATATTATTGATCGATTGACTATGAATTTTCAGATCACCCAGTAATGCTATCTGCAAGGTTAGCTCCAGGTAAATATTGCAATCCTTTAGCCATTCCTGGACCTGTGTCCAAAAACAAGCTACAAATGGACAGAACCAAAACAAATGATCTAATGATTCTGTCTCTTCACAGCAAAATCTGCAGAGCTGGGAAGATTGTATCCCCCATATAAATAACATTCTATTGGTAGCAAGAATTTTATATAATAATTTAAATAGAAAGATTTTAATTTTTTAATCCGGTGTCGTTTTGCGTGTCAGTTCATAAACACTATGCCATGGGATCGGTACGTCAAAAATCTCTTCCCAACTATTTTGCAATCTACTCGTACCAGTTTGTTGCCAGGGTAGATATTTCCCCTGTGCCTGTTTCGTTTGTCGCTATTCCAGCGCATTTATGTTTAAAGACGGAATAAACTCTATATTTGGTGATTACCCTCCTGCGCCTGACTCCTTCCATCACACTCATCACAGAATCACCCACCCGCTATGGAGTCAGCGGGAGAAGAGCGCATGCCTGGAGTCGTGGCACGAGTCCAGGAGCATTCCACGATGCTGGCCTGCTTTGGGGAAGCGATGGATCGGGTTCTTCAGGTCGTCCAACACCTGGAGAGGAGAGGACCCGATCTGTCGTGACCAGCGGGCCAACCGGATCCAGCCACCTACACCCCAGCACCCGGAGGGATCCAGATATCCCGACCATGGGCGTTCGATGGGACGGCGGCACTCTGCCAAGGATTCCTCCTCCAACTGGAGCTCTACTTCTCCAGCATCAGGCCGGCGCCATCGGAGCGGGAGAAGGTGTCCGTCCTCGTTTCCTGCCTCTCGGGGAAAGCCCTGGAGTGGGCCAACGCGGCGTGAAATGAGGGAGGAGCCGCATTGGAGGACTACGGGGAGTTCGCTCTCCTCTTCTGGGCGGTCTTCGATCACCCGCCCGAGGGTCGAAGGGCGGGCGAGCGGCTGGTCCACCTGAGGCAGGGGACAAGGACCGCGCAGGACTTCGCGTTGGAGTTTCGGACTCTGGCAGCGGGGTCTGGGTGGAACGAGCGGGCCCTGATCGACCATTTCCGGTGCCATCTGCGGGAGGACGTCCGACGGGAGCTAGCCTGCCGGGACACCATGTTGTCCTTCAAGCAACTGGTGGACATGGCCATCCGTTTGGACAACCTGCTGGCAGCCAGAGGACGTCCTGGTAGGGGTCTGTCCGTTTCCACCCCGGACGACTCGGATCCCGAGCTGATGGAGCTGGGTGGAACCGCCGTCCGAGAGAGCGGAGGAAGACAGCGACAGTGCCACTCTGGTGGCACGAAGGGACAGTACACCACATGTCGTAGTCAACGTTCTTTTGGGTCTGGAGGTGGCAGGCAGGGCATTCTCGCATCACCCCAAGTATCGAACACCCACATTCCACTCCCCATCAGAGCACTTGATAGTTGACCATTAGGGTCCGGGTTTGTTACGGAAGTCACTATACCAGTCACCATGTTCATCCAGGAGACTCATTGTGAGCAAGTTATTTTTTCGATTATTGAGTCTCCTGCTTTCCCTGTGGTATTAAGTATCCCTTGGCTAACACTCCACAACCCCACCTTCTCATGGCCGCAGAGGTCTCTCACAGGGTGGTCGTGAGAGTGTCAGGGTAAGTGTCTAGGTGTTTCCATTGGTGCAACCACGGTGGAAAGTCCAGACGGTACCTCCACCGTGCGCATTTCCCCCAAATACCTCGGTTTGGCGCACACGTTTTCTAAGACGCGTGCCACTAAATTACCACCTCATCAGGCGGGGGATTGCGCGATAAACCTTCGGGTAGACGCTGTACCTCCCAGGAGTCATGTGTATCCCCTGTCACAGGCTGAAACGGAGGCTATGGAAACATACGTCACCGAGTCCCTGGGCCAGGGGTATATACGTCCCTCCACTTCACCCGCCTCCTCGAGTTTCTTCTTTGTGAAGAAGAAAGACGGCGGTCTGCGTCCTTGCATTGATTATCGATCACTGAACAAGTAGACGATTCGATTTAGTTATCCTCTCCCCCTCATTCCTTCAGTGATTGAGTCAATGCATGGGGCACGCTTCTTCACCAAAGTAGATCTCAGGAGTCCGTACAACCTGGTGCGTATCCGAGAGGGGTATGAGTGGAAGACAGCATTCAGCACAACCACGGGGCATTACGAATACCTGGTGATGCCCTACGGTTTGATGAATGCTCCATCCGTCTTCCAGTCCTTTGTGAACGAGGTGTTTCGGGACATGCTTGGTAGTGGTGTGGTAGTCTAAATTGATGACATCCTGGTGTATTCCGCTACGCGCGCCGAGCATGTGTCCCTGGTTCGCAAAGTGCTGGCCCGACTGTTGGAAAATGACCTTTATGCCAAGGCAGAGAAGTGTATGTTTTTCCAGCAGTCCGTCTCCTTCCTCGGATACCAAATTACCACCTCAGGTGTGGAGATGGAGGGAGATCGCATTTCAGCCGTGCGTAATTGGCCGACTCCAACCACGGTTAAGGAGGTGCAGCGCTTCCTTGGATTTGCCAACTACTATCGGAGGTTTATCCGGGGCTTTGGCAAGGTCGCAGCTCCCATTACCTCCCTGTTGAAGGGTGGGCCGTCCTGGCTCCGCTGGTCTGCTGAGGCTGACCTGGCCTTCAGGAGACTGCGGGGTCTGTTCACCTCAGCCCCGGTACTGGCTCACCCCGATCCATCACTACCGTTCGTGGTGGAGGTGGATAAGTCCGAGGTAGGGATAGGCACCACTCAAACTCCGCCCCTGTGCCTTCTTCTCTAAGAAGTTCAGCCCGGCGGAGTAGAACTACGACATTGGTGATCAGGAGCTGTTGGCTGTTGTCCGAGCTTTGACCGCGTGGAGGCATTTGCTTGAAGGGGCGAAACACCCTTTCCTCGTCTGGACGGATCACCGTAACCTGGAGTACATCCGGGCAGCGAGGAGGCTGAATCCTCGCCAGGCCATGTGGGTAGGTTCCTGCGGTCCTACTGCCAGGACCGGCCGGGGGAGTGGTCGGTGTTCTTGCCATGGGCAGAATATGCACAGAACTCTCTACGCCACTCCAATAATAACCTAAAGCCATTCCAATGTGTTTTAGGTTACCAACCGGTTCTTGCACTGTGGCACCAGAGCCAGACAGAGGCTCCTGTGGTGGATGACTGGTTTCGGCGTGCAGAGGAGACGTGGGACGCTGCCCACGTTCACCTCCAGCGCGCCGTGCGTCGTCAGAAGGCCAACGCTGACTGTCACCGCAGTGAGGCCCCGATCTTCGTACCGGGGGATCGGGTCTGGCTCTCGACCCGGAATATGCCCCTCCACCTGCCCTACCGGAAGCTGAGCCCGCAGTTTGTGGGGCCATTCAAAGTCCTGAGGAGAATCAACGAGGTCACGTATAGGTTATTACTTCCCCCTGATTACCATATTAACCCCTCGTTTCATGTGTCTCTCCTCAGGCCGGTGGTGGTTGGTCTGCTCCAGGAGTCTGTGGTGCAGGAGGTTCCTCCACCTCCTCTGGACATCAAGGGGGCCCCGGCGTACTCTGTCCGTTCCATCCTGGATTCGAGGCGTCGGGTGTGGGTTCTTCAGTACCTCGTGGAGTGGGAAGGGTACGGTCCGGAGGAACGGTGCTGGGTCCCGGTGAGGGATATCCTCGATCCCTCCCTGTTGCGGGATTTTCACCGTCGCCATGCGGCTCGCCCTGCTCCGTGTCCTCCTGGCCGTCCCCGAGGCCGGGGTCGGCGCGTTGCTGGAGCTTCGCGTCAAGTGGGGGGTACTGTCACGACTTCTGCCGAGGCTGCCTCCCCTCCTTGTTCGGGCAGGCTTCGGCGTTCGTCGTCACCGGCTTACTAGCCACTGCCGCTCCATTTTTCATCATTCCATTTGTCTTGTCTTCTCAATCACACACACCAAGTTCTTATCAAATCAAATCAAATCAAATTGTATTGGCCACATGCGCAACAGGTGCAGACATTACAGTGAAATGCTTACTTACAGCCCTTAACCAACAGTGCATTTATTTTTCTATAAAAAGATAAAATAAAACAACAACAAAAAAGTGTTGAGAAAAAAAGAGCAGCAGTCAAATAAAATAACAGTAGGAGGCTATATATACAGGGGGTACCGGTGCAGAGTCAATATGCAGGGGCACCAGCTAGTTGAGGTAGTTGAAGTAATATGTACATGCGGGTAGAGTTAAAGTGACTATGCATAAATAATTAAAATATGGGGTGGGGGTGGGGGTTGGGGGGCAATGCAAATAGACTGGGTTGCCATGATTAGCTGTTCAGAGTCTTATGGCTTGGGGGTAGAAGCTGTTGAGAAGTATTTTGGACCTAGACTTGACACTCCGGTACCGCTTGCTGTACGGTAGCAGAGAGAACAGCCTATGACTAGGGTGGCTGGAGTCTTTGACAATTTTGAGGGCCTTCCTCTGACACCGCCTTGGTATAGAGGTCCTGGATGGCAGGAAGCTTGGCCCCAGTGATGTTCTGGGCCGACGCACTACCCTCTGTAGTGCCTTGCGGTCGGAGGGCTGAGCAGTTGCCATACCAGGCGGTGATGCAATCAGTCAGGATGCTCTCGATGGTGCAGCTGTAGAATTTTTGAGGATCTGAGGACCCATGCCAAATTTTTTCAGTCTCCTGAGGGGGAATAGGCTTTGTCGTGCCCTCTTCACGACTGTCTTGGTGTGTTTGGATCATGATAGTTCGTTGGATGTGGACACCAAGGAACTTGAAGCTCTCAACCTGTTCCACTACAGCCCTGTCGATGAGAATGGGGCGTGCTCAGTCCTCTTTTTTTTCCTGTAGTCCACAATCATCTCCTTTGTCTTGGTCACGTTGAGGGAGAGGTTGTTGTCCTGGCACCACACGGCCAGGTCTCTGACCTCCTCCCCTATAGGCTGTCTCATCGTTGTCGGTGATCAGGCCTACCACTGTTGTGTCGTCGGCAAACTTAATGATGGTGTTGGAGTCGTGCCTGGCCATGCAGTCATGGGTGAACAGAGAGTACAGGAGGGGACTGAGCACGCACCCCTGAGGGGCCCCCGTGTTGAGGATCAGTGTGGCAGATGTGTTGTTACCTACCCTTACCACCTGGGGGCGGCCCGTCAGGAAGTCCAGGATCCAGTTGCAGAGGGAGGTGTTTAGTCCCAGGATCCTTAGCTTAGTGATGAGCTTAGAGAGCTTAGGTGTTCCTCTTGTCCAGGTGGGAAAGGGCAGTGTGGAGTGGAATAGAGATTGCATCATCTGTGGATCTGTTGGGGCGGAATGCAAATTGGAGTGGGTCTAGGGTTTCTGGGATAATGGTGCTGATGTGAGCCATTACCAGCCTTTCAAAGCACTTCATGGCTACAGACTTCAGTGCTACGGGTCGGTAGTCATTTTGGCAGATTATCTTAGTGTCCTTGGTGCACGGGGACTATGGTAGTCTGCTTGAAACATGTTGGTATTACAGACTCAGTCAGGGACATGTTGAAAATGTCAGTGAAGACACTTGCCAGTTGGCCAGCACATGCTCGGAGTACACGTCCTGGTAATCCGTCTGGCCCTGCGGCCTTGAGAATGTTGACCTGCTTAAAAGTCTTACTCACGTTGGCAACGGCGAGCGTGATCACATAGTCATCCGGAACAGCTGGTGCTCTCATGCATGCTTCAGTGTTGCTTGCCTCGAAGTGAGCAAAGAAGTGGTTTAGCTTGTCTGGAAGTCTTGTGTCACTGGGCAGCTCGCGGATGTGCTTTCCTTTGTAGTCTGTAATAGTTTTCAAGCCCTGACACATCCGACGAGCGTCAGAGCCGGTGTAGTACGATTCAATCTTAGTCCTGTATTGACTATTTGCCTGTTTGATGGTTCGTCGGAGGGCATAGCGGGATTTCTTATAAGCTTCCGGGTTAGAAAAGCTCCTTGAAAGCGGCAGCTCTACCCTTTAGCTCAGTGCGGATGTTGCCTGTAATCCATGTCTTCTGGTTGGGGTATGTACGTACGGTCACTGTCGGGACGACATCATCGATGCACTTATTGATGAACCCAGTGACTGATGTGGTGTACTCCTCAATGCTATCTGAAGAATCCCGGAACATGTTCTAGTCTGTGCTAGCAAAACAGTGCTGTAGCTTAGCATCTGCGTTATCTGACCACTTTTTTATTAACCGAGTCACTGGTGCTTCCTGCTTTAGTTTTTGCTTATAAGCAGGAATCAGGAGGATAGCGTAATGGTTAGATTTGCCAAATGGAGGGCGAGGGAGAGCTTTGTATGTGTCACTGTGTGTGGAGTAAAGGTGGTCTAGAGTTTTTTTTCCTCTGGTTGCACATTTAACATGCTGGTAGAAATTAGGTAGAACGGATTTAAGTTTCCCTGCATTAAAGTCCCCGGCCACTAGGAGCGCTGCCTCTGGATGAGCGTTTTCCTGTTCACTTATTTATTTTTATTTCACCTTTATTTAACCAGGTAAACCAGTTGAGAACAAGTTCTCATTTACAACTGCGACTTGGCCAAGATAAAGCAAAGCAGTGCGATAAAAACAACAACACAGAGTTACATATGGGGTAAAACAAAACAAAGTAAAAAATACAACAGAAATACATATATATACCGTGTGTGCAAATGTAGCAAGTTATGGAGGTAAGGCAATAAATAGGCTATAGTGCAAAATAATTACAATTAGTATTAACACTGGAATGATAGATGTGCAAGAGATGATGTGCAAATATAGATACTGGGGTACAAATGAGCAAAATAAATAACAATATAGGGTTGAGGTAGTTGGGCGGGCTAATTTCAGATGGGCTGTGTACAGGTGCAGTGATCGGTAAGGTGCTCTGACAACTGATGCTTAAAGTTAGTGAGGGAGATAAGTGTCTCCAGCTTCAGAGATTTTTGCAATTTGTTCCAGTCATTGGCAGCAGAGAACTGGAAGGAATGGCGGCCAAAGGAGGTGTTGGCTTTGGGGATGACCAGTGAGATATACCTGCTGGAGCGCAGACTACGGGTGGGTGTTGCTATGGTGACCAATGAGCTAAGATAAGGCGGGGATTTGCCTAGCAGTGATTTATAGATGGCCTGGAGCCAGTGGGTTTGGCTGACGAATATGTAGTGAGGACCAGCCAACAAGAGCGTACAGGTCACAGTGGTGGGTAGTATATGGGGCTTTGGAGACAAAACGGATGGCACTGTGATAGACTACATCCAATTTGCTGAGTAGAGTGTTGGAGGCTATTTTGTAAATGACATCGCCGAAGTCAAGGATCGGTAGGATAGTCAGTTTTACAAGGGCATGTTTGGCAGCATGAGTGAAGGAGGCTTGTTGCGAAATAGGAAACCGATTCTACATTTAACTTTGGATTGGAGATTCTTAATGTGAGTCTGGAAGGAGAGTTTACAGTCTAACCAGACACCTAGATATTTGTAGTTGTCCACATACTCTAGGTCAGACCCGTCGAGAGTAGTGATTCTAGTCGGGTGGGCGGGTGCAAGCAGCGTTCGGTTGAAGAGCATGCATTTAGTTTTACTAGTGTTTAAGAGCAGTTGGAGGCTACTGAAGGAGTGTTGTATGGCATTGAAGCTCGTTTTGGAGGTTTGTTAACACAGTGTCCAATGAAGGGCCAGATGTATACAAAATGGTGTTGTCTGCGTAGAGGTGGATCTGAGAGTCACCAGCAGCAAGAGCGACGTCATTGATATACACAGAGAAAAGAGTCGGCCCAAGAATTGAACCCTGTGGCACCCCCATAGAGACTGCCATAGGTCCAGACAACAGGCCCTCCGATTTGACACATTGAACTCTATCTGAGAAGTAGTTGGTGAACCAGGCGAGGCAGTCATTTGAGAAACCAAGGCTATTTAGTCTGCCAATAAGAA